>NC_089688.1:16034000-16347000 GCF_031753505.1 Anomalospiza imberbis
CGAGCCGCGCTCTCCGCGCCGCCGCGGCCCCGGCCCGACCGCCGCCTCACCGTGTGCTCGTGCTCGTCGGCGCGGGCGCGCAGCGGCAGGAGCGGCAGGAGCAGCAGGAGCAGCCCGGGCGCCGCCATCTCGGGCCTCGGCGTCCCCAGCAGGCCCCGCCGCGGCACCGGCCCGCGCCCGCCGCCGACGCCACTTCCGCCCCGCCCGCCACGTCACCCGCCCGCCCGCCGGAACCGCGGGGGCGCTCCGGGAGCGCTCCGGGAGCCCCGCGGGGCGGGCGGAGCCCTGGAGGGACCGCGGGCGGGCGCACAGCGCCCCGCGGGCCTTGGGCGTAGCGCGGCCAGCAGGAGGGCATGGGAGCGCCGTTCTTCCCAGATGGAATTGTAATTGGTATTTCGTTTTGATCGATAAAGTAATCGAAAGGTCTTTGGGAACGGCGGGACGCAGGGCTGTGTACAAGCACCCTCTGGAGCACAAGTCTTGGGAGCAGTGGCTGAGGGAGCTGCGGTTTTTGAGCCTGGAGAGGAGGAGGCTTAGGGAAGACCCTTACCACTCTACGACTGCTGAAAGGAGGCTCCAGCGAGGCGGGGGTCGGTCTGTTCTCCCGGGCAACCAGGGACAGGACAAGAGGAAAGGGGGCCAAGCTTGGACACTAGGCGCAATTTCTTCACAGAATAGCTGATCAAATATTGGAAGGGGAGATGGTGGGATCACCTGGCCCTGGAGGTGTTTAAGGAAAGACCGGACATGGCCGAGTTGATACGGTGTTGTTCAGGCCGAGGTTGGACTCGACGCTCTCATGGGTCTTCTCCAAGCTCATCAGTTCTGTGATTCTGTGATATACACAGGCTCATTCGCTACGCCATTCACACAAGCAGCAGCAGCACACGGAGCCGCAGGGGCCCAGGGCAGGCGTTGAGGTGGCACAGCCACACCTGGACCTTGCTCAGGATAAGGTTTCTGTCAGTGCTGGCTAAGACGAAGCCCACCTTCTGAGGAAACCTGCCTCCAGACTTGGACCTACCTCGAAGTACAAGTCCACAGTAAGAAAAACCAAACAAAGCCCTCAATACAAAACGCTCATGGTATTGAACATTGATTCATCAGACAACTTTAAAATTAATTACAGTAAAAATTTCAAAAGTTATCTTATATATTATTTTAAAGGGGGGGCACTACACCATCTCAAATAAAGAGAGCCAACAAATTAGCAGACATACAACAAATGACATGAGCAGAAGGCAGGAACTCTATGCTGTTCCATCTCATCCATGCTTTGTGGAAATGATGCCAAAAACAGATTTCCCTGTTACCGTCATACTTATGCTAAAAGCTTTTCCTCTTGTGGTTTCACACATTCACTCTACCTTCCCTGAACATATTTCACGAGGTATATTTCATCTGAAGACTTTTCCAGAGATTCAGGAGATAGTGCATGCGCTGTTTCAGTAGGAGCGAAGTCCCTGTAGAGATAATTGCCAAAACCCATGCAAAAGCCGTGCTTGTATTACACACACACACATACAGACTAAAAAAAGAAAACCTAGACAGTTTTGATAACACCATATGTTTCTTTCTAGTCAATGCATCTCAGTCCAAAATAGAGTAGCTTACCCTTGGGAGACAGGAGGCTTCAGCATCTTCAGTTTATTCGGTACTTAAGTCTCTCAGTCAGCACCAGGGCCAACCAGAGCCATCTGCTGCAGCAGGGTTTGCAGGGCATGCTGTACAAAGAACAAACACTTTCCCCAGGCCTGCCAGCTGGCACCTGAGTGTGGTGGATTGGTTGATGCCCCTACAATTGGCCAGGCCATGTAAGTTTTTACAAGCAATTTTATTATCTGTTCAGTCCTTGAACACTAATATGCATCAAAAACACTGTTCAAATTTCCCTTTCCATTTTCCCTCCCAAGTATATTCTTAAGTAATCAGCAATCTGCATGCATGCTGTTTTCCTCTCTGGTCTCTTCTGATTTTCAGTTTTAGTGCATTTTTCATCCTGGCTGGAAGCAATACACACCACATGCTCACCCACACAAAATACAGATACAGGGGCTGCATACATTGAAATGTAAGAGGCTGAAAGCAACTAGATGAATCCAACCTATGTGGAACACACAGTCTGGTGGCTAAGCAGGTGCATCGCAGTTGGCCTGTAAGAGGCTTGAAAGACATGACTGCATCCAAGAGTAAAGCCATCTTAGTGCTGTTCCTTTTTTCCTTGATAGGGTGAGAGTCTTGCAGTGATTGCTGGTTACTGAGATCTCTTACTAATCCAGCGGCAGTGAGACAGCAATGCCTGAAACTACAGCTGCATCTTCAGTTTCCCTCCCCATAGTTTAATGATTGCTAAAGGGGGATGCTACACCTTCTGAAAGGTCAGTATAATTATATCCAAAATGTTATGCCAAGCAGTAGTACATTCACCTGTTCCTGCTGTAATGAGCATTTTTCAAGCGTCTTATTTTCTTTACTTTTCAAGCATGTTTTCCAGTCAAGCCCTGATAGACTGTATTGAGAGGTTTGGTAACAATGCTTATCAGGATTTAGTTCCTAAAAGGACACATGTGCTTTCTTGATCAAATGGGATCTTCATGTTGGTGCAGGGCTCCCAAGACACACAATGTTCTTCCCAATGATGATACCTTTTCTTGAAGCTCCAAAGCACCAAAATTCTTCCAACTTAAAAAAAGTTATAGAACACCAAAAAGTCCTAGTGAAAATCATGGGAAAAGTCACCAGAGCTTCTGGGAGGATGAAACCATTTGGGTCCCACTTATAAATAATTTAACACGGCCCAAAAAAATATCTGTACAAACACATATATAAACAAAAAAAATCTCATATTCCACAGATGTTGAAAGATTCAGCGACCTCTTGGGGGCACAGGTGGAGGATAAAAGCCTTCACAGCTTACAGGCCTATAAAAAGACAGATAATGAAAATGTGTGTAAAAGTAGTAGAAAATAGATTTCTGCAATAACATCATATGTAAGCATACTGTACAATCAGTAGTCATACAAGAAAAACAGGCTGATTGAGCAACAGAGCAGATGCCAAGCTGCCAGAGCACTGTTCCTGTCCGAGCTATTTCTTCTGTCCTTAAGCTGCAGTAATTCTGCTATTACTGGAAAGAGATGCTATAATAGCTGTTTGGAGTAAAACTTTGATAGTATGGTAGCTTTCTCCTGACATGAAGATGCAATAGGAAGAGATCAAAAGATTCAAAACCTTTTTTCAAGCTAACTGCAGATAAATTCCAGCTATTTCCTTGCCAAAGCCAAGCCAACGACACAGACCTTGCTGCACCCACGCAGTGGCAATTGCTGCTTTAAGAGTTAGAGAATTTTATTAGTATTTGTACTGAGAGAACTTTTGGGGAATAGACTTCATAGACTGGCACTGGTTGGACTAAATGAATGTTTACAAGTTATTTAAGTTTATGATCAAATGTCTTCAACACCTTCTATAAAACCAGTGCAGTTCTTTCTTAGAGGCCAGTAACACATGTAAACATATATGCTTTGGAGAGATCTGAACTTTGTAGAAAGAAAAAAGTCCAAGAGAATGCCAAGAAGAACTTCCCCCTGCACTACACTTTGTATGTTCCAAGAGGATTATTTTCAGGAGGGTCAGGTACTAAATCTCTGCCAAGGACAGGATGTAACTCCACCTGGGTCAGTCTTACTATGGCAAGCACTGTGTGCTTCACTAGTGCTGCCCCTCGCTGTGCATGAACTACAGGGACAGCACTGCAATAGCCTTGTTACCAACTAGGAAACTTATTCCTCCACATACAGATGAGAAACAATGACCTTACAATTCCTAACATTGTGTGCTGACAGATAGCAGTCTGGTAGACTTTGTTCAAAAACACACTCACTTTCTGCCTTTGCTAACTGCCTTGCTTTCTGTCCAAGGTTTCCATAAGGATTCACTGAAAGCACACATTTTGAGCTGCATTATAGTTTTACCTGCTTGCACCTCGAGGAGGCACTCTGGGAGGCCTTTCTGGGAAAGGAAGCCTCTCTGCTTGGTGAGGAATTGGGCTGCGGCTCCTTGCTGTTTCTGGGACTTCACTGTCCTACAAAATGAAGATAAATGTTTACAGAATGGCAGAATCTGGTCCTTGGTATCTTCACAAAAGAAGTGGCTATGTTTTAGCACTTCTCTAAATGCAATGCCAGCTCTGAGCTCTTTTTTCTGCATGAAAACAAAGACATATACTTAAGGACAGCAGAACAGTATAGCAGAGGTGAGAGCTTACCTCACTGTCCCCTTCCATCCCACTGCTGACACTCAATATACTCCGAGTGCTGGAGCGGTTACTTGCACTACCTGGAGGAAGCGAGAGAAAAACTGATTAATAAACCCTGGTGATTTAACTACAAATACCTAACTCAGGGCTCTTTCTAACCTCATGCTTAATTCTTACAAATATAATTAATGCTTGTTTAATTTATTTTCACTGTTTTTTTCATATATTTGAGATCCAAACAACAGCATTTCATACAACACAAACCACAGGACCAAGCCATTCAATTATGCTTTCTTTCTAGAAGATTTCTGCCTTATCTTTCTTTGTCCAGTCTTCTGGTTAAATACTCACAACCATAATCTAACTGAAAAGATGCAATGCCAATATCATCTGGAAAGTCTGGCAAATATTTTCACAAGGGTTACACACCCAACACTTGTGTACATTTAAATTATCAGTCCCCATATCTTTAACAACTTCATGAAGATAGATGGCTCTGAGCACTGTCACATATTCATTCCTGGAGTGACTGCTTAAGAAGTTACTGTTCCAAATAAATAACTATTTACTACCCCCTCTTAAAACAATCCCAAATCATCACAGGAATGTTTCCTAGTCTATTTCCAAGCTAAAAACGAGTTTGTTCAAACAACCTTCAGCACCCATCTATGCAAACCCATTAAACTGTTATGGACTCAGAGTAGGGATTGTTTTTTTCTGTCAGTCATGCCAATTCCAAAGGTGAGAGCAACACACAAACATATCCTACACTGCTATGGCTGGTTTCAGTCCTAAATAGATAACATTCTATAAGGCTGTGAAATACTGGGACACTAATATTCAGAAACCTGTACACTGAAATGGTGGCTAGAGAGGTTTTCTCTTATGATGCAGTCCCTCCCTGCTACCTTGGTAAGTCTCATCAGCTGGTATAAACAGCAGCACTTTAGAGTGCTAAATACTGTGGTAGGGTGCATTCTCACCATCACATCGTGAGAAAGAGCGCCAGGCTGCATACAGAGAGCTCTGCAGACTTGTTAACGCTTCTCTCACATGTGCTTGTATGCAAGTTACTGGCTCAGCCAGCTGCCTCTGGCACCTATTCTGGATGTATGCCAGCTGCATCTTGCCAAGAGTCACAAAGGTGGTAACCTCACAGGAAGTCAGGTTTCCTTTCAAAGGACCCAAGTGATCCCAAATGATTTCTTCATTAATTGCTCAGTTCGCAGTAAGAGCAAGAATGCAGGGATTTAATTTGCACAAATTAAACGTAATGAAAAGCAAAGATAATAAAAATGTGCAGACTGCCCAAGTCACTCAAGAGGTCCCACAGTTACCAATGAAAAATGCTGTCCTTTATGTAAAACAATTGAAGAAACAACATGTAGAGACTGGTTTCCAGCCCTTCAGGCCAGAAGAGCACACAGCCTGCTGGCAGTCACAGAATGGGAGCATCCTTCCCAATAAGGGAGCAGCTACCATCTACTTTTAAGAACTGAAAACAGGTGGTATGCCTTCCCTGAGAAGGGCTCAAGAGAATCTTTTGCTCAGCTTTCAGGTTCTCCTCCTACAGAGATGCAGACAAAAGATGCCCAAACCATTTGATGCGCACCTGGAATTGCTTTTACAGTTTTGAGAACAGCTGGTCTGAGGCATGCAAGGTTTGGGGTGGCATTGTCAGTGCTGGGATTCAGGAACAAAAGTCCCATCCCCTGGGTTGACTCCAGGGTAAGGCTTGGGAAGTGTGTTCCATCCAGCTTTCCTGTAGGGACAGTGATGCTCAGAGGTTGCTTACTTGTTGTGCTGGATGTGCTTTCTGTTTTCCAGTCTCCTCGTTTTAACTCCTTTTTTGGTGGAAAAACATTTTTCCTGGGGGTGTATTCATATATTCCACATTCTGTTTTCCCCAAAGTATTATGAGAATGTCGAATGGGTACTGTAATTTCCAAATCTGGAAGGGAAAATGGACAGCTCAGAAAGGTCTATGTGATTATAGCCTCCAAGGGAGAGTTTTGCACTTAAGGACAGAGTTAAACACAATTGCATAAGGACAATCATAACTGTACATGACTGAATCAAGATGCACTCCACAGATGGGGTCATCCTTTTTTTGGCTGTAGAAGTGAGAAGCAAAGCAACTTCCCTAAGTTTCTGACAAATGGCACATGGATGTGCATATTAAAATATCACAGAACCACAATACACATGGACACATATCTGCCTGAAGATCTTGTTAATATGGTTAGCTGCTTCATTACTAGAGAATATCAGAATCAAAGACTGTTACCTGCACTTTTGTCTTTTTTTTGCTTTTCCATTTGCCTCCTGGTTATGCTGTCTCGTAGACGTTTCAGATTTTCCTTAAAACATCAAAAGATATTCTTTTCAGGGCTTTGGATAAAGGAAGATGAACAGCTTTCTGACAAAACCAGTATTATATTTTAGCTAACTTTGCAGTCAAGCTGTAACAAAGCTTGCTAGACCTGGCTGAAGTCCAAACCATGTCAACAGGTTTTAATCTGTTCCTTCCAGAAACCCACATGTGCCTTTCAGAAGCCAAGTTTTTTTCTGATGTTCATTATGTATGTTAAGGTCAAGTTCACATACGCGCAGTGGCACATAATCAGCAAATTGGGTTTACAACCCCCTGTATTTTCTATTTGCATTGTGACACTGGCACAGAAAAAAGACCCACAATCAAGTAACTGCACTGTCCTTTCTGTACTAATCAACAGATTATTCTGACTGCAGGGACAGGGAAGACTGCCATGCATCCCAGAGTGTAAGGTACAACTCAGAATTCAGGCTATCCCCAATGAAGAAATGTAACTGGAAGCAAAGACTCTTCACCATTGTGTGGCAGCATATTATACCTTAGAGTACAAAAAGGTAGGGAGAAAAAAAGACAACTTTTTTCAGCAGGGAAATATGTACAGATCTGAGTGGAGAAAACCCCTGAAAAGCAGAGGAAACAACTGCTGAAGCAAAATTCAGAGCAGAGACATTGAAAGCTGCTCATAGTATGGGGCACAGAGCATGCCACTTCATCTCTTCTACATCTATTTACTTAAATAGCACTGTGTTCTTCTCTGGTAGAAGAAGGGACTCCTCTGACTGTTTCTGAGTAAAGAGGACCTTTCCAAGTGAGAATCAGGAGGAGAAAAGCTTTGCCTTTGTTCTGACAACTTCCAAAACAATGTCACCCACTGGAGACCAGACTGCCACAGCATGAACAAAAGGCTCCAAAAGAAGCAGGCACTGGTTTTAAAGAGGGAGCCTCACTCTAACTTGAAAATTAAAATTTTCAACTATAACTGATAGTTCTACCAGTCATTATGTCACTACTGCCAACTGACTCCCTCTTTCTGTTAAGGCACCCAAACACTCTGCTTTTACTAATGACCGTTGCTAGGCCTTGCCCAGCTGCAGCGAACAGTCCTGTAGCCATCAACAAACAGCTGGAGAAATCAGGTCCATCTACCAGCTAGGGCTTTACAGCCAATACATCATCTGGGACACAGTCTTCACTGATCTGAAATGGATGAGAACCAACAAGTTAAATGTTCATCACAGAAGTCCCCTGCCTTAAGGTAGGTGCTAGGTGACCTCTAGAAAGGTGATTTAGCCAACTGGATTTGATCCAATTCCTTGTATACAGATCTTCAAAAACTGACAAGATTACTGCAAGACAAACAGATCTGTAAAACTGCCTGCTGCTTACTGGGAACAGCTCCCCCATGGCAGGAGAGAATTCTGCTAGCTAAGTTAGCAGTCTTCCTGCTCCAACCAGGAAAAAAATGTACCCATGCTGAGAAGCTTGTGATATATACCTGGAGAGACAGCTATATTTCTTAAACAGTAGCATAAGTCTGTACCTGCTGGAACCGGAATGATTCTGATCTCTTTTTCTGGTTCAGTTGCCACTCCTTAAAATGAAGTACAGCTTCATCCACAGTGAGGATGCCCATTTTCACTTGCTCCTGTAATGTAATCAGCTGCCGCTGACCTGGGGTTTTCATTCCAGCAAATGGGTCATATATACTTGATTGAGACAGGTCCCTTACAGGCCTGACTATTGTCTCTGAAGAGAGAGCACCAGCAAAAATATTATTAAACTTGTGGATCTACCTTCCTCACTGAATACAAAGAGATCAAGTACCCTTCATCCGGCAAACATTAAAAAAAAAAAAGAAAAAAAGGGGAAAAGGGTATTACAGATTGAGTGTTTCCTAAGAAGTGTTTTCTTCTTAGGCCATCCTACTATTTATCAGGTCTAAAAGCCCAGCTGGGAGGTGGCCTCATACACAAATACATCCCAGGGATAAATTATATTTTTAAGAGAAGAGCTTAAGTGAAGAGCACAAAACAAATTCCTTAAAGCACCCTGCTTCCTCAGCAATTCACAGAACAGAGCTTTTACCTTAGCAGTCACAAAGCTAGATTCTATCTAGGTAATCTGTGTAGTTTAAGCCCAGAAACTGAAAACTCATTCTACTGATGCTGGCAATTTCTAACTCATTTGTAACATAAAGAAGAGTTCCCAAGACATGAGATGTGCTCCCCTCACACTCTGCACTTATAGAAGTTTCCAGTGTCACAAATGGTCAAAAAGATTGGGTCATAGAGGACAGTTATCCCCAGAGCTTTGCAAAACAGTCTATTCTGTCATATTTCACACAAATGAAGCTACCATAACAGATCTGGTTCTGGATTATTGAAAGGATTTTCAGGGTGAACTTCTACCTTACCTTTCTTAACCCTTCCTCTAGGGACATAAAGATTCTCAGGTCTTTGAGCCTTCTGTGCAAAAACTGCAAAAGAAACATTCTTTAGATACTGAAATGCATCTCACGAAGACAGAAATAGCAAGGATGAATATGGCAAGCATACACAATTCTGCACTGCATTACAGCTTCTGTTACCCTTTTAAGTCCATTGAAGAAAAAGATTTGCATGGCAGAATTCCCTTTCTATTGACCTCAAAGAATTTTAGCTCAGCCCCCTCTAAGAGAAATCTGGACATGACTTCTCCATAGTCCTGTCACAGTGGGAAGAAGTCACTGAAATTACTCTCTCACATGCCATTGTGGTTCTTTCTAGAATGTTCATGATATATGACCTAGATTTTCAAAGCTGCCTAATGAAATAGGAGGAACAATCTTCTTCAATTTCAATAAAACCCCACCTCAGCATTAGGTACTGAGGTATAAAATCATGTCCTATACACATGTAGTTGAATCAATGATACCATTACAGATCAGCAATGTCTTAATTTATTAGCTTGATTGTGTCCTTATAATGTCAGGATCTTTCCTACTTAGTTGGATTTGTTTATACCATTTGGGGGTAATCTGTCATGCTACTGCTTTAACAAAGAGCAGGCTTAGACCAAGATCTTGGGATATAACATCCCCACACTTTCAGACTAGGCAAAAGATGAAAAAACATATATGGAATTGGATCCCAAAGGTAACCTAACTCCACAGTCAAATAATACAGGGATCCTGGCATTTATTTGGCAACTGGAGCCCATGTCAATGCCATTCTACAGTTTACTGGTCTACATTTCCACTGGTAGCCAACTCACTTTTGGAGATGTACAGCTGATTGTCTGGCTGTGGAGAGCTGGATTCTGGTCTTGGAACAGGAACAGGAGGTCTGTTAGCCATTTCCTGTGGAAAAGGGTCTTGTTCCACTGAGTAGTACACGTCTTCACCATACTGCTCGTGACCTCCTTCCTCAGAATCTGGCACATCCATGCTACCACCTACAACAGAGCAGAATTTGTAAGAATAGCAACCTGGCCACTTGACTGAACACTGGTTCCCTCCAGATGCATTATGTACCACATTCTTACCAAGCTGGCCATTTCACAGCCAAAACCATTAGTTTTACAGTGCCTTAACTGTACCAAAGACCTTCATGACAGGACTTGATAAAGTCATTAACATCTAGTAGCATGTAACTGTTTGCCACTATGCCTGTACTATCTCTTTTAAAGAAATAGTGAAAAAACTCCTAACTCTCTTTAAGAATTTGAGGAACAGTTAGTTTTAATTAATTTCAGTTAATTAACATACTTTAATAGTGAACAAATCAAACAGACCAATGGCTTCCAAAAGTTATGTGTGATGGTCTACAAAGTACTATAGAGAATTAGTCCTTTGTCTGAAAAAATCAAACTGTATGGGCTATCTTCTATCCTTAAGAGTTCATGAAGAACTCTCAGGCTCTGTTTAATTGCTTTAACTGTGCTACTGCCATCCTTCCCTCAAAATAGGTCTCACCTTCTAAAAACTTGCGGAGCATTGAGTCTTTTGTAGTTATAGAAACTTCATCTCCAGCAACTGGAGTGTCTGGTTTGGATTGAAGCATCTCTACATCTGGGAAAAAAAAAAACAGAAAGATGAATCTGTTAATTATATCCTTCAATACATGGAACGATGTAATATGACATAATAAACTGGACCTTTACTTTATGGTGACAATCAAAGAAGCTGGCCAAATGACCAGACATTTTCCTTGAAAAAGGCTTCTAAGTTGCTATGTTCAGTCCACTCTGCACAATTTTTTTCCAGCTGCCTGATGCTTACACTTCAGGGTGACTAACAATGCTATTGAGAAGTTCTGACAAAGCTTCCAAGATGGCATTGAGTTTTGGCTGTTCTTGAGTGTGTGTTGGCCAGGTGGAAGTTTTGACCTCTGCACAGTGCTCCAGAGAGGATACCATGTGGCTTGGAAAAACAAGACATTAAAGGTAATTTCCCCATGACACATAAGATAGTGTTTGTTTTATTTATTGGAATAAAGTCAAAACAGTCAGCTGAGTTAATTACTTGGATCTGGAAAGTGTTTAGAGGGTCAGATGATAATTCAGTATTGAGAAAGGACCGACAGCAAAAAATAAGATACTTTGTTAATTCAGTGTTTTGACATAAAGAGTTCTGATTTTAAAGAAAAAGGTGGACCTCGCAACGCTAAAACTAATCTTAGAACTAAAATAAAATGTTTGGTAACCATGTTCCTAATGATATTAAAAACGAGAGTGATATAAATGGATTGCTGAGGCTTATTGATATAAGTGAATTTTTGAGGTATATCTATTTCTATGTCATAGATCTACTACTATGTAAACTAGATAGTCTGGGTCACATGTGAGAATATGAAATACTTTTAACTCATTACAATGGCTTCAGTCCTCTGTTACCTTATTCTCAAAGAATTTCCTACCAGAAAAATTGACCCTGTGGTATCTAACCTTCCTTTGATCAGTCTCTGAAAAACTGTGGTGGAAGCACATCTTGATCACAATAAAGGGGCACACTGCCACAGTATGGCTACACCTAAAATAGCCCAGGTATTATCCTCTACACCACAGCCATATCTACTCACATACAGGTAATTCCTAGAAAAAGTACTTCAAGTGAAGTTAGTTATGATTCCCTAGTGAGCCATCCTCACAAACCTTCAAGTCAGTACAAAAGCTTAAATCCTTTATTTATGATGGCAGCTCTAAACCAGCCAGCACTCCCATTAATTTCAGTGAGGGTTTGCCTGTGTGCTGGTATTCTAAATTATATTGAAACACTTGGAGAGAATCAAAGTGCTGAGAACTGTGCCAATTTAAACTTATGTGTTATGATACAGGTAGATTTTTTGCACTGTTCAGACAAGCTGTTAATATTCTTCAGGCAAAGACTAACAGGTAAGGAAAACAGAAATTTCAGTAAAATACTCCTGAACGGAAGGCAGCGGAGCTTTGTGTGCAGAAGCAACACACTAGAACTCCAGAAGAAGCAGGAAAGAGAGGCTTTTCAGAGTCCACTTCAAAAGTGCTAAATTACAGGGAGCTCAATTTGCAAGAAAATTCCATGCATAGTTTCTGGGAGATCTGGGCATTTCAGGCTTGGAAGAAGGGGAGTTTGGCTTAGTAGTGTTGAGGTTGTTTTTTAACCCTCCACAGCCTTAGTCAATCCCCATTCAGAGGTGCACTGATTACAGGCAGACCTACCAAGCATCCAGAAACTCTCACTCATTACTGCAAACAAGAGCAGCTTTGTTCCTTACAAGTCCAACCTGATTTACTGCTTATCTCCACCGAAAGCAGAATACTCCTGGTTTTGGTAGCAAAACTATCCCTGCAGCGGCCAACAACACCTAGCAGAAAAGAGTTTATGATTTCAAGGAAAGAACCAACACAATCTTCTGGACTTCATAATCAACAAAAATGTGTTTTATAGTATAATCTCATCTAAAAGAGGAGAAAAACTGTCAGTGACCAATACAGCACATAAGCAGAAGTGTTTCAAAAAGAAAGCTTTTCCCCTGAGGCAGCACACTTAAAAACTGCAGAAATACTAGAAGTCCTTAAGTACCTTTAAGGAAATACTTAAAATATAAGAAGCTAAATTCTCTGCTCATTATGAGAAACATAAAATATATCAGTGGGATTAAGTCAGATGAAACAGGTGAATAAGAACAGCAAATTTACAATTTCTTAACAGAGGTACTTAATTTGGTATTTTCAATTGGCCTCACAGAATATTAATGCAATAGTGAAAAAGTTAAACATATGCATATTTATCAAAATTAGCTCTATTTTTAGCAATAAACCAATCAGATTAGAATAATGATTTTTCACTTATAATCTTCTGGATACACAGATTTCTAGATGTTTGCTTTCTTTTGTTCTCAAGTTGTTGAGCTAGAATCTCAGCTCTTGTTTTTAAGTTTCCCAGTTGTCAGTAATCACATCTGACAGTGTTCTTTTCTGTCAGTGTCAGAATGTTCCAAGGTTCGTAGGTCTCAGGAGGAAAAAGCAGGACATAGTAGAAAATTTAGTCTCATTTCTATATGTAATTTATTTGCTCAGGGTTCAGGGAGTCCTCCTTCAAAACACTGAAGAAACAGCTTTTGATCCTGTACACTATCAATTAAGAAAAGGTATAGTACAGTTTTGTCAGTCTGCCAATGTTAGAACTGCAGCATAGTTTCCTTGTGGTGAGAGCAGAGAAGCTGTAACTGAGGTGCTACTGAGTGGAAGAGAGACAGGTCTGAGCAATCTGATCTAAAGAGGTCTCTGCCCATTGCAGAAGGCTTGAACTAGGTCAGCTCTAGAGGTACCTTCTAACCCAAACCTTCCCAAGGTTCTGTAACTCTATGAATATACATACAAAGATCTTCTGGGGCACCCGGGACAAATCCAGCCATGGATTCATAAAGCTCTTCATCGGAGCCTGGATTCAAGGAACACTTCATTAACAGATCAGTGGACAGATGAGCCATGGACTCATATACAGACTCATCCTCCTCGCCTTGCATCAGCTCTTCCTTAATGTGACTCTTTAGCATATCTGCAGTTTCCTGGAGAGGAAGGAGGGTGAGAAAAAAAAAGTCTCTTTTAAATAAAGAATTTAAAGAATAAAATCAAGCAAAAGATATCTCACTTTGTCATCAGTGATAGAAAAATCCTCTGAAGACATCTCATTCTCAAAGATTGAGGCTTCCAAGTGACTTAAATCCCCACAACAGCTGTCTGGGTCAAACTTTTGAGATCTATGTTGTATTAATAGGTAACAAAGGCGAAACAAGGGCTGCTGACACATTTTGAGTAGCCATTACAGCCTCTCACCCCATCACTTTCATGTCCTACCCAATGCCTGCAAACTCCCAGAACATAAGCGCAGTTCATTCTAAAAATACAAATGCTTATCAAAGGCTATTTTGGGGCCTGCATAGCTAACCATAAGGGAGAAAGCTTATCACATGCAGAGCACCTGCAAAATAGCAAAGTTTTAGCTTTGATGTAGATTCAGTTTCAGTTTCTTGGCATTAGCAGCAGCATGTAACACCCAGAGTGGGAGTACACAGACCCTTTTCTGTGATATTAACAGGAAACCTCACAGCAGGCAGCAGTTCATGCAATACAGGCAACTTCTGATTCACAGGAGAGCAGAATCCTTTCTTATGTATTTGCAACATAGAGCAGGGCGGGGGAAGACAGAGCTTCACCAAATCACAACACAAGGAAGCAAAATGTACAACTTCATCCCATCCTCCTTCCCAAATTCCAATTATGTCACAAGCACCGCCTTAACAGTTTCAATACTACAAGATATTCTTGCATTCACAAATGCAGACTCATGGGCCCTCAATCCACATGGCATGTGTCAAAGCTGTCTACACATGCTTCCCTCCACAGTCAAAATGTGTCAGCGACAGTAGTTCATGCAATGCTTTTACAGAGGTGCAGAGGAACCTTTGCCAGAAAAAAAATTAGGTGAATAACTGGGTTTAATGAAATTTTCAGACATCCATACTACTAATAGTAGTCTCTACCTTGCAGTAGTTGCACTGTTGCAGATGATTAGTGTGCTTTGTACTGTGCTGCACTGACAGCTTCAGCAGGTCAGTAAGGAGGACCTGCTCTTAACACAGCTGTCACTGTGCTGGTGGAGAGAATATGGGAGGAGCACAGTACTGCAATGAGAGGTTGGAAGGACTTCCTGCACATCTCTCACTTACCCCGATGCAAAGATTGTGATCCCACAATTTCCAGTTTCTGTCGCCCTCCTGATCTCAGAATATGGAATGACTTTTATTTAGCTCTAATGTATAATGTCAAGAAGCAAGGCCCAGGTCCAAGAACTACCCATGCCTCCTAAATACGGCTTCAACACTACAGTAATTGGCTGGCAGAACCATACTAAAGCTGGCAGATCTATCACCCAGCACTCAGACAATGTTAAGGACAATTAAACACAACTTTTCAACCTAAAGCAAAGGCAAATGGAATTCAGATGTGGTCAGTGTGACCTGAATCAAGGAGCTCCTTGTTATTTTGAAGCATACATGCCAGAAACAGCTCAAACTGAAACAAAAGGAGAAACTATGCATACCCAAGTACTACACAGAAACAATTGCCTGGTGCAGCTGGAGTCAGGTCCATGTCATAATCTGGAAGAGTCAGAGTGCATTTTCTGGGGGTGGGGTTAGCTCAAATAGAAAGGAACTGTGAATTGGGATCCCTGACAGAACAAATAGGGAATGGACAGCTGTACCAATGTAGGGAGAAATGGGTATCAAGTGGAACAGGCAGAATACACAGATCAGCTGTGAATGAGCTAATAAGCAATCCTGCCCATACTACAACTAATGAGAGAGCACCTCAAATTGTATCTTCCCAAACATATTCTGTTCCCATATTACTCCCTAAAGTAAGCTGGATGAAGGGGCTCTTTCCCAAGATCAGAACTAGAAGAATGCACTAGGCACTCACCACATCTCCTCAGAAACTTCATTAGATGGATGGAGCAATGGAAGCCAGCATGGCAATCTCTGCTTCCATCTTACTTGCTCTGTGTAAAAGCCCCAGGAATTTCCCTGGCTCCAGAGACACACCTAACCTTCCAGCCTGAAAGCTTTCAGTGTGGCTAGATGTCTGTGTTCTACACCCTACCACAACACACTTTATCACCCCATCACTCCTGCTCAAGTAACACTAAGTGCCAAGCTTGGTGCCAGAGCCTGCACCCAGTGTGGGACAAGGCAGAAAGACAGCTCAGCTTCCTCTTACCACATATTCATCAATGAACTGGCGGAGATCCTTAAAGCCATGCTTTTCTGCTATGGTGTTTGGATAGTGGCCATACTTGTTGGCTACGCTGTAGGCCTGCAGTGCTCCAGGGCACGTAAGCAGCAAGGCAGTAAGGTTTTTCAGCCCGTATCTTGCAGAGAAGTGAAGTAGTGTTGGCAACTCCTCATCCCTCTGATCTGTGAGAACAGGAGCCCATTAGAACCAAAGTTTTTCTCTAGTAGCAACAGAGC
Source organism: Anomalospiza imberbis (assembly GCF_031753505.1). Lineage (NCBI taxonomy): Eukaryota > Metazoa > Chordata > Aves > Passeriformes > Viduidae > Anomalospiza > Anomalospiza imberbis. The sequence goes on from NC_089688.1 coordinate 16,050,085, forward strand.
CAGTAGGTGAAAAATAGACACAGCAAACACACAGACCAAAGCAGCTGTGAAATCCCTGGAAGTATATATATGGTTTCAAAATCGAGCCAACTGCACAATTTATCTCGTGCATCTCCAGGCTTAAGTCCTATAACCTTAGTGGGGAATATGGTGCTGTAATTGCTTAAATGTAGGTAGGATTACAGATTTGCAAGGACTTTTTAGACCATCATTACAAAAAGACAGCATACCAACTCAACTGCTCAGTGCCCGCTGTGTATCAGAGTTATAGGGTTTAGGGAAAAGAACTGGGCTGTGGAGAAAAGGCACATGAGACAGCAAAGAACAAAGCAGAAAACTTGGGAGACATTTGGGGAGCATCACCTTTTCAATCTGGTTTGAAGCGGTCTATATACCATCTGCCACAGCGCAGGGAAGTGAGAATGATACATGTAATAAAAAAGGGTCACCTGACTCAAATGGCAATTCCCTTTCTATAGATATCATCAGACATTTAGCTTCCTGGCTGAGATCCAAGGTTTTTGAGACAGCCTGTGCAGGTATCACCCACTGCAGTGTTAAGGTGCTTCAAGGTAAAACAACTGATACAAAGAAAACCTAAAAATAAACCAAGCATCTTTGAACTTACTTGCTGTCATATCTTCTTCTTCCAGCTGGTTGATTCCAAAAAGGTGTAGACCACTGGCAGGAATGTTCTTCTTGAGTGACTCAGTCAATAGTTTGTCCAGGGCTTCTATACTGTATGGCACAATTTTAAAGGCCTACAGATAAATGGAAAGCACTTTTGGTTTGGTAGAGTCTGAAGATTCAGTTTAGGTGAGATTTATATGGTGTCTTTATTATTTAGCACAATCAGAAAACAGTAGGTATAAACACAAAAGGTAGAAATGTTCAGGTCAAACAAAGAACTTGGATAGCTTCCTGATGCAGAAACAGAGTATCAACAAACTCAACAGATGAGACCTATATACTCCACAAGACAAAGCACAATGAGAAAGTCACTCATGCAACTGGAAGCACAGAAAACTTGCTTCCTACTTTCTTGGCAGGTATACACTTACTTCTGAAAGTGTTCCAATGAAATGTCAATCCTGCTTTAAAGTATGCACTAGGCCATTTTGAATTGTACACATGCTAGGTTTGGCTTTTGAACTGGTTCTTTACCACTGGAAAGCAGGCGTACTCCCTAAGCAGAGGCATCAACCAATACCAACTGCTACACAACTTGAACTAAAAAGCAAGGGAAACACAGTCTCCTCTGCCCCAGGTATCCTGGTGACTAACAAGGCTACTCTGTAGGCTTCCACTACATGGCAGATCAGGAACACGCAGGCAGGCAACAGGGAAACACAGCAGAAAACATCCTTGTGTAAGCTTTACCCCTCTAATAGGGTTCAGGTATCTCAGCTGGGCAAAACAGAATAGGAAAACTGAGCAGCTACATTGAAAAAGTAAATGTTAAGAACCAACGAATCATTTTGTGTTACTCTGCTTCTGCTGGCTAATATGAATCTTTGCTACAATTGACTTTTTAAAAATAACACCTAGGTACAAATTCCAAAACGTTTTATTTCTTTATGATACTTTCTGTTATATCAAGTTCTGTCATTCCAACATTTTGAAGTCATCAAGGTCTAAATGTAGGTGTTGATTGACCACATTTTTTTCTTAGTTTGATAACTTGACTCATCTTAGTCAGCTGTGTGCTCCAGAGAAAGAAAAAACACTCATGCTTTCAATAAAAGGGGATATTAGAGTTAGGTGAAAATCCCTAAATAACCTTGCATTTCTTCATTTCAGAAGAGCTACTTCATAGCAAGCACTTTTGCTTATGCCTGCTTGTCTAGCCTCTGAAAGAGCTGGTTTCCAAAGCAGCTGATTGCTAGAGTCCTTACCTGGCACATGAACTGTACAGGGTTGGCTGCATTGGCCAACAGATTGCTGATTTCCTCCATGTCAGTATGGTAAGTTACACTTGTTTCTCCCACCATCAAGTCCCCTGAATATATCTGCAGGGGCACTCTCCCAGAGGTTAAATCTTTTAAAAGAAAGAGCAAAAATAACCATTAGCACAAACAACAGGCATGAGTTTGCATGATGTACTCTAAGGACGGGAGGAGTTCGGATATACCACCAGATGGATACCAAAACAGTCTCTGCTATATTGAATTCATGAAAAGTCATGAGAAGAGTCATGATCTTGTAACACTAAGTAGGAAAGTACTTTGGAACTACCTTCTTTATAGCTATGTCAATGCACATAAACTGCTAGGTCCTCTGCTAACAGTAGACTGGACCACTAATGTTGAAAGTACTCCACCTTGAACTAGAAAGCAGCACATCTCTTCACCCCTGGCTTCTCTGGTGCTGTCTATAAAGCCATACCATAAATACAAAGAGCTGGGGAAGAAAGGAAAAGAAATCAGAAAAGTTACTAGAGATTTTGCAACCTCTGTCAGCCTTACTAGTCTCTGAATAAAATCAATTAAAAGGAATTCCAGCTTTGCAGCTTTACCCATGCACAAGATTATCTTCTACCTGCACCTTGGAGCATCTTGATGTTTCGTCTAATTTTTTTCACATTTATAAGTCTGAACTTTCTCTTTGAAACACATATTTTGAATGCCACTAAGATTAGCCTTTCCCTGTTAACAACTCAGGAAATTATGAGACAGTTACTAACACAAAGGAACTAAAATTATTTCTCTTACTGTTAGCAACTTCAGAGCTTACACTGTACACTCCATCAATGTGAAGGTCATGTTTATAATTCAAAGTACAAGTTAGTTTCCAGGTCAGTGTTTATATCGTAAGTCTTGACTTAAGACATTAAATTAAGCCTTTATATGTTCATGAGACCACCTTCTTTAAAATCAACTCACTTCACTGACTTTATGGTAGTTGCTTTAATGACTATTAGTCTCTATTTTCAGAGAGAATGGCAGAGTGACTCTTCAAGAGGACAGACTAAAGTAGACAAAATAATGCTGGGAAATAATACCAATCTTTAAGGCTCTGAAATAATTCCTTTAAAGTTCAGTGAACCTAAAGTTTAGGCAACCTTCAGTTTTGTAAATGTAAATATTTAGAGTGACAGAACATACCTAAATTAAAAGGCAAGCCAGAATAAATAATCTCAGCTCTGATCACAGAGATCACTACACATTAAACACATGGCGTTACAGTAATGTAATTATTTACTGGCACTTCTCTTCTCTCTTGGTGCCCTGCCAATGCTAATATGGTGGTGGTCATAACACACAGCTAAGTCCAAAGTGCTCTACAAGCTGCGGTGTGTTCTCAGAACTCCCAGTAAGGTGTTTCCACCTTGCAAGCCTACTGCTGATGAGGGGAAAACAGAGCCCACAAGCAGCAGTCTCTCTCAGTTCCTCATCAAAATATCACAGGTGATAATGCAAGTTTAAGATTTTCTGGACTCAAGTTTTTCTGCACTGCAATCTTTACTCTTATGCCCCTGGCACTTCTCAGGACAGGCAGGTTGAGAAAGAAAGGAAGCAATGAGGAAGGAGAGGGGAAAGAAAAAAATCTCAGTCCATCTTACTTGGAGCCTTCACAGAGATTGTGTACTCATTCTCCATCTCAGCCAGCACACGCACAGAGGATGCATTCTCTGGAGAAAATTCAACTTCAGTTTTCATTTCACCATTTAGTTTACATTTCATGATAATATAAACTGTTGTCTGCACCTAAGACAAAAAGCATTACAACACACAGGTTCAAAACAAAAACACTTACTTGGTTAAGTCCATTTTCTAGGGATTTTGTTCTCATTGCAATTAACACATCAATTATCTATTATTTTCACAGTTTTGAATCATTTGCAGAAGCAGCTTCCAGTCACAGACTAGCTGGGCAAGTGGCTTCTGCTACAGCTTGCACTAGTATAGATACAAGCATTAAACTGATAGAACTCCAGATTTATTAGATATATTAATAAACTGATTAGGGCTAGATTTAGAAAAACATATTTACTTTCAACTCTATTCATCTCTTCCCTTGAGCAGCACAGCCACATTCTAAACAGAAGCAAAAGAAAGAAACTTGGACTCTTTCCATCTCAGGAGATGCTATACTAAAAAGTGCTGTTTTTCAGAAAAGAAGCCATGATCCAAGCTTTTCAGGGTCACTTGCAAGGCATGCACCAGAACTGCCATATTACACTGGATACTGACTGTGGAGTTAATCAGTTCATTACAGTCATCTTACCCCACTTGCCAGCAGAACAGAGGAAGGGAAGAGCATGAACCTGTCTCAAGCACCCAAGAGAAGCAGCCATGTTAATGAGACAGTCATTAAGTGACACCACAGCCTAGACAGCACTAAGCACGGCATGTTACCAAGCTACTCCTGGGCCTAGGGAGCCAAGCCCATGGAACAAGAGACATGGAGGACAGGGGGCTGAGCAGGAAGGTGACAAGAAGAATTCAGGACTAATTTCCAGATCCGTAAAGCTGACCATTACAAAGCAGCATAATGGTTGCACCAGCTCACAGTAAGAACATAACCCAAGGAGTGGACATACAGTACCCCACATTGTATGCGGTTGGGCTGCACCACTGGACAGTCCCCAGTGCTCTTGGATGATCCATGTTCTTCAGTCATGGCAGGTCTGTGGAAGTCAACTGGATTCTTCTCGTCTTCTGTTTCTGTATCAGTCACAGAGTCACAGCCTGAGTCTAAAATAAAGTACAGAGAGAGTCCTGTTCCTCACTCCCCTGTGCTGAAAATGCTTATCACACACATTCATCCTGAAAAAACAGCTGTGAAGGTGGTGGGATTGAACTTGCTATTCCTCTCAAAGTAATGTTCAGAAAAGGGGATCTAGTTGAAGAAAGTGAAACTACAGAGTTTCCTCTTTTTCTTTTCCTTAAGAGGATTTGAGGAGGAAATTAACAAAGACATGAAAGGCAGTAGAATAGCACTGAATATGCTTACAGAACAAACAACAGTGGCACTCTTTGCTGAGCTGGATAGTCCCCTCATGTTAAACAGGATAGTCAGCATGTGAATGTCTAATGTAAGAATGATCAGTATCTGAACTCATCTGAGTCAAGCAGCACTCTGATATACTGTAGGATGGGCAGCAGCCTCTAGTCTTACTTTTCTAAAATAAAACATGAAAACCAATATTTGTCATTTCAGCAGCATCTTTAGTTTTCTCGGTGCTGCTTACCCCAACTCCCCAACTTTGGTTATTGCATCAAAAAATAAAATATGAAGCAGTAGTCTGAAGGGGTTCTGTTTGTTGGGCAAGAACCATAAGCTCCAGTATCTATACAAGAGTGAAATGGAAAAGTACCAGAACCTTTGTATTGAAAAGTAACAGCACTTGACCTAAACAGAATCAAGAGCAGAATAAACACATGTAAGCCTACAATACATGTGTACAAAACAATGTTCTCACTCTCATTTCCCAAAACCAGCATGGATATTGATAGAATTGCAAACAAACTGAATTGATATCACTGGCTGAAAAAAAAAACCTAGCCAGAATGAAAATAGATTATCTATCCCTGCCAGGAAATAATTTTCTCAGCTAGAGAAAGGAAACCAAAGACAATTACGTAGCTACTTAGTAGAGAATACTTTTTTAGCTAGTTTCTACTTCTTGATTCACATGGTTCACACCATTTCCCCCCTCCCCATCTCCCAGAACACAAGGTGAGAGTCGCTGACTCCAGTTTGTCAGAAGACTATCATGACTTCTTAAAACTATCTCCTGTGGTCAGAATTTCCCAAACTTTGTAAGCCTCTGAAGCAGTCAAGGATTTAAGACAACATTTTGGAACTTACATGTTATTTACTACTTATAAAAACACATCTGTAAAGAGTAGTACAAATTATTTACCAGATAAAATCTCAGACTTGGACTGTCATTGTTCTTATATTAGTAAGAAATAGTCTATTTAAAATGCTCAGTCCTGATAAGAAAGACCTAAGTGATGAACTGGGCTGTCAGACCTGTGGCATCCATACAGTGAAGCTGCCAAGAATTCAGGTTTCACTAAGAATCCCCGAATCTCCAAGTACCTCAATTTTCCACAAATCAAGAGAGCCAAAATAATTTTAAGTGGCCCACCATTAAGAGTTCAGGTCTTCCTAGTTTCAAACTGAAGCTAGAAGTCAGTCAGGAACTTTAATGTCGACATCTTCATAATTATTATTATTACTACCAAAGCCTTAAACTTAGGATATTTGAAGGGCTTTGTCACACAAATCTTTAAAAGGTATTTTCAACACATTTAAGTCTGATTTTAGGAATTATAAGAGATCAACCTTGCTTTCAGGAGACAAGTTTTAAGCCACAAAACTTTAGCAAATCATTCAGGTGAATTTTTTTTTCACAAATTTTGGTGCGCACACACTTAAACTAAGTGTGTGAATATCTCCACATGGCAAATAAGCCTACTCATATGAATACAAGTAGATTGCTGCATTAATGTTTGTTGTAGAAAGAAGACAGCCAAAACTTTGCAGCTCTGAAGCTCAAACAAGGCATGACCACTAACATCAACATTTCTTAAACCTAGAACAGTATATGTAATTTAGCAAACAGATTTTAATACTGAACCAAATCTGAAGATTTGGCTAAGCAACTGCTTTGACACAAGGCTGAAGGCTGTACTGAAGGTGGTCTTTGGGATTTTCAGACTAGTACCAAGTATTAGAAAATTAGCTGAGGCATTATATTCCTTAACTCAGTATTTCAATTGGTACTGTTCAAAGTCATCAGCTGCAAGAACCAGACACATTTTGGGAATCCTTCTCTTAGAGAAACATGGACTACTCCCACCTGGGAGTGCCAGGCTGCCCTGCTGCATAGAGGAGAAAAAACACCCGTCCCACATCCTTCCCTTATATGATAGCTATCAATTCAGGTGTTTGGCACATGCAGAGCAAGATGCCATGTCTTTTGGAGAGAAGAGGCAAGTGTTACTAGAATAGTGTCTCTAATTTCTGTTGGTTACTTCCAATATGACTAAATCAGAACAACTAAGCTCACAGCAGACGAGAGCCAATGATGACTGAAACACAGTAACACATTGATGTTCCTGCAACATATGCACAAATGGACACTTGCCAGCATCCTGATCCTCAGGACTTCATCCCCAACCCAATACAGAACCATTAGTGTGGTAATTTTCACCCCACTTGGCCAACATATGGTCCTTCTCAGAGAAAAAGTCAAACCAAAGCTGTGGATCTCAGCTACAACATACACAGCAAGCAAGGATAAGAGGGGAGGCAAGGAGAGAACAAGCCCCCTGGTCTCTCTGCTTTAATTGTATCATTTGATACTAGAAACAATTTAGCAAATAAAGAATAACTAGAGCTTTTAAGAAGTTCTGGCATTGCACTTCTGCATTCTTGTAACAGAGTTGACTGCCTGGAGGTCATGTGAACACAGAGCTGTTAGGTAATACAGGAAGAAGCAGGCAATGTTAATCAGTAATTGGATTAATAGCTGAAGGAACAGGCATTTAGTTTCAGGTATGAATTATTCATCTGTTTTTCATTCAGAAAATACTGACGTTGCGAAGTACCAAATTCCCACATCAGCAGTGAGGTGATCCTATGATTCATCTTGAAGTTCCAGTCATGTGCTAGTGACTGACTCATGAACATGCAAGCTCTGGAAGAGGAAACCATCCCATTACATTTGATAATATCCATGCTCTAAAGCATTATTAGAGCAGGTTTCCCATCCACTAAGATACTTGAGGAATGACAACCCATTTGCATACACAGATTCAGCAGTTACAACATTGCAATAACAGCCAGCCTAGAGAGGCCATCACTGAGGAGATCAACAGACTTATTAAAGTTAAGTGAATGCCTGAGTTCAGCTTCTCCATGGCATGTGCTGTAGGTCAACACTCATGGTTGTAAGAGGCTCTCCCTTTCTGTTCCCTTTTAAATAAAGGCTCCCTCAGGCACTTGACAGTCTGTGAAATACTTGTGAGAATAGCAGCAAGGGGAGGAGATGTGGTCCAAGAAACCCAACCACATTTCCCCTTGAAGAACATGCCCCCCCCTCCAGGATGCATGAGCAGCTGAGCTGCAGAGAGCAGCCTCATGCCTTTCTTGTCTGCCCTGCTGGGTTCCCTGCACAGCTGTCCTGCAGACACTCATCCCAGGGAAAAACCCAGGGAAAACACAGGCATGGACATGTGCTTCAAGAGCCAATTAGAAGCTTTAGAAACTCATATGAAGCAGCCAGTTATTTTGACCTGCTGCTGCAGAGCACACAGCTCTCCCTATCATCCATTTCCTCCCGGTGAAGCTGGTGGGATATCGGCATGGAGCCAACAGCTGTGGTTTCTCACAAGTCAGCCCTCACACCACAGGACATGTGAACGCTTGGAAGAAGTCAGCAGTCTGTCCAGAGCACTCTGTCACCCAGAGACTAATGCTAATGGCACAACTGGGCAACAGCTTCTCTCTTAAGTTCTGAGTTGGCAGACCAGCCCCTCGCTGACATCTGCAAACACCTCCCATTCTGTCCATCAACCAGTTGAGACAATTACCTCTCACAAGGCCTTAGACTTTAAACACAGACCTCACTATGCTTAGAGCAAGAGGGAAGACCCTCAAAGAGAGCTCCTGCTTTTACCTGAAGCTTGCAACTGGCCAGTATCCTTTCCCAAGTGTTAATAAGGACATTAAGTCTCCCAGAGCAACTACAGCTACATTTGCAAGAAGCAGAAAAAGTGGTGACAAGTAGTCAGGGAAAGTTATCTTTCATCATGCTAACATCAGAGCCCCTGCTTCACCAACGAGATAAACGCGCATCAGAGAAGCATCTTGTGATAAGCACTCAGAACTGGGTGATACTGTAGCAACACTTCCCGTTTCAACTGAGTGGAGAGAAGCATGCAGAAAAACAGCAAGTGAGAAAAACAAAACACAGGAAAACTTAGGACTTTGTAAAACTGTCCAAACAGAACAAAAAACCATATGAAACATCTCCCCCTTCTCTCCAAACCCCTCACGCCAAGCAGCTCATCTACAAGCACAGCACCTACAAACAGATTTTCAATTCTTTGGAGAGCATAGTCATGTATCATATGTCACGCAAAGTTTGAAACTACAATAAACTATTTCTCATCCCGCATCAAGGCAACAAGGTGTATTTGACTATGTCAAGTTTTGCTAAGGTTCTTGCAGGTCTGGTGGTCAATTTGCAACTGGATCAAGTGTTTAAACCTAAAGAACTAGCTGGGGTGTACAGGAACAGGACAGAGATAGGGAAGACATTGAGGAAGAAGCAGGGTTGAGGCCACCCAGACAACAGCGTGTATATGACCAAAAACTCAAGCAAGAGAGGCTGGAATAGTTCATTTCCACTACTTCTGGCAGAAAGAGACAACACATACTGACAAGGCACAGGCACACCTCGTACAACTTTCAAGGGTGCCACAAATCACATTATATTCATCACTGATTCAAGTCTTCCTGAGAAGACACACATAAGAAACATGAACATCCAGACTGCTAATTTATTATCTCCTCTTGCAGTATCTCCTTGCTTCAATTTAGGTGAAATGCATAATGCTTGCATGACAGAAAAGACAGTCCCCATAAAAGCCAACAAACTTGGAACTCCACCTCAGAGAGTTGGGCAGCTGTTTGGAAACATCCCACCAGTCGCTGTTTGACTGTGGTTCTATGAATGGTTCCAGTAGATCTAAGACCACATTACTACTGCAAGGGCAGTCACACCGTGCCTCTCCTTCAAATAATTTATATTGGAATACCACCCTTGTAGTCCAACACCACACCCGATCATCCAGACAGATGAAAGGCAGAGAATGAGGCAGACGCTCTTTTGCAGCAGTCCATGCTCAGGTCAGCCTATGTCACTGGTCAAACTTCCCCATGGGAAACTTAAGATACACTGTTATTCTCAAGTCACTTTTGAAAAATATGTCAAAAGTTTTCTGAGGTAATAACAAAGAGTCATGAAAATCTTACAAAATGCAACCCTGGAAGTAAAACAACTGTCCAAGTACACACAAAGTGTCTGTGAAATAAGCTAAATTCTGTTCCATACATCTCTCCAGACCTGCTCTCCAAAGCACCTTTTTCTTGACTACATACTTCTACCAAGGCTTTTCAGAAATTACTTCAGCTGTTCCAGACTTGAATATGATCAGTGATAGCCACTGGGCTCTTACTTTAAGCAAGTGTCTTAAAGCCTTGCAGTTCTTTAGCTCATTAGCAGATACCTGGAATTAGTCTTAGACCATAAAGCAACCTGTGAGGAGATTGTCAGAACCACAAGCCACAGAGAAATATGATTAGCATTTACAAGGTGCATAAAGACTATAATAGTCTGAAGTTCTTAACCACAACAGTTTCTGTCCTTTACTATTTCTGGGCTATCATTTCATTGTCTCTATTTAGAAAGCTAGTATACATCTATGCTAGCACTGCTTGAATTTTATAATGCCATGAAAGAAAACCCATGAAGTATTGCTTTTTATATAAGTAAACTGGGACTTTATGAAACACCTTGATAACAAACAATCAATCCTGCAGCTGGGAAGATTATTTTAACTACTTGACCCCATATGCTACAGATGGATAAGAACATCCATACATTGGTCAGAGAACTCTCAGTATCACCCGGGAGCTTAGTTAAGGTTTCTCCAATTGCTTTAACCAGCTCTCTGAAGTCTCTGACTTTCCAGCATCAGTCATGTATACCCATGCATGGAGAGGCATGCAACCAGCATGTTCTCTCAACCTGAACTCCTGCGCAAGAGCGTCACAGTTTCCTCTTCTTGATAGGCAGTGAGAACCAGCCAGGCTGCTGAGCTCCCATATAACAAAGCAGGTTCACTTGCACCCAGAAGGCTGACTAATAGCTCACCTGCTCCTCTTCAATGAGCAGGGCTACAGAACCACATCTTATGTTTAAACACGATAGAAAAGAGAAAAATATAGTTTTAAGAATTCATTTAATTTTACCCCCTCAAAGAGGAGGGAGAGAGAACTGCATGCTACCACCTCACATCTTCAAGGCCACTTCAATAAGCTGGCAGAAGTTAATGTTGCATGTAATTAGCTGAGATAGAACTACTCTGAACATATTCCTCCACAGAATACTGAGACTGGAGAAGTAAACACATGACAGTTCATGCCAAAATTAAAAATACATTGTGAATTTAGGTCTCTAGCCCTAAATGGCAACTATTAGCAAAAGTAAACAAATAATCAAATAATTACAGAAACATGAAGCTGTAGGGAATCTCACATATACTACAACTTCACCTGTCTGGTTTGAGAAACAGTTGAGAACATCTGTCCAACATGACCTTCAGTTCTGAGTAGCTTATTCCAAGGTTTATCTTTACAGCTTGAGTCCAGAACAGGACCATAAAGATGATTAGAACCACAGCATCTTTCATAAGAAGAGAGGTTGAGAGAGCTGGAAGTCTTCAGCCTGGAGAAAAGACGACTCAGGGGAGTCTCATATGGACAAGATAGGAGAAAATGAAAAAGAGGGAGCTGGACTCTTTTCCATAGTGCCCACTGACAGGAAAAGAGGCAATGCGCACAAACTAAAATGCATGAAGTTCCATCTGAACACAAGAAAACATTTTGTTACTCTTAAGGGTGGTCAAACATTGGAACAAGCTGCTCAGAGAGGCTGTGAAGTCCTGCAGAGTCTTCACCTGCAGAGACATTCAAAACCCAACTGGAAATAGTCTTGGGCTTTATCTAACTGTGCTTGAGCAGAAAGTTTAGATGATCTCAAGCGGTCCCTTCCAACCTGAATGATATGCTCTCAAGTTTCATCAATTCAACAGAAGAAAGCCAGGAATTTAATTCAATTCCTTGACATGAACAGTAGCAAGAATTATACAGCTTATGTGGTTCTTCTTATGCCATTTCCCTCTCAAAAAAGCTTACTGCCTTAGTCTCCGACATGTCTTAATGAGCCCCTCAATAGGTGGAGTAGCATTTCGGCTCTTCCTGACCTACAAAGATCAAAAGAGGTTCTCATCTTCCTTCTAACTGCCCAAGGCCCTCCATCTTCACCATATGATTCCTTACACCAACTTCTGACCCTCTTATTTCACAAAATGTTTGTTGGTACTCATCTTTCATCATCTCTTCCAGTGCACAAGAGTTCTGCTCAGCCGAGGCTGCACTTGTCCTCCAGCGGCACACTTCACCACTACTGTCATAATCAGTTATCACCTCAGCCATCTCAGGCAGATGTGGACTTCCCCATGTTTTTACCCACAAGCGATGGCTTGGATACAGAAAGCTCAAAGCCACTGATGAATTAGTAAATGCTTTGGAAACATCAGCTTTTAAAGTGGGAAATTTGTTTCAAAACAATGTAGTTAGGGACAAATACACTGGAGCAACTGAAATCTCAAGTGAGCTTTGAGAACGCATGAGGAAGAGAAAGGTCACTGACTCTGACTGTGGCTCAGACTCCTAGCTGCTCAATGCACACAGCACAGCCACGACAGGCCAGGCTAGAGGGGTTAAGCAGCAGCTGGTCACTGCACCCTGGCTAGTGACTATACCCTGCTGGACCTGAGCTGGTGTGTACAGAGACATCCTGAGCAAGATTGTTTAATCTAGAGAAAAGAAGACTCAGTGGGAACTTACTACTTTCTACAACTACCAGAGAGGAGGCTGTAGACTTCTCTCAGGCAACATGCAACGGGACAAGATGAAAGAGCTTCAAGTTGCTTCAGGGGAGGCTTAGATTAGATACTATGAAAAATTTCTTCACTGAAAGGGTGGTTGAACACCAGAACAGGCTGCCCAGGCAAGTGGTGGGATCCCCACCCCTGTAACTGTTAAAAAAAACAAAACATGTAGATGTGGTATTGAGGGACATGGTTTAGTGGTGCACGCAGCAGTGTTAGGTTAGTAGCTGGACTCCATCTTGAAGATCTTTTCCAGCCATAACAATTCTATTATTTCCACCCACTTAGCACAGTTATTGCATAGTCCGAAAAACTTCCCCACAGATAACAGGAGTGCCTGCAAATGCAAACCTTCATGTGCTCTGTAGTTTGCCAGAATTGAGAAACTTTAGAAGTAAAAATACCACATCTACAAGAGAGCAAGAGTCAGCATCAAGCACACAGTTGTCAACAAGGCTAGATGAATGTTTCCTCATTTCTGAATTCACACTAAACTAATAAAAATTAAAACAGGTTTCAGCATGTGATGTCTAGGGTTGTCATAGTCCCATGATGCCCTAAACAAACCACAGCCAACAGCTGTGCTAGAGGCAACAGCACAGCCTGCACAGGGCCAATGCGCAGCCTCTGGAGAAGAATTTGCCCTGACTGCATCGTGTATGCCTGTACCATGCCTCATTAGCTCAGGATTCAGCAATTTGGAAGCTGAAGCTGAATCATTTTAGCATCAGGCCTACTTTTGACACTGCTGATAGAAGTACGGGTGAGTGCACGTGAAAAGAAATACTTTCCAGAAGAAGACACCCAGACCCAAACAATTTCAAATATGATAATGAACTTTCTCTGCTAAGTGCTGTAAGAATTCAGGGCTGCCTTAATCAGGAAAAATTCAAACTTAACTAAGACCAGAGCAGAAGCTATGTTTCTCTGTGGGAGAGGTCTGCTGTCACAAACATTTTAAGTTACTCATGCTGCAACCAAATCATACAGCAGATTTTTTTTTACCAGTCAAGAAGAAAGTTTTCACAGTTTCACCCAAAAAAGGAACCATGTACACGTGGGGCTATCTTCAGGGGAAACATCAGAACATTTGCATTTGAGGCCATTCACAGAACTTGTATAGAATCGCACAATAGAAGAGGTCACAGAGTCATTTTTTCCCCACACAGAAGTAGGATCTGATACATTAATCCAAATACTTTGGCCATGAAAGCAGCCCATCTTAAATAGGTTCTTCCTTCACAAGAATCACAGTGACAGCAGATGGCTCACCTTTGCAACTGCTCTGATGTGCACAAACCAAAAATTTGACATGGCATGCAGGTGACAGCCACATCAGCTATGATTGCCATAACAGTAATGGAAGTCCAGAAATTCTGAATCTTTGTGTACCAAACTATCTGGAAGACGTTACAGCAGACTCCACAGCAAATGGGTTTAGTTTTATCGCATTTTTTCTCTCAGTCAAGTAGATGCGCTGAAATCAGTTTGAGATCAATGTATGCTTATTAAAGTGAGAAAACAGAAAACAAGCTGATTTTTTTTTTTGTTATGTAGAAACAGCAATAAAAATCCAAAGCACAAACTCCCTTTCAAAACACCACCTACATAAAGCCAAAGCACAGTTTGTTTCAGCACATGCTAACTTGCAGCACAGATGGAGAAGGACTTTAGATCCAGCTGTGGGAAGTCACACTCCAGAGCCTTTATGCACACAATACGAGGCACACTGCCTCACTTATACCATGGAATAGAGAAAAATCTTAAGTCAAGATGCAACTGCAGGATTCCAGTCTTGCTAAGGCTGACAAAGAACACTATAACCCTACCTATGGCAATATCGTAAAAATACCCAAACCAGCAGGACTGCCCAGAGCTCTCCACCTTCATTTCAACAGAAACTATGAGAAAGGAATTCTACACACTCTTCTAGAGTTTAGGAAAGTTTGGAATCAATTAAAACTCAGTATACTGGGCTTGTGTAATCTCCAGCTCTTAATACCTCTGTGCTAGTAAGTCCTCTGCGCCAGTTAAAAAGGGATCACTTTCAGACTGGTTGGGTTATTTTTAAGGCCATCAGTGCAATTCTTTAATTAATCTCTGCCTTTTCATCATAGGTAACAAAGTGATCTGTTGCCAGTATGGTCATATCTTTGATTTTAGGCCCAGTGCTAGATAATACATATTAGACTTTATTTTGGTTCTGGAATGACAGAAACAAGTCTGAAGAAAAAGATAATTCTTTTCCTTAAAATAAAGACAATTTCCCATTGATTGGGTCAATAAACTGCAGAGTACAATATATACAGGCAGAATTTCAAATATAGAAAATTTTCATTTTCAATTTGCTTTAAAAGCAGGCATCCAAGACAACCTCAAATTCAGAAGTTCTCTTGAGTTGTTGGTAATTTCTTCTGAATTAGGGACCAACCAACCAGGCATAGAAAAATTTTCTTGCATAACTTTCTTGTTTACAAGGGTTAGACAATTTGCTTTAGTTTGCTTTTTAAGTAAAGCACATTATCAGTGTAAAAATAAGAATAAACAGTATCAGGTATCTCCCTCCTCCAACCAGAAAGCACAGCTCCTAGCTATGGTCTTACCTTCTGAAATAGCCTTCTCAACAGCTGCAAGGTAAGCATCAGGCTCATCATCATTTGTGAGTTCTTGCCACTGAGACCAGTCCTTGAAAAAAGTCAAATAATCATCACAGTCTGTAACACCACAAAACAGCTTGACTACTTTGCACGGGGGCCATAAAGCTTCCTGAAGGCTCTGCAGGATGTGAGGAATGTAAAAACTCCGCACCAGCTCAGCAGAAAGCAAAAGGATGATACTCCGACTTCTGCTGAACAGGTCCAGCTCCTGGTGGGAGATGGCAGAGTTGTCTTCCAGCTGGTAGCTCAGAATCCGATGCTTTCGAACTTGCCAAGTGAAGAGGAAGAGGTTCTGGAGGTACTGACACCATTCAGTGGCGTCACTTGCATACACAATCAGCACATCATATTCTCCAGGGGCTCCTGTACAGGTGCAAGATGATCACAAGAAAAAGGATTAAATTCAAACCATGAAATCACCCACAGCTTTGGAACAAAAAACCCCAGCACTGTCTCTAATTCCTGTCAGAAACTACAAAGCATTTCAAAAGAACACTAGTTCTATCCAAAGCAAGGTGCTCACAGCCACAAAGAAATTCTAAGGGTGAATGAACTCCTGCTTGCATCTACTCCACTAAATTTAAGTAATTTTTCATTCTTAAAAATGAAAAAAAAATTAAAATGCTCTTCCTACAAAGGAGAACATTTCCTATGTACTTTCAAGTGAAACAAACTACACAGAGATTTACAGATTTAAAGCATTCTGATAAGGAAAAAAAAAGCCACAAAAACCAAACCTTCAAAACAAACTAGCTTGAAAAGAGTTCACTCTCACATGAAAAGTTAAAATCATCTTAGGCAATTATATGGTCTCTGCAACACAACTGCAGATCATTACATGCCCAAATGGAACAGACCAAACAGCACACCTAAAATAACAAATGAGGTCACAGACAGCTTACAGGAAGTCACTATGGCCCCCGTGGTGTTAGATATTTGCTCTCATTGCAGCAGAAAGCAAACTGCCTGAAAAGTATGCATGCAACTAAGGGAACATCAGCCTCAGTGCTTGCACCACAGCCACTCTGTCACTCAGGCTTCAGACATTCCACAAAGCTGTATTAGAGTCCTTCCTCAAAACTGTCATCGAAAGCTTTCCCAACAATTTCTGGAATGACAAACACTCTCTTCAGAGGGAAAGAACTAATACAATAGTGGTGGCCAGAAAACAGCCCAAAATATGCTCACCAAAGTTGACTTCTTCCATAATTCTCTAGAGACAGCTTCTACCTACAGACTCATGCATTTCAGTGCTCTGGCACAAAAGCACTTTAAAATGTTAACAGCTTGCTAAGAGTAGATTGCAAATTGAACCAGTGTGACGTGATGCAGTGCTCTCCCACCAATCTCAAGGAAGCTTTTAAGTCTAAATTTAATTTTTCTATTTACCTGTGAAGAAGTTTACTCAAAATTGAGGTTTACAGCTCAGGTCCATGGTAAATTTCAGAGCTGAGAATTTAAAATCTTGTTAACAAATTGTCTTCTAATTCCAATTTGACTCTTTAGAAATGTCAGCATTTTCAACCTACCTCCATCAGGATACAAGCAAAGGCAATTTTTTCCAATTAAAGCAGAGAACAATGCCTAAAATTTGGCAGCCAAAAAGAGGATCTGCAGAGTGAATTTACCAGAACTGAAGATGACAGTTTTGCAATCACCTTAGAAAAATTCAAGCAAAATTGCACAGCCTCCAAAGAGTTTATTCTATCACCTTCCCCAGAAACTTCATTACAAAATTAAGGCAGAAACAATGTCCAGGCTGAGGGATCCCAGCCCTGAACTATACAAGCTTTAAGCAGTAGTTCAGCAGAAGTGATACAATTGAGAAGAACGGAGAAGAGTTACAGTTACCTGAATAGATAAGGACATCTCTGGCAGTGAAACAATGATGCCCTATAGCTATGGAGAACATGGACAGTGCAGTGCTGGCATATTCACTAGGACAGCTGCATGTTAGTGAGTGAATACAGCTCCTGAACCACAGATGGAGGCTTGTAGGAGACAGCATTCCCAAAGGAGAGGATCCAGGAAACTCAGAGTCCTCAGACTCTGAGTCCTCTGTCTAACTCAGAACTGCAAACCTTGGGACCTTTAACCTATGCGTGCAGAACTGCCATGAAAAAAGACTGCTTTCACACCAGTGAGCACACCACTATTGCCAAAATATCACTGATGGTGGCTGAACACCACCTGGCAAAGAGAACAGAATTACATGAGCAAAAGCATGAAAACCAAGCAGAATTCAAGTTTTATTCTAGAAAGGGAGATGTATCACAGACTAGAAAGGGAGATATACCACAGACTTCTGCTTCCACTGCCCTGGGTTGATTTACGTGCAGTACAGTGGGAAAGGACAGCACAACTGTCTGCTGAGAATGGAGCATTGCACCATGACCACCTGAGCCTGACTTCAACAGATGGGGAGACCACAAAATGACTCTGAGGTGTGCCCAAAGCTCTTAAAGTCCTACCCAGCCCCACCTCCACTCTCGGGAAAAATTAGTAGTGGCACTTTAACATTCTATAAAATGGAACAACTAATCCTGTCATTCACTTTTAGGAAGCACACAGCTTCCACAACTATACTTGTGAGTCAACAGGCCCTTCTCCAGGCTTTCAATGAAAATAAGCAGCTGTGCTTGGAGACAGGGTGGAAGAGCCATTGACTTCAAACATGCCTTGCACTGCAGGGGCACTAAGTATCCAAGAATCCCTCCCTTCTCTGCTATGTAGATAAAGGATGCAAACTGGACAGACTCACTGCAAATTCCCTGTCAGAGCAGTGCAACCTTTGCATCCAGCAGGAAGGAACTTCATCTGGTGTTTAGGAAAGGTATTGATTTCCTAGCCAGCACTGCTCTATGAGAACACCATTCCCCTTAATAGAGCTGTACCAGCTCTCTTCAGGCCTTCTTCCCTCAGCTCCTTTTACACATATACAATAAACTGAGGAAAAATGCTCCTAAAACGAGAACTGAGAAATAAAATTACTGACTCCATTTGTAGAGCCAAAGTAACACTCCATGTTCATAAGCAAAAATACTGGAAGTGGGTCTTGCAGAGCTAAATAAGCTGAAGTCAGCATTGGGAACTGTTTAAAAAAAACCCCAAAAATCTAGAAATAACCTGAATTGCAACATTCCTCCTTTAAAAGAAGAATGACACAGGACTCTCCTTCCTATCATAATTTTATTTATTTTTGATCATGCTATTATTTGTCTAACCAAATGGCTGCCTTTGCAGCACTAACTACTGCCCAGTCCTCAGGGAACAGTGTAAAAAGAACACAGAACATTTCAGGGAGGTTTTTCACAATTCTTCAAACATCAGAAAAACTCACAGAGCACAGTTCAAAACATAATGTATACTCTGCCTATTGTAGAGGTATAGGGAAATCCTTTGGTGAACACCAAACATTTTGTTTCCTTAAACCCTGCCCTTAGATAGATGGTTTGACAATGTTTTTTACAGGCTGGTTTTGGAAAAGCCTTCAATTAGAGGAAGAAATATATGAACACTACATACAATAGCAAGATGAAGAAAAATGGGTGGCTGGTGCAAGTCTAGCTTTCACACTCTCAAGTGTGATCTAGTTTAAATTTTAACAATACCTTGTTAGTGGATTCCTAAGCTTAGAGTATAAAAAATACTTTTGCCTCTGTGTACAAAATGCCAGCACTATTAACAATACTGCAGGGCATGTCCATTTGCTTCATAGAAAATCATAAAGCTGCAGTTCTGTTGCAGTTTGCAATGATAATCCATAACCTTTGGAATGCTTTCCAGCTGTAACTGCCTCTCCAGTGTTTAGCTGCACACTTTACTACACAGCAACAATAACAGACTGATGAGATTACAAGCCAGTACTATAGAAATGCCTAAGATCCATAACTGAAGTGTAAGCCCCACAAATTAAACAGCACAAATGGCATGATACAAAGCTTTCCCTAGCTCACAAACTGCTCATAGAATGGGAGAGGATGAAACAATTCAGTAAAAATCACATTTGCTCATGGCAAGCATATAAAAGTATGCATGACCATGTCATGTCTTCACAGTCTCTCTCTGAGAAGCAAACAAATCAGGCACATCTCCAAACTATGTCTGCAAGTAGTGAGGTGATAATCTTTAGGCTCAGCCCAAACATGCGACAGTGGTTTATGGCCATATCATAAGGTTCTGATTACCACTGAAATAGCTGAACAATACAGTGGGAAGCTGCCATATCAGCTCTGGGTAGGACTACATCTTACATTATCGACCATCATCACTGTTTCATTCCATAAGCCAAAAGTTTTGACCCTTTTTCAGTTTATAGATCATAAAGTTTTCCATTGTACTTGTGGGCCCCATAAAGAATATTCAGGGCTTATAGTAACACACAACTTTTCTATGCCATCTTTCACGTACCTGTCTCTCATAAGTAGATCATGACTTCTTATTGTCCATAGACCAGGTAAAAAAAACAGACTAATTCATTCACTCCAACTCAGAGGATCATATGCAGTGGCAAACAATTTATCTTCATCTGCTACAAGAAAAATCCATCTCCAATTCTGACTACATAAGAAAGGTATTATGTAACCTGTTCAGTGTGTTTTGTGATTCATGCGTATGGAGGATACAGAAATAATGCTGTTCAAAATAACAACACTTGATAGATGGGAATTGACTTTCCATTAAAGATAATTGTCTATGGTACAAAGGAAACACAACTCAAAGAGTCTTAATAATCAAATTCTTATAAGAAAGAGCACTTCCAGGAAGTCATAGAAACTGCTGGTGGGCCATTAAGAGAAGTCCTCAGCACCTTCCACATTTCAGTATGTGAAGTGTGTGTATTTAAGTGATGTATGATGAAATAAATGCATTCTCTGCATACATGGAATGCACAGTAATAGTGATCACATAAGACTTCTTACCTCGACTGGAATAGAAAATCTTCACTTTAAATAAAATGCTGCAAACAAACAAGAGGAAATAGCAGAATCAAAGCAGATAAAATTTCTGCAAACCAAACTTCACAGAGAGGAACAAGAGATTTGTATTATGATACATTAATCTAAAGTTGTTCTCTTTTTAAGGGTCTCTGTGAAATCACCTTCTGTTTATAAGGAGAAAAGTAGTTTTGCCCACAAGTCTCCTGAGACCTCCGTTTAGCTTATTTTTACCTCACAAGGAGATACGCGTCAATGAAACACAAGTGTTACTTCACACCCTGAGAATGGCACGGTTTTTTTTTCCCCTTTTTTAGATAAAACCCATACGCTTCCCTGCAAAGAGAGGAACTTGCAAATTGGGCATTAGCAAGACTTACACCATACAGGCTAAACTCCTCTCCCCTTGAGTTTGCAGCTCTTATTCTAGGTAGTTTTACCCGCACACACGTCAGCTAAAACACTTTCAATTATGGCAAACTAGCTCAGCTTGTGATGCTGTGCCATTGTGGCAAGGGGCAGCAAGTCATACCCCCAAAAGGAAGTGGTGCTGAAGAATAAAGCCGTATTTAGGAAAAACTGACTTCTCTATAGAACATCACAGAAAAACATGTAAGTAGTAAAGGCGGACAGGGGCAAGTTATTCTACAGAACACCCTCCCTCAGAACTCGCTGATCTGCCAAGACGAAGTGCACTTAAGACGCAGGAAAGCTCTGCCAGCAGCTGCCCTGAACTCCAGACAAGTGAAGCAAGGCGAGCTAGAAAGCGCTGCAGCCGGCTACGAGCAAAGGAGCCACCGTTGCTCTGAAGAGCGGCAGGCTTCCCTGAAGCCGGAGAGCGGACCCCTCTTCCCCCTTCCCCAGCAGCGGAGCGCCAGGGGCGCGCAGAGCCGCGCAGCGGCACCGCCCCACGGGAGCAGGGGGCAGCGGGCAGGGCTCCGCTACGCTCCGCTTGCCGGCACCTTGCCGCGGGGCAGCTGCGGAGAGCTACGGCCCGCCGGAGCACAGCGGGACCGCCGCGCAGCACGACCGGGCGGAGAAGCCCCGCCGATTCCCCGCGGCTCCCGGGACGACAGCCGCGGCACCTACCGGGGGCCGCCATGGTCCGCGGCTGGCGGGGAAGGGGCCGCTCTCCTTCCCTCACATCGGCGGCGCAGCAAAGCGGCGGATCCCCCCGCGGCCGCTCCCTCGCCCCCGGCACGGCGCAGGACGCGGCACCGGGCTCCTCCCGGCCCCGCCTCCCGCCCGCGGCGCCCCCTGCAGAGCCGGGCACGGGGCTGCCCCGGCCCGGCCGCGCGTCGCCTTTCCGGCACTCGGCGGGACTCTGCCCCAAGGAGCGAAACTGCCTTTTTCAGCGGGCTCCTATCACACATTCCGTAGGTGGCCGAGGAAGCAGCGCTACAGCGAGGAAGAGTTGTGTTACAGTAATACAGTGGTCTCAAGAAACCGGGAGCAACAGTTGAGGAAAAGAACATGCGATACCTGCTTTATACTCATCCCTAACTTAGGTTTTGTCATGTCCTCTATGAGCAAGGAAAACTCCTAGGGAGAAGCCAAGTTGCTCCCTACAGAACGAAGTAGCTCGATGTTCTGTGTTTTCATCTAGAAGATGCTGTTTTCCAAATGAAATTTACCAGTTTCTGTAAGACTATGCTCATGTTTGAGTACAGAGACAATAAGCAGCAAAGGACACCGTTATTGTTCAGAGAGTAGGACTCAATTTACTAATTCTGTCACTGAAGACAAAGCAACAGATTCTGCCTAAATTATTCAGCCTATTCCTTTGCAAACTCTGAAAAACCACTTCTAACCACTGAGATCTTTCACTGATGCACTTCAGCACAGCAAAAGCAGACCCCTTACAATCTGGCTTCCCAGGCGAGGCAGTCATTCGACATTCTGTATGCAGCTTAACATCACCACTAATGTTAGAACAGAGGTGGTTACAAGCAGAAAGGAACCAACTATTTTCCACTAAGCAACTCTATCTCAGAAGTTAGTCAAACTCTCTTGTTACTTCCAAATCTTTCTTTACTCAAAACCTACTTTAAGCTTACAAACTGTGTGCCACTGCCTGTCTTCCAAAACCAAGGTGTTTGTTCTCTCAATAGGGAAGTACTAGGACAAAAAGCACTTCCTGACGATAAAGCTTTACGAGTAATTCCAGGTATGCAAAGAAGAAGCCATAGCTTTCCCCTCTGAATCATCCCAAAAATATACACTAGAATAAAGAACACACAGAAACTGGAGAAGAATCCCAACTTGGGATTTATGTGAAAGAACTATTTAAACAGATGGATGACTTTATGACTGTTCCTCATTATTTCCCTGTTAAGCTGTGTATCTTCTAACTTCCAGTATAAAAAGTTTAAAACAAAATTATCTTTCTGATGCTAGATGAGAATTTCAACATACTCTTATGAAATGAGCTTTTAAATTCTCTCTCTTTAAAGCCTTGCAGTAACACAGAGAGGGTTAGCAGAGTCAGCTTCCAGGGAACCCACAGGGCTTCTTCATGTCTGTCAGTGTCACTTAGTATACTCTGCATTTTATTTAATCAATGCAAAGCCCACAGGAAACCTCTTTAGCATTTAAACTTCCCAAGTCACTAAAGTGAAATTAATGTGCCTCCACAAATGAGCTTAAGTAAAATAACTGCTAGTGTGTGGTTTCAGCAACCTCCAACTAAAAACTCAGATAGCAAATCGAGGCAAAAGCCCCTTCACGCCCTATCACAGTAGGAAGGCCCAACAAACACTTACAAATGTCCTAAAGAAAAAAAAAAAAAAAAAAAAAAAGAGAGAGAGAGGAAACAGAGGATGCATTTCATCCTACCTTAACCAAAATTGACTGTACAAATCTTTCCTCACTTCAGTTCACTGCAGCATACAAACACAGCTGCATTTGCAGCATTATTCTCAATGGTCTCTCTTATCCCTGTCCAAAGAAAAGGACTAGATTGCTCTTTCTGGAGCTAATGCTTTTTTTGCTAGGCACTTACAAGCAATAACAAGGAAAGGATTGAGTACATGTTTGAATACTAATGCTATCTGTCTTCACTTTTTCTTGGTCACGAA
Source organism: Anomalospiza imberbis (assembly GCF_031753505.1). NCBI lineage: Eukaryota > Metazoa > Chordata > Aves > Passeriformes > Viduidae > Anomalospiza > Anomalospiza imberbis. The sequence continues at coordinate 16,073,454 of NC_089688.1, forward strand.
AAGAGTGGAAAGGCCAGAGACCTCTCATGGAAATGTTCTCTTCTGAGATGAGCTGGGAAATGAGAGGCTGGAGAGCAGTGCTGCAGAAACATACCTGGGGGTCCTGGTCAATGGCAAGTTGAACACGAGCCAGCAGCGCCCTGGCAGCCAGGAGGACCAAGCCTGTCCTGGGGGGCATCAGAGACAGCATGGCCAGCTGGGCAAGGGAGGGGATTGTCCTGCTCTGCTCTGGGGTGGCCTCACCTCGAGTGCTAGGGGCAGTTTAGTCACTGTGATATTAGAAAGATCCCATGCATAGCTCTCCCTGCAGCCTTAACAAAAGTGACATGGCAGCCGAGGGGAGGACTGAAAAGACTTATGAGGAGTAGATGAGGGAATCACAAGCAGTAACATAAATCTGTTGAATTTGCTTGCCTTATAGATCCCAGGATCTCCCACTACTGTCTTGGGGAATACAAGGACAAAATGGCTTTCCCTGCCAGATCATCTGGGCACCTGCAGGCACAACGCAGGGGAACACACCTAGAGAGCCACACACCTTTGAAGAGAAGCAGCCACACAGCACAGGAATAGACCTAACTGGCAAAGGCCAGGCAGGAGAGGGAGATACTTATTAACCAGAGGAGAAGCAAAGTGAGCCAGTGAAGCAAACACAGCCAGCAATTTCCCCGGCTCCTCACAGCCAGGGAAATTCACACAGTTACTTCACACAGCAGGGCTTAAAGTAACAACAGTTTACCAGCAAAAGCTGCATCTTTTCCTTTCCAATGTAGGCAAAAGCACAAAAGTTTGCTGAGCTTTGCAGATGAAGTTTGCGGCTGTAGGTCACTGTAGAGGGGAAACTACAAAAACTAAGAAATATTAGTTCCTGTAAACAGTTTCCTTTCTGCAACACAGCCTCATGTAATTCCATATATAAAAGGGGCAGGGCATCTCAAAATCAAGAAAACGTATCTAACCAAGCCTCAGCACAACACCCATTTTCTGCTACACAGGTGACAGCATCTGTACAAAATGACATCTTACAGTACAAAGTACCACAAGAGCTGACTTCTACTTCCCCATGAGTGCAAACATGGAGCCTTCCAGAAACACTAGCAACAGGCACGCTTTGCTGAGAACAGAGCCATCCAACTGTGTGTGTTCATTAGGCACCAAGGTATAGAACAGCAATATTTGGAAATAGTTAAGTGCAGAGGGCTAAGTAAGGGAAATGTAAAAAGCAAAACACTGCCTACCTACCACTGGTTTTTTGACCCTGGCAGCCCTAAATCTAGACTTTAAGCACAGGACTCTCTTCTTCCTTGGCCCTCAGCAAACTTTATAGTACAATTTATTGCAGAAAATCAAGAAAAGTGACATCCATCACAAAGGCAGGAATAGAGAGCTACATCCAGCAGAGCAAATCTGCAGTATTACAGGAAAAAAACTTTCCTGAAAAGTGACTAAAGCCACTTCAATATACAACAGGTGAATGAAATCTCATCCTCATCAGGGTTGTGAGTACACTAACACACTAAGCTTGTCCTGCTCAGTCTTGTAATATGTAATACATGTCATAAAATAATTCATGCTAAAGGAAACTAAAAACCACAGCATTTTGTGTATGAAAACCAGTGTCGGGCAACAAGCAAGCTAAGTGATAGAAATTCAAAACGCCAGGAAGACAGTCTCCAGAAATGTATATTCCGAGGGATTTCTCTGATCTGACTAGACCCCACAGGAGGAGGCATTCTGATAGGTATCATCAGAAGCTTATCCTGGAAATTTTCACCTGACAGGATTCCAGCAATTTTCCACCGGTTCCGGGAAAACACGATAATATGCTAAAGAAGACCCCATTCCAAAACCTGAGAGACCGTATAAAAATGGACCCCTTAGAACTGACCCAAGGCGACCCACGGGGACTTTGGTGTGACAGAGGCCAAGTCCTAACTCTCCCCAACACTGATCCCCTGGCTCATAGTCGAATCGCTTGTGGTTCTTTTTTTTTCCAAATTTATAATTTGACCATTTAATAAATTTCTTTAATTATTAAATCGGAGCATTCATTAATAACAACCTCATCTGGGGCTTCTACACCCACCCTTTTCCATAGGTCCAGAAGCTCCATTTGAGGTCAGGTCTGGGTCGTCAGCACTTGAGCTATACCCGCTCCACACCCTATCTCCCACCTTGAAGCCCTTCAAGCCTATATTCCAGACAGCCCTGTTTAAATTCCTTTTCTGTCTCTCACAGGTTGCCGCTTTAGCATCACGGCGTTACTTTTACCAGCTCCCTTCGTTCCTGTACGGATGTAGTAGGAGCACTCAGTACGCTCCTGTGCGGGCTCAGCTGCCCCACAGCCCGAGCGCCGCTGAGCGCCGCCAGCGGCACCGAGCTCCGTGCCCGCCGCCCCGCGGGGCTGCTCCGTGCTGCCGAGGGCGCTGCCAGCACTCAGCTGCCCGCAGCTCCCCGCCTGCTCTCCTCCCTAGAGCCACCCAGCTCCGGCTCTGCAGCACTCCCGCAGCATTCGCCTTTCAGCGATGTAAAACGGATCACAGGTAGGAGGAAACTGGTGAGGCTTAAGCGGACTAAAGTCTTCCCGCTTCCAGAGCCGAGTGGGCACTCCCGGGTCCCCAGCCCCTCTCCTGCCTGCGCACCACAGGCAGCCGTTCGGCACGGCGCGCTGCCCTGCCGCCGGCACCAGCACTGGGAGGGCCGGGCCGGGCCGGGCCCGCCCTTCCCATCCCCTCACGCCGGGCCGGGCCCTTCCCATCCCCTCACGCCGGGCTGGCGCCGCCCGGGCAATTCGAAAGCGGTAAGGGCGGGGCCGCGGCGGCCCACGCACGCACGCACGCAGGCGCGTACGCACGCACGCACGGACGCACGCAAGCGCCGGCGCGTGCGCGCGCGGCACGTGTCGGCGTGGGCATCATGGCGGAGCGGCGCGCGGTGCCCAGCGACCTGTTCCCCCTCGTGCTCGCGTTCCTGCGCGAGAGCGGCTGCCAGGGCGCCGCGCGCGCCTTCGCCAGGGAGGCGGCGGCGGTGAGCGGGGAGCGGGGAGCGGGGAGCGGGGAGCGGGCCGGGCCGGGCCGGGGCGGGACGGGACGGGACGGGACGGGACGGGGGTCTTCGATCGACCGACTGACCGACCGACCGACCGACTGACTGACTGACCGACCGACCGACCGACCGACTGACCGACCGACCGACTGACCGACCGACCGACTGACTGTGGCCTCTCTCGCTTCAGAAGGAGCAGGACCCCAACGCGGCCTCCCTCCTGGACATCTTCACCTACTGGCTGCGGTAAGTCCCTCGGGCTGCGGGTGCCCGCCGCCCGGCCCGCCCCCCGCAGAGCCTCGCTCAGCCCTTCTGCCCGCAGGTCTCCAGCGGCCAAGAAGAGAAAGCTGGTCCCGAACGGCGCCCAGGCGAAGAGGAAGCCGTCCGCCAGCAGCAGCGACAGCTCCAGCGAAGAGGATGAGAAGCCCCCGGCCAAGAAGCCTGGTAGGTTTAACGGTGCGCGGCCCTGGTGCGCACCGCCATTGGGTTTGCCACTGGCTTCTCAGGTGCGCTAACAGCCCACCTTCAGTAGCTCCTTTAAGGTCTTTCAGCAGCTATCAGGGATTAGGTTTGTACTGACTGATCTCGGTTTTGGCAGGTCTTTTGCCCATGGCATGGAAGATGGGTTCATTTTAGTTAAGGCTGATCTCTGTATTTTGTTAAAATTTATGCACAGCGGTTTGTGTCCCTTGAAAGGTTTTAGCCATTCCAGAGAAGCGGCAGGTATCCTTACTCACCTGCTGCTTGTGTGAGGCTGCGACCCTTTTTTCTTTAGAGCTCGTGTACTAGTGCTACCAAAAATATATATCCCTGTGCTGCACTTTGCTATGTGGTGAGCTAGATTTTCCTGTTTTATCTGAAACTGTCCTTGTATCTTTCATTAATCACTGTACACGAGATTGTGTGTGTCTAGCAGTAGGTTTGCAGGAGGGAAAGAATAAATGAGGAGAGGGAGAGACACAGAAAGAGAATATGTGTTCAACTTGAGCCATCCTAAAGCTGAATTTGAATTTAGATCTGATTTTTATTTGATAAGGACGGTTGTAAATATAACATAAAACAAAAGTTGGGTTTTTTTTTTTTGCTCCACATTATTGAAAAGCAATCAGTAACCAGGAAGTAGATTTGGCCAAAACACGTTTGGGTGTCTGGAACCTTAACACGACATTGCAGTGGTTCTCTTTGCAAGCCCCAGTCGGTACTTGTTCAGCAGGTTTTCTTAGGCTGTAAGGTATGCAGACCCAGCTAATATTATCTCAGTTTGAGGGGTGCTCTTTCTTTTTGGGATGTCCTCTTTGGTGGTAGAAGTCTGCACTTAAATCTGTGTGTGACAAAGAAAAAGTCTGGAATGGTTTTATCTTTTTGCTTACCCATTTTAGAGCAGTCTGCCACACACTGCTCAAGAAACAAAGTCAGTGTTACGAACTTCAGTCATGGTTTAAGGACCTTAATATATCCTTTTGCCCTAACACCCACTAGTGCAAGATATAGATACTTGAAAACTGTGAATTAACTTGTCATCAATGTATGCTGTCCCTTTTTTGCAGCTAAAGCATCAGCTGTGCCCAAAGCAAAAGCAGTTCCTGCAGCCAAGATGGCAGAGAGCAGCAGTGAGGACTCCAGTGATGATTCAGACTCGGAGGAGGAGAAGAAGCCAGCAAAGGTTGGCTTTTCTTTCCAGCATCATTAATGATGAATACTAGCAAATTTAACCAACAGAATTGCATGGGATATTGGGCTCACTTGTCCTGAACTATGAAGTGCCCATGCTGGTGCAGATACAATGCAAAAAGACATTTCTGTAGTGCAATTTGGACTGATCCCAGGAAAAGTTAATTTTTTGTCCTGCACCACTTTGTTTTATATCCAAATCTGGTCCTTGCTTTTATCCTAAGACTGCCAGGGCTTACTTCCTTTGCAAAGAAAGATTCGGTACTATAAGTTTGATCTTTTTATATATATATATATATATATATGTATGTATGTGTGTGTGTGTGTGTTTATGTAAAAAGAGAGTCTTCTCTTTGCTTTTTCAGTCATGGTCTTGAAGTGGAGGCAAGGAAGAATGATGTCAGGGGAGGAAGAGTGATAACATTGTACACTAGAGGAGACCAGCTAGAGTTGCCCAGTCAGTATTTTCAGTCTTCAAGCTAGTGGGATCTGTAGAGAAGAGAAGAGAACAGTGCCAGCCTCAGAGCTGCCTCATTTTGAGGAGGCAAAACTGAAGACTGATGTGCATTTCTGGGAGGTTTTCTAGAGCAAAACTATTTTCCCAGGGTTTTTGGACCCTGACCACTAATTTGAGTGGTGTTTTCAAATCTAAATGGTGACTTCTGTGAAAGACAGCTGTTTGTACACTCTGTGTATGTGTTCATCTTATTAGCCTTGTTTTCTTTTCATGACTTTGAGGCTTAATCAGTTTTTCCTGCTGTTGTTTAGAAAGGTGCAAAACCTGTGGTAAAGCCAGCTGGAGCCAAAATCCAGCCTCAGAAGAAAGCAGAGAGTTCCAGTTCTGACTCAAGCAGCTCGGATGAAGAAGCACCAAAGAAGCAACCACCAAAAGCAGCAACACCTAAATTAGGTGCCTGTTACTGTGTATCATGAGTAAAGTGCAAAATCAAAAAAGCAGGGGAGGAGTGCTGGGGGCTGTACCTACATGCAAAGACATGTGTATTAACATAGCAGTCTGAATATCTGATTTCACTGCCATTTGCACTCCACTCTAGTCTCTTCCGACATAGAGGTGTAGAACTTAATGCAAATGAAACATCTGGTCCTGAGCACCACATTGTTTGAATAACTGTTTATGTTTTGCTTTTACCATTGTCTTCCCCTCAAAAAGCAGGCAAGATCTTTACTAAGCCTTTAGTTTTGGAACTTCCCATGAGCTACAAGACAGTTTCCAGAAAACTTTCTCTAAGGTTGCAGTAGGATAAACCAACAGTTTTGCAGTGCTACTGCAAAAGCAGTACTACTTAATCTGCTCTGTAGGCTTCTGTGTTTCTTTTCTCTCTGAGATACTGACTGCTTAATGTAATTATCCCTCATCTACATAGCATGTTTTGCAATGTCCCTTTTTACTTCTCTCAAAAGGAAGTAAAGCTGCCCACGCAGCCACCAAAGTTGTCAATGGAAAAGCAGCAAGTAGTAGCAGCAGCAGTGAAGATTCTGATGAGGAAAAGGCTGCACCAAAAAAGGTAAATTAGACTATGAAAAACTTAATGAACAGTGTAGAAGTCCTGTAACACTGGGTATTATCTTGCAGGCACAGAATACACAGATGCTGTGCTGGACATAACTTTTACACCTGCTTCTCCTTCATATGGTGGGATTTTGTGTTCTAGCATCTCTCCATGTACTGCTTTCTTCCCTAATATCTCCTTACTACTTTCTCTGCTCCTTCCTTTACAAGAAGACATCTTGTTGTGTCATAACTATATTGTGTCTCCATTATATAAAGTCGCTTTGGCCTAACTCTTTCATGTTTAGCTGTTACTTTGAGTTTTCCACTAGCAAGTGTTTAAAAATGTTTCCTGCAACACAAAAATAATCATAGTTGTATTTAATCATGTGGCAGTTGCTAAATTTCAGTCAGTCCTCTGCCCTTTTGTCCAGAGGAGCTCGTCATTAGGGGTTCATGGAGCAGAAAACAATAGTAGAGGAGCTAGAAAGATAATAATACTCATGTGTTTCTTAAAATTTGCATTTGAGAATCTCGGTTAGTCTTTTTCCCTTTGTCTTGAGAATTTGCTCTTAAGTGAGGTGTGGAATTAAACAAGATCCACATCCAGTTGTCCCCACAAGATTTCTGCAATTTCCTTTTTTAATATATATTTCTTTTGATAAGGCTGCTCCCAAGAAATCACCTCTGCCAAAACCTGCAGCCACTCAGACATGTCCGGGGAAAACCAAACGGGCCAAGAAAAGCTCCAGCAGTGAGGACTCATCTGACAGCTCAGATGATGAAAAGCCACCTGCAAAACAAAAGCCAAAATCTGGTACGTAAAAAATACTAAATAGGGTTTTTTTTTGTGAAGTATCCAGGGCCATTCAGTTGCAGTCCTGATGGGCTCAATGGGCCTCTGTTCAGTGTGGTATAATGTCTTTAGGCTTCCAGTAGAGAGCTGGTCTGAATAGTGAGTCAATCATATAAGGTCAGTCTGACTCTCTAACCAGAGGATTTGAGAAGGCAATAAATGAAAACAATGAAAAATTGACATATCTGGGTTGTTTTTTTTTTCTGTAAAAGTCTGCTGACAAGCTCCTGTTCTTCTAAAAGTGCAGAGAAAACTTTTGCAGAGATGGTTGGGTCAGCTGAATCCCAAGAGGAGAGTTAAACTCAGTAGAAACAAGGAGGCAGCAGTGGGGTGGGTATAATCTTTCAAATTATAAACTAGTTTTGGATTGTAGCTACAGAAGGGGAATAAATGGAAGTGAATAGCAGAAGTGCTTTATTCTTACTACAACAAACACCTTGTGCTGCTCACGTTGTCATGCAGACATCTGAATGCTGTGTTTCTCTTCATAGGTCCATACAGTGCTGTACCACCTCCTCAAGGAACACAGACAAAGAAGGGCCTTGCTAAGGCTCCTGCAAAAAAGGCTGAGAGCAGTGACTCTTCAGACAGCAGTGATGAGGCAGAGCAGGTGCCCTCAAAGGCAAAAGCAGGTACATTGTGAGGAGGAGAGACTGCAGGGGAAGTACTACATTGTGCCAACAAGGTTTTTGCAAGGTCTTGGCTTCCTTGAAAAAGCCATTTGTCTTTGCTCTGTGGTGCTATTTGCTCTTCTGGAAGCTTCTGACTAATTTGAAGGCATCCCAGACAACACTGTGTACAACTTGTGGATCTGAACTATGGTCGGGTTGCATTTGTACATGCTGATTTGAAAAGTCATTGGGATCTAGTTTAGTGGGAATAAGCCAAATTCTTGCATGGCTTCCAGTAGGCTGGCTGAGTGGCTCGTATACTGAGAATGGAGCTTTTTCACATCTGCTAAGGTTTGGATCTAGGGACAAAGGTTTGGTGTGGATGTGGCCTATTAATTTTAAACTTGTTTTTGCAGGCAAAGCAGTAGTAGCTAAAACAATCCCTGCCCCCCAGAAGAAAGCTGTGACTAGCAAGAAGGCCGAATCCAGTTCTGACAGTGACTCAGGTAATTCAAGAAATCTAGTTCTGATTCTTTTGTGTTAATGTTTTTACTGGCCAAGTTGCTCCATAGTGGTGTATCCAAGAGCTTTAGTGTTTGAGCTTAAATGTTTCAGAGTCTCCATGACTAGCAAGATATGAAATTGAAAACCAGCAGCCTGCTATTCAAGGTGGAGTGTGACCACTAGAGAAGACCACTGGCAAGTGTAGAAAAGTCTTCATACTGCTGGATGGAAAGGGCAGGGAGCTGTGAATCAGGTTTCTCACAGATTTTTAATGGTTGAAATGTTCTTGAGTGTCTGTGTCTTGAGATTTTTGGGGTTTGTTATTCCATTGTGTTTGGAGAAGTTTCTGAAGTAAAAATGTAATCACCATATGAAGTTCAAAATAGACTTAGAAGATGCCTCCCTTCTTCTAATGCGACCCTAGAAATGGGAGCAGTGTACTTTGTCTCTTGTGTTGATCAGGTTTGAAGTTTGGTACTTCCCATGTAAGTTCCCTATGTGCTGCAATTTCCCTCTGAGTTCAAGATACTCCTTTGGCATATCTCACATCTCTGGTGGCATAGCAGGGACTGGGTAGCAGCTGCCTGTCTGTCTGCAGACAGCTAGCCCTAGCACTAGGTTGTGTGACACACCATTGGGTGTCAGCTGTTCTGTGTTTTCTGGTTTTGTTACCTAGTTTATCTCAAAATTGTCAAGTTTTTGATTGCTGTTGCTAAAATGTTCAGAAATACTGGAATAGATCAGGTTTAGTATTCCAGATCCATATAACACAAAGAAAGGTATATTTGTACTTGAGTCTCCATTCTCAAACTGCTGCTATCTCATCTGATAGAGCAGCAGTTAGCTAAAATGAGATACTGTGGTGTTGCTGCCTCAATTTGTATGCTTTGTCAACTTTATCTCTTAATTTTTAATATTTTTTTTTAATCCTTACCACATAGATTATTTTTTCAATGTTTCTTCTCCCCAGGTTTGATGATAGTGCTACTTTCTCTAAAGTTCTTTATTCAGTACCTCTTCTACATTATTCTCCAAATATTTTCTTCCTTGTGCATGCATTAGTGAACAACTTAAACTGTTACCACTTTCTCCCAGCAAAGATGTGTGGAAAAATGAATGCTGTGCCTTGACGGTTCAGGTGTTCATCAGATGCTTGCCAGTTACCTAGCGGCTCAGCCTTGAGCCACAAGCTATTTTGCTTTTCACTTACCCATGAATTACATACATGTTACCACTAAAGTAACTTGCACATGAAGCCTATTAACTTGAATAATGCTTTTTTTTTTTGTTTGTTTTTTTAGATTCTAGCTCTGAAGATGATAAAAAGAAGGTAGGGAATAAGCTCCCTGCTAAACAACCTGCAATAAAGAATACTTCCAAACCAGCAAAAGTAGTTGTCAAGCCTGGACAAGCAAAGAAAGACTCCAGTTCTTCCTCAGACAGCTCAGGTATTGGGGTGGGAGAGAAAGACAATTTCTACATGCATGTTGTTCTTGTTCAGGCCTTTCTGTTTCTGGGCAGGGTCTGAGGGTGCGGTTGGACAGGAATACCCATTGCAATATTGTTTCAAGCAGATGATGAAGCATACTGTGTATCAACACTGAATCTGAATGTTAGCCTTGTGTTAAAGGAATGGGACTCAGTCTTGATTGCTCTCTTTCTTTCCCTTCTAGATTCTGATAGTTCTGACAAGAAGGCAGCTCCTGTGAAGCCCACAACTAAAGCAGCAACCCCTGCAGCAAAGAAGTCACCAGCTGCCACAAAGAAAGCACAAAGTAGCTCTGATTCAGATAGCAGCTCCAGCAGTTCTGAGGATGAGAAAAAGAAAGGCCCTCCAGCTAAACCAGCTGGCAAAGTGGCTAAGCCACTGTCCAAACCTTCTACTCCAGCTCCCAAAGCAGACACATCTGACTCTGATAGCTCAAGCAGTGAAGAAGAAAAGCCAGCAGGAAAACCAGCCACCAAATCTACAGGGGCAGCAAAAGCAGCTGTGGGGAAGAAGGCAGCTGCTTCTAGTAGTAGCAGCAGCTCATCAGACAGTTCCAGTGAAGAGGATGGAAAGCCTAAAAAGGCAGTGAAGGGGGTGCAGAATGGTTCTAAAGCCACTGCCTCCACAGAGAAAGCAAAAGCATCTGCAGTATCTGCAAACAGCATGAAGTCTAAGCCAGCTGGTGGCAGCAGTAGTAGCAGTGAAAGCAGCTCTGAAGAAGAGACTGGAAAAGTCAATGGAGGTATTACCAGCAGCGTGGGAAGTGGGTCTGTCAGGCAGTGTTACTGACTAAGCATGAATGGAAGACTTTCTGGAACAATACTCATTCTAATCTCTGTGTTATTAGATTGTGCCATTTGGTGCAGTGGTAAGAGGGAAGGGCTAGTTTTGAATTTGGTGGGATCTTTTTTGTCTGCATTGCATAGCTGCTGGCAGTGAAATTTGTGGTAATGTGAAGTACATTTCTGTGTAGTTGCCAGTTGCCATCTGTGCATGCACAAGATTTAATGACAGCAAAGCAGACTGCTGGAGGACCTTGTCTGTGTGCAGTGGGACACCACAGTTGATGCCCCAGTGCACAATCTCAGTCTTTAACCCTCCAGGGGGAAAACAACTAGTGATGCACTAGTGATGTGTCTAAGTGCATATAGTATGAAACCAAAATCTGGCAAATTTTGGCTAACAGAACTGTCTCAAGTATGCAAAATCATTCATAGAGAGCTATCCTATTGCATAAAATTGTATCCATTAGGATAGGATGGGGAGGTCCTTGCTGACTCAGAATTTGTTAGTGTCTGGTACAGCAGTCTGTTTTCTGGGTGAAGTAATGCAAGGCACCAGTTCTTACACCTGTGTCAATATTGGGTTTGCTTTCTGGGGAACAGAAGCCATTACTTTTCCCAACACTGCCTTTAAAGTTCTGCTGCTATACATCTAACAGGCACAGTCGGGAAGAAACAGAAGAGGGAAGATGTTCAGGAGCCAGAAACACCACACAGTAAAAAAGCAAAGATCAAAGCCAAAACACCACACACAGTTCCCAAGGTGAAACGGGTGAGTGAGGGTGGACTGTGGCAACTGAGTGAAGAGGCATCTCTGCATTCTGAACAAGTAGGCTGGTTTGGGATTTTTCTGGGTGGCTGCGCCCACAGGATTATTTGTATTTTTGCTGTCTCCTTAAGCACTCTAACCTTGTCTGGAGAACCCTAGGGAGTGCACATAAGAACATACTATTATTCTGGCAAAAGCTGATTGGATATACTTGCACAGGAGCACTCCTGATCTGAAGCAGGGAAAGAATGATGAATCTGAGAAACACTTAAAGATTTGAGGTGATGTGAACAGGGTTCTGTATTTGCAGGGCAAGGAAGGATGTTGTTACTAAAGGAACATTGTGTGTATGTGATTACTGTATCTCATTTTCTTTTCCAACAGCCCTCCTCGCCATTCCGCCGCGTAAGGGAAGAAGAGATTGAGGTGGATGCCCGTGTGGCTGATAACTCATTTGAAGCAAAGGTAGGGCTAGATGGTGCCAGAGTGGTAACAGTTGGTCTCTGGAAGTACATGACTGCAGAGCAGCCTCGGTGTGCTTCTGGGGAGCAGTTTTGGTGAGACTTCTTCCACCAGGAGGCGCATGGGAGAGTGGTATCGCTCCTGTGCAAACGTGCTGGGGTTTGGTGGGTTTGGTGAGGTGCAAAGCATTGCCCTCACTCTCTTGGGTACTGACTTGAATTTCTTTTTCCCCTCTCCATCCCTCACAGAAAGGAGCAGCTGGTGACTGGGGTGAGAAAGCTAACAACATCCTGAAATACACTAAAGGCAAATCTTTCCGTCATGAGAAAACAAAGAAAAAGCGAGGCAGCTACCGTGGGGGCACTATATCAACCCAAGTCAATTCCGTCAAGTTTGAAAGTGACTGAGAATATTGGCGTTCGGAAACCATCTGCTCACCAGATCACCTTGCGTGGGCATATGGACATTATGGGTGTCAAGCCTGCCTGGAATGCTACCTCCCCATGCCCCTTGTGGGGCAGGCAGCTCCAGTGTAGGGATGTGGGAGAATGGTCAAATGTTTCCCTGTTTTATTTCTGATTTTTAGTCTCCTAATTTGAAACCATCCTTAAGCTGGTGTTATTGGCACCACTAGGGTGACCGCCAAGACTTATATTTTCTACAGTCTTATTTTAAAAGGCTGGAAGTGATTCTTACTTTTGGTTTCCTGCCCATCTAGTAGAAGAAAGAGAAATCATTGTCCTGTATTTTAACTTCCCATTTCTTTTTCAGCCAGTTTAACTCTCATACCTTTGAAAAGGCAAGTACTATCACTTGTCTCTGACTAGTTACTGTAAGAACAACTGATTTGAGCACTCTGGCTGTAATCCCCAACCCCACCTGACATTTCAAGTTTACCCTAGTAGTGTGACAAGGGTTCCTTTTCTGTTCTGTTTTGTGGTTTCACCCTGCAATAAATACCTACTTTCCTCTTCCTTGCACTCCTTTGGAGGCCACTAACCAGAGTACTTGGAGAAGCAGTCTCTAAATACGGTGTAGTAGTTGAGTAATAGTATTGATTGGAGTTGCAAGGTGGGGGCTATTGTCAGAAAGACCAAGGTCTGTAGTACTGCTGTGGCACTCTTAATGACACTTGCATTAGTGTAGCTGAGGAGTGAAATTGTACAGAAACTTGACTGCATGGGGGTTGCGAAGTTTCTCTTGATGGGAAGGGAAAAGGAGACTGAGGAGATGGAGGCCTCTTAGCAAAAGGCAGGGCTGGATAAGCAGTGTTACTGTTTCAGAGGCTCTGGCTGCAGTGTGGCATTCCTCCTTGTTCTGTCTGAACATAAAATGTGCCAGCTTACATTTACTGCCAGCAGTGTGAGCTGCAGCTTGTTAGAAGTCAAGGTGAATGTATCATTAATGCCTTAAATTTCTGAGTTGAATCACTTGGTCTTTGAGTTGTTTTCCATCAGTTAAATCCTTGAGAAGTAAAATGCCAGTTTCCCCCTAGCACTAGGGCAAACCCTGGTGCTGTAAGGTTTGAAGTACCAGCTACAAGTGTATGTTCAGTATGGGGAGCCACAAAGAAGTTGAGAAACTTGCAGCCTAAACTCAGATTTCACGAGCAATTAACAGTGTAATGGTGTGCTGAGGGGTGGGCTTGCATTCACTCAGTTGTGGGACTGCTTCCATACTTAGGTGCAGCTTGCATCTGGTAGAAAATATTCCCTCAAATACTTTGCTCTCTGTTAGGTGGGTTAAATTAACTAGTTTGAGGAGCAGTGGGTTGAGCCCACAGCCAGTATGAGTTGAATAGTGGTAGTGCATGTTGGGAAATGGAATAGTGGGCTGTGAGATATGGTTACCCCACGTGATGAAACTGCCAGCCACTGAGAGGTGGTGCAGGGCCTGATTTCCATGGTTCTATTTCCTCCCCAAAGGGTGCCAGTGAAAAGAGCCTTGTTACAGGGAGCTGTGTTTGTGTGCAAAGCAGTGTCACCTAATTGAGGGTTGGGATGAGACTTGATGAGCCACCCCCATGTACATGAATGGCAACTTTTTCCAGTGAGCATTTTTCAGGACTTCCCCCCCCCCCCCCAGCTTGCACAATCACTGGGGCCTGGATTCAAGTGCAGAGGGGCCCAGGAGACCATGGTTATTACAAGAAAGTAAAGGTTAGAGGCCAAAGGAAGGGGAGAAGAGTATTTTCTGCATGGGGATTTGAACATCATCTTGTCATTTGCTCTCTTTTCTGTTTATCAGGAACTTACATTTGAAACTGTTTACTTTTACGCTTTGAGGTTTTTAAAAAAGTATAAAATGTGAGAATTTAATGTGTCAGAAAATAAAGATGCTGCCTTTGTAGTCTGAGTGGATCTGGTAGTTAAAGATGCGGGATAGTGGGTGGGAAAAGGGAGGGTACCAGTGCTTGGGGGTAACAGCACTGTCTACTTCTGTCTACAACTACTTCTTGTCATCTTACTTAAATGATTGTGGACATGTAACAGACCCTCAGAAGTAAAAGGTGGCCTGTGCAGCTGGCTAGTGAGTGACTGGGAAATTTGGGTAAGATACTAGAAGCTTATATCAAAAACTGAAGCTGCACAAGTCCCTTTTCATCAGAATATCATCAGGTCTTCTCAAATATTGCTGCCAAATCAGCTGTATTGTAGTTGGCCCTATAAGCACCAGCATATAGGAGGAAGAAAGAATAGGCATAACTGAAAAACCCTGTATAGATCTAGTTAAAGTAACTGATTTGTGTCCCCTTAGATTTCTTCCTCTATGTGTGCAAGGAAAAGAAACTTGCTGATAGGTAGGGCCTTGTGGAGATCTTGAATGCTGTAATGCTCAATTTTACCTCTTGCACTATGGTTCTCTGGAAAGGGTGGGATGACGCACCACACGCATTGGGCTCTCTGTTGCTCTGTAACTAACACTTTGCCACAGCCTTCCACCTTGAATGTGATGCTGTAGGAGAAGATATAATGCTGTCTGAAGTTTCAGCATAGGATGCAAAGAATCTCATTAGCCTTGCTGGAGATCAGCACCTGACTGAGCAAGAACAACAAGCGTTGGGGAGGGAAATGCTTTGTGAGACTCTCAAAGTGACATGCTTGACACTCCTGGGAAAAACTCATCCTTTCACAAGATTTTGCAGCTGCTAGACATACTTAGCCTACATCTCTGCTCTTCTGCTGTCCTGCTGTAGAGGCTGGTTTCCTTGTGCTTCAGTGGTGCAGTTACAGCTGTTATTAGTGCTGGAACTGGACCAACAGGACATCCCCGTCTGGTGTGTGCTGGAGCAGTGTCCCTCACATCCCGATTCCCTTGTGCACCGCCCTTTCCCTTTCGCTGTCCTGAATATCGTCTTCCGATTGCCCTCCTCTCAAGGGGGTTCTGGCCCTGGGGGTGTCCGGGCAGCGGTCACTGGAGAGATGCCCTGACGGCGATCAGACGCACTGGCCGGGCCGGAGGCACAAGCTGCAGCTGCCGGGGCAGCTGGTCCAGCTCTCTGCGCCCACCGCGTCCCTCTCTCGCCCTGCCTTCGTTCCACAGCCCTGGGGTCGGCTCAGCTCGGCCCGGGGTGCGGCCCGTGGGCCGGGGCTGCGCCGCCCGGCCCCACCTGTGCCCGCCGGCTTGAAAGGGGAAGGCGGGCGGGTGGCGGCTGCATCCCTCCCTTCCTCCCGCTCTTCCCTCCCACTTCCCGCACGGCCGCGCCTCTCACTCGGGCCGCGCTCCGCCGGGACTCGCTGCAGGTGGGTGCCGGCACCGCGGCGGAAGGGCGGGCGGCCCGGGAGGAGCTGCGGACGGTGCTTCTCGGCGCGTCCCACCGGCGAGGCTGCTCGGCTCCGCAGCGGCGGTGCTGCCCCGCTGCCGGCTGCTGTGTCCTGTCCGGCTGCCGTGCAAGGAGGGTCCTTCCGCCCTGCGGCGTGGCGGGGTCGGTGGTGGCTGCGGGCGGTGGCTCGGGGTGGCTGCGGGCGGGGGCTGCCAGCAGCGCTCCAGTGAGCGCTGTAGGGCTGGGCTGGGCTGATGGTACCTGAGCGCTGCCCGGCCGGGGAGAGGGGGACAGGGACTCGGTCTGAATTCTCGGCTGTCAGCCTGGTCCCAGCTCTGCCCGGACGCGTGTGTGCAGCCCGGCTTGCTCCAGCGAGGCTGCTGACGGGCGCGAGTTCAGCATCTGCTTCAATGCGTAGGACTAGAGCATTGGCGCACGGGCACGCGTTCAGAGCGCTTTTGTGTAACTTGCTTCATCTTCCTTTAGAAGATTACATCTCAGGAGTATCTTCCATCTCCTGTTCTGCCTCCTCTTCCTATGCAACCCTCTTCAACCTCTGTTTACGGCAGCTCAGCCGGGTCTCATTCCTCTGGCGTGCTCAGAGCCAAGAAGCTGTTTGGTTTGGTTGTGAGTTTCTTTTACGTGAGGGTGTAAATTGTTTCATTGAAGATAAGACTCACCCCTAGCTTCTCTACTCCTGTAACTGTCAAATGTGATCAAACTTGTCTGTCAGGACTTTATCAGTCCCCATAGCTTTCTACACAAAGATTTCACAACCTTCTAGGGTGTTTAATAACTTTTCTTTAAATGTGGTGCTTCTCTGCAGAAAGAAGCTGAAATGGCAAGGCAGTAAATGGGAAGACTTCCTCCTCTTGACTGCTTCTCTAAGGTTTGGTGCACCTGTATCTTCCTAGTTTTCTCTGCAGTCTGAAGAACTTATTTAACTTGAGTGTCATACAAACATAATTTCTTCTCTGCCCTGTCATGTGCTCTCACTTTGAGGTCTATGGCTCACATGACCATTTGGAAATGGCCCCAAGCTGTTCTTTCCTTTTCCAGGGATTACAAATAATGTTCTGACTTGCTTCCACACAGCAGACCTCAGACCACTCACATGGGGCACAGTCTCACATCAGCTGCTCTGTCTTGCAACTGTGTTGTAAGAGAAAAAGGCTGTCCGGAAGAACTTTTTATTGCAGAGCACCCTGGTGTCACAAACCATCTCTGTTCCTTTCAGAAGACAAACAGGAAGCCTGTGGATATCGAATGGGGGAAATCTCACTTACTACCTAGACAGATTTAATGTATGATGAGGGGCCAGGTGGGAAAGCAGATGTGTGGTGTCTGACACCATCCCCCAGCTCAAGGTGTGTGCAGTTTCAAATACCTTAACAAGCTGAGGTCCAGATCTTTATTTCTTTTCTCAGTTGTTATGGACCAGTATTTCCTTTAGTATCATGGTTCCCTGGTAGTGATCTATCGTCTAGCAACCTCCTGCTAGCCCACAGATTCCCACCTTGCCTGTAGAACTTCCTCCATATAACTCTAATGAGACAGGAAGGATATTGAAGGTGGTCCAAAGTACCAAAAGTTAGGAACTGTTTGGGGACTACATCAATCTTTGTCCAAAAGAGATGAGCCAGAGCACTTCTGGTGTTTTGTGGCAGCAGTAGCACCAAGCAGTGAAAGGTATAAACCATTCTGATGCTGACCTGATTACTGCTGTGATTGTTCCCTTTAGCCCTTTGGGAATCTTGGCTTCCTTCATTTGATGTGCTTGTAGTGGGCTTCCGTGAATATGTAGAAGGAAAAATGCTAGAAAGATATGTTGTTCTGAGCAGACTATCTGTGCCCTATTCAGTCTGTGTGCAAACAAAATTTTAAAAAACCCTCAGGGATGTAGACTGCCAGGGGATGCTTATATCTGAAGGGTTTTTTTCTTTATCTTAGTTTTCTATATTAAAATACTAATGCTAGTATTGGTGTATTCTGATATTAGTATGCTATATTGCTAATATAAATGTTTTAGTGTTACTGTAATTTACCCAGCTGACTCTGGTTAAGTCAGAGTCAGTGATAAACCAAAACTAGAGCACAGAGGCCCACCTAGCACTGGGCTGGATATGATTGATGGTTAAACTTCCCTATTTCAACTTGTGCTTTGTTTGCTTTGTACAGTATTGTATCCTCTAGGTTTTTACTACGGATTCCCCGGGCAGCCCCTGCTTGTAGTGTAACATCCTCCTGCAGTGACAAAGTTGCTCTTGGAGCTGCATACCTGCCTGTTTTCACAGAGTCTTGGCTTCCATAAATTAGCTGCAGCTAGGCTGGCTGTCATCAGTGTGATGGTAGCAGATGATCCGGTTTTTTTTGGATCATACTCAACAGAACAGGCAAACTTAAGTATCTTATTCCTTGAAGAGTTTAGAGCATCCAGGTGAAGATATTTTTTTGCTTTTCAATTAATTCTGCTGCTTTGTTAACTCCTGAGAAGTTTTCAGTGAAAACATTTCTTACTGTGGGCAAGAGCTGCATAGAGACTAGGATGCAGGAGGGGAAATAATTCAGTCCCATGTATATGGGCTTCCAGGTCCTGGGCAGGAACTAGGTAATATAAAAAAGTGAGAGAGAGATATAAATGGCAGTCCTTGCATTTGAGCCTGTTCATAGCCCTTTCTTTGTGGGGTTCTTTGCCTAGACTGCTTGTTGTGAGAGGTTTTAGTACTTCAGCCTAATAAAAGGCACCTGAATTAAATTGGAGCTGTAGCTGTTTGGTTATTTCACTTAAGTTGATTGGTGTAATTTTATATCAATACCAAAGCCATACCTTGTCAAACATGTTAAACAGGGCAAAATCATGGGACAAATTTCAGCCCAGTAAGAGGTTTCTCAGGAGCATTTCAGAGGGCTGTACCCTCTCTACTCCCTTTCTGCTGCCTCACTTTTCAGCACTAATGCATTGCTTTGGCTTTGAAACAATCTCCCAGCAGCTGGAGGAGGACAGTTGTGCTGGGTAGGGGGGATGCTGCTGCTTGCTGTGATAATTTCACTTTCCCAGGTCTTGCTCTTACTGAGGTGCCTGCTCTGCCCTGAATGCTGCAGTGGTGAAACCTAAAAACATTTGTGGTATGGGCTGTTCCAACAGTTCCCTTGAACCCTTATGCTGGTTGCCAGTGCTAACTGTGATGTTAGGGCCTTTGCTCTGTGTAGCTCAGCCAGCTGGCATGACACTGCCAAGCACTTGTCATGAAAACAGGGAAGAGTTTATTCTCTCTTTACAAGCCTTCCTCTTGCAGTAGCAGGGTTATTTTTACAGTATTTATGTGATGTAGCCACTAGGACTTCCAGACCACAAACAAGGAGATGGTTCTGTTTACTCTGCTCTCGGGCCTAGTGTGGGATCTGTCATTTGCCTTTTATCATTTGCTGGAGTTTGCACCTCTGACAAGGCACAAGCTGTGAATTCACCTTCCCAGAGAATCACACTCCCGTGCCCAAGTGTTTGAAGATTTCTGAAGACTACCTGCCTGCAGTAGCTGAGCTCCCATAGTGAGATCTGGGCTGAGCCTGTGCTGCACTGGCCACAGCAGCTGCCCAGGCTGGAGGATCCTGCTGCAGAGCTCACGGGGCAGCTTTTTTGTTCGGTGTTAGTAAGATGTAAACCAGCAAGGTGAGCAGGTGGATTTTGAGCCTTCCCTAAACTGGGCCATTTAGCCCTTGTCTAGGTCTGGGACTTCCTTCCCCTTTGCCATCAGCCTGAGACTACAACAATGACTAGTTGCTGAACAAGGGACAGAAAGCCCTTGTGCCCTTTTTGCTGGTAATTAGCCTTCGTTCTATCCCAATAGCACTAAAAATCAGGGATGTGTCTGGTGTATCCAGCACAGTTCTAAAGCTGAAGCTATGACCAGGGTACCTTTCTGGGCATGGACAGAGCAGAGAGTATTTCTGGTGTTATTGAGCTGAAGTAGGAAAAAAGGTCTTTTCCTGCAGCCTGGCATCCTCTCACCTCTTAGCAAGATTTACAGTCTCCCTTATTGCTCGGGCAGGGAGAAGAGGTTCCTGAGCCAGCACCTTTAGGGATTGCTCCTGATTTGGGAAGAGATGAAACCACCACAAGCAGTTTGCAAGTCTCACTGTGTCAGCATCTGCCCCTGACCTGAGGGCTGAGATTGACAGCTTACTTGTCATTTGGATTTTGGTAGTCCCCAGAGGGTCTTGGCTGAGCTGAGGGTCTCAGCAATGTCTGGCACGTAAGTCCATGGCAGAACACAGTCCTTGCTGAAGATGGGTGACAGTTTTTAAATTTAAATAACTATACCTTTTACCTGGACTATTTCTTCATCTTTTACTTGTTGCCTAATGAGGAAACACCCTACCCCACGTATAAAACCTCTTCTACTCTTCTTGGCATACTTATGTGCATGTATGACCCACTAGGTGCCCCAGGACAAGCCTATGTCTGCTTCTATCCTTAACTCCCTGCAATCCCAGAGGAGATCAGGAGTACATGGCTGCCATCCTTCCCTTGCTTCCTGGAAGCAGCATGTGCTCCTGGATCTGCTGTGAATGTCACAGCCAAATGCTTTACCTTCCCTGGTGTTGGGCAGGATAAGTTCCCTTTGGGCCTCTCAAGTAATCTGAGTACTAGACCAGCTTTGTGGACTGTAGCTCTGTTGTGACCAATACTTTGTCACAGGCCAGCCTGTTTCCTTCTGTTACGGGGGCAGGATGCTGGGCAGATCCTTACTTTCCTTGCAGAGCTTATGCTTTCTTCTCTCCAGCCCATCACCTTTGTCTGCATTCTCCTGGAGCTCTTGTTCTGTGGGTCCAACTACACTCTTGGTATCTGTTAGCTTTTCTCATGTTTCTTGTCACTCGTGCAGGCACAGCCACACAGTTGACCCTGGGTGAGAAGGATGGGAGTCCAAGCACTAGCAGGAATGAATTGTCTTTGAAACAGGGGAGGGTCCCAACCAGCAGCTGCTCTGTTTCTTTCCCATGTCCTGTCCCCACATGGGACAAGAAAGCACTGGAGGAAGCATAGGGCAGTTTTATTCTCCCATGTCTGTATCCTCATGTGCTTAGTTTAGCCAGAGAGAGGCCTGCTGATGGTAGTCTGAAGACTGTATTTAGCAGAATCTTGTCCATTACTTTCTTTCCCACCTCTTACTTGATCAAGCACTATTGGAGGAGCTGTCAGAAAATCTTGTACCAAATTCCACTCTATCACATCCCTGCAGCCCCACTGGGGCTTAGTGTGTGGGGCCCATACAAAATCCACTTCTAGTTGTTTCGATTATAACTTCTTCCCCTTCCCACTGCTGCTTCCTAGCGTGTCTGAACTGGGTTCTCAGAAAACTACTCTGCTTCTGACTCTTCCCAAATAATTATCACATAGTTCTTCTCCCAAAATAATGCTAGGTGTGGGTGAGGCGCGTTCGCTTCCAGTGATGTAGCAACATCCCTTACACAACAGAAATCTTGGGTGTTTCACCAAACTGAAGAGGGGATGACGGCTTTGGGAGTGTGACTAAGGGGCATCAGTGTGCCACAGGTCTTGCATGTTATCTCTGGGATTGCCTTCTGGGTTTGCCGCCTTCTAGTGTATGAGTATCCTGCCACCTACTTTCCTTTCCCAGCCCTTTCCCCAGAGCCTCCCATGACTGGTCCATACTGGAGCAGCTCTCTGTCCAGACTGTTGCTGTGCTCTCTGGGATTGTGGTTCCTCTCAGTGCGTCCTGCTGTGACCTGGACTTGCTCCTGCCTTGTTTGTGCTGAGCAAGGCACCTTGCCAGCCATGTGAGGGCCAAAGCCAGAGCACACCTCTTGGCATTTCCACCAAGCTCTGCAGGCCTCCCTGTGAGCTTGCACAGACATCAAGGCCTCAGAGAGAACCAGCTGTTCTGGCTGGACAGAAATAAAAATAAAATCCAGCTGAGCTGGTTCTATAGCGGTAAACAGGGACTGAGCAGCAAGTGTCCCTGCTGGTGCTGTGACCTACCATAGCTCCTCCAGCCACTCACCCTTAGTAACTCTCTGCAAGTCAGTCTGCTAGTTTTTGAGGCTTAGGAGCACAGAGAAGAGATTTTCTGGAAAACTCCCCTGCTATCTGACTTCGGTTGTTGGGGTATTTTTGTGGGTTTGTTTCTGCTTGTTTTTTTTTTGGTTTTTTTTTTTTGTTTTTGTTTTTCTTTTTTTTTTCTTTTTTTTTTCTTTTTTTTTCTTTTTTTTTTTTAGGGCAAGGCAGAATGGATGGGGATGGATGTTCCCCAGTGAAGAACTCCAGACTGCTCCCCTTTCCCAGCTCACGAGTCCTGGCTTGCAGCTACAATCCCAACTGTTATTGCTGAGTGCATGACAGAGATACTACATTAATGGCATGTTTGTTTCCTTGCAGCAATGAAGATGATGAAGGTGCTACTGTGCCCTGCTGCTCTTCTTTTCTTAGTGACTGCATTCACTGTGGAGCCATCTCACTGTGCCAAGGTGCTGATCATGCCCACCATAGTCTTTGACAGCCACTTGCGAGTCTTCATGCGGGTGGCAGAGGCACTGACTGACCGGGGACATGACCCTGTGCTGCTACTCCACGAAGGTCGGGATGTGGAAACCTCCCTGCCCAGCTTCCGCGTGCAGAGGTATTGGGGTACCTTCAGCACAGAGAGCGCAGATGCCTGGGTGCAGGAGAAGATAAAGCGTGTCTTTCAAGGGAAGATGACCTCTCTGGAGGTGTTTTCATTTTTGGAGAAGTACCTGGAAAACTGTGACCTAGTACTGGGAAATTCTACCCTTCTGCAGAAACTCCAGTGGGAGCACTTTGACTTGCTTTTGGTGGACCCCAATGAGATGTGTGGATTTATCCTGGCCCACATCCTACACGTCAAATATGCTGTGATTTCCACTGGTTTCTGGTTCCCAGCAGAGATTGGTGCCACCTCCCCCGTTGCCTATGTCCCTGAATTCAACTCCCTGATGACAGACAGGATGGGCTTTTTTGGTAGGACTTGGAATCTCCTAGTCTACATAATCACTCGTGTGGCTACAAAACTGGTCATCCTGCCCAAGTTTGAACGTCTCATGGAGAAACATAGTGTGGAGCCTAAGACATCCATGTTGGACCTTGTTCATGGAACTAGTCTTTTCTTCCTCTGTAATGATGTGGTGTTGGACTTTCCCCGTCCAACACTCCCCCATGTCATTTTCACAGGGGGAATCCTCGCTGAACCTGCAAAGCCCCTTCCAGTGGTAAGTGCAAGCAAGCTTTGATGTATGATTGCACATCAACTGGGAAAGCTACTTAGTACAGATCTTTTTGGTATTCACATTCTCTGAACAGAGAGAGACATGATTCTGTCTCCCAGGATTTTTCCTAGAAAACTGTAAGACACAGTAAAAAAACTCAAAGAGAAAAAAAAAAAATTCTTATCTCTATTCACTACTCCTGTTGTTTAACACATCTAGAATGTGTTATAAAGATTGTTTACCAAAAAGTAATTTGTTATTTAAACATCAGTAAAAGTTGTTTAAATTAGTTAACCAATTAGATCAAAACTGTATCATGACTGTCTGGAGACAGTCACGAGTTTTTCTTTAATATTTTTTTAATATAATATAGTTCTAGTATAATATAATACTAATATAATATAATTTAATTTAATAAAAACAATTTATTCAACCTTCTACAACATAAAATCAAAGCGTGTTATTCCCCACACAAGAGTCACACCATTTCAATAGATCTTCTCTGGAAGAGCCTTGTAAAAGTTCTGAAGCCCCAAGTGTCTGGAAAGCTCCTGTGTTTCGGTGCTTGTGGGTGCGTCGGTGGGACAGAGAACACTGAAGGTTGCCGGGCTGCAGGGAGGATGTGGAATTAAGTGGGCCACTCTGAAGTGGGATTTGGCCTCACTGTCCATGTAAAATGGTGTGTGGAGTTCATAAGATGGAAGTGTTGCCCCTGGGACTTGATAATGAATAGTTTGTTTGCTCCTGTGCTAAAGTGGAAATGGGAAGAACAATTAATCTTCCTTGTTTCATCACTGATATGTTAATCCAGAATTTTCTCCTTCACCCTACTTCTCACAGAGCATTTCTGCCCTTGAGCTTGTAGTCTTAAGAAACCACAGGGGAGAGCTATTCTTCTTCCTCATTAAATTCAGTGCAGAATCCCAAAATGTATAAAACTGAAGGGTATCAACCCCTTTTTCTCAAGGTTCAGTCCTGAAAACTCCTCTCAAGGCTTTCTCCAGCCTATGCCTCACTAATCTCAGGAATAAATTCAGAGGAACAAGCTCCTAAAGCCTCTGGCTGAAGACAGTATTGGAACAGAATAAGACTTGTCTTACCACTTTTACAAACATTGAGGGAAATAAACCTGGATAATAAAACTTAGGCAGCCAAGATGTCCCAGTGTCCTGACTAAGGGTCTGAAATGAAGATAAGATTTCAACTTTCAAATTATTAGAAGTCTGTCAAGATCTCTGATGGCGACTTTACTGATGCTATGGATACCAATATTTTTCAGTTAAAAAAATTGAGATCAGGCATCTTAAAATGAAGCTCTCCAGATTGTCTGACTGCACATGAGCCTTGCCCATGTGGCACGGCCTGCAGGTAATGAAACACACGTAGGGTGCTCCGAAAGCTGCGTCAGAGGGTGGCTGCCTCACAGCTCTTGCAAAACTCTGGCTTGGTCCAACCTGGCCATGTACACACCTGCCTTATAAAGAAGGGAACTGTTTGCTAGGGCATTACTCATGTGCTTCACAGCTTCCAGAACAGATCCCAGGGCACCTAAGGAAAGAATGATGGAGATAAGTCTGGAGCCCTGCACTAGGTGGTGGCTGTCATGCTAGCAGGTAGGCATGTCTGTGTCCACATCATGGGATGCCAGCAGAAGAGAGAGCCTCTGTAGGTCTAGGTGTGCCTTAAAGAACGTCCCACTTGAAATGTAATTAAATGTTTATTTCCTCCTATTTGAAACACTATGATTTTGACTGCTTCTAATTAGGACTTGGTTAAATATAGATTTGTATTTGAGAGAAAGTGAGAACATTTGGTGGTCAACCATGCTTCCCTGGCAACTTCAATGCTATTTCTGAAAGATAAATGTTATGGCCCAATTATAATGGAGAACATAGTCATCTGGTTTAGGAGTCATTGTACTTTTATTTAGAAAAGGAAAACCAGCACTTTCTCTTCTGTAGCAGTTTCAGTGGTTGTACTGATCAAAGGATGTGAAACTCAAAAGAATGGAGAAACTAAAATATCTCTGTTGTAAACTTTTTGATTCTTGGATTATTTTAGAGCACTCTAAGCATTACTGAAAAGATAGGCTTGAGTCTCAGAAGCATACAACAAAGGAGAAATACTCCCAGAGAGTAACAGTAAGTTGTGCTTTGTAACTCTTTTGTACTCAGATCCCCTAAACTACAATTAATATTCTGAATTAATAATTTTAGATTTTTCTTCTAATAACATTTTTTAAAATTAATGTTCTCCTACATATTTATTTTAGGAAGCATATATATTCAAAGGTAGATTTTTATTAAACTTCCCTAAAATGCTCCTGACTGGGATACATGGGAAACTTGAAGGAGGACATAATGAGAAATAGACTCAGCCCAACCTGGCGTAAGAGGGAATAGTCCATGTTTGCTTCACACCAGCTGTGGTTGCTGATTTCTTCTCCCTTCTACCTTCTGGCTTTGGTTAAAAAAAGTACAGACTCTGTTCTAGATACAGACCTGTTTATGTAGCATTACAGGTAGCCCCTAAATGAAGGACAAATAACTATAGGTTTTGCTGGATCTATAGCTACCTCTCTGTCCAGTGATCAGAAACTAAATCTGCTGTCTGCAAGTAGCTGTCAAGGATGGGTAGAAGTCTCCTGTCAAGATAGCAAGACTTTCTGCCACCTCCAGGAGCCTTTGACATTGGAGAGTTTGTAGGAACTCTCCAGGAAGTTGTTACTCCTGACTGCGATGTTTTGTCTCTTGTATCAGCTTACATCTAGAGACCCTGACAGGCCTCCTGTCTTGGTGGTAATGGGAAACTAGCCTTCCTCTTTTTACTCCAATTTCCTTCTCTGCCCTAGCTGTTCCTCTGTGGTGCCTCTGTTTCCAGAACCTTTCTTGTCAAAGACTAAATGTGTTACCTCCAGTGCAGGAGATAATGCCATGAAATGCAGGTTTTGGTCACCTCCCTGCAAACTCCCCAAGACCAGGGTATGCTCAAGTAATTTCTGCCTGGCTGGGTGCAAAAATCCCAGTGGTTTTAGAGTTCATGGCTTGGTGAAAACCGTGTAGCTTTGTGCTCTGGGTGGATTTGGCTTCATCTTCTTTATGGACAGCTTTCTACTGCCTCTGTCAGAGGCAAGAGTGGGAAGGGCCTTCCTGCAACAATACTTCAAGGCAGCCGTGTGTGTTTTGCCCACAGGGTCTGCGTCTCTGGGTGGAAGCAGCAGAGGCGGGTGTCGTTGTTGTCTCCTTTGGCATCGGGATCCGAGCTCTTCCAAGCGATTTGGTGGAGAAGATGGCTGGTGCATTTGCTCGCCTCCCGCAAAGGGTGGTGTGGAGGTGAAAAGGGACTGGGATTCATTGTCACTTGAGTTGGATGAAAAACAATGTTGAGGGGTGATTAATTTCAAATCACAGAATCTGCTTTCTCTTTCTTGATCTGATTGAATTTACTCTTGTTCCCTGTGTGTTTCTCTTCTCCTTTTTTCCCTTTCTCTGTCTCCTCCCACAGATATTTTGGTCAGAAGCCAAGAAACCTGGGTGAGAATACGCTGATGATGGGGTGGCTGCCCCAGAATGACCTGCTAGGTAAGGCTGGGTTCTGTGTATGTGTGTGCCACTAGCAACACCCCTGGAGTTTAGCCCAAACCACAGCAAAGGTACATAAGGATAGCAGCACCTGTGTGGATCTAAGTCTGTTGCTTCTTGTGTGTCTGATCTGTACAAAACACGATCCGCACCTAACACCTGCTTGAAGCTGCTTGGCTCCTATCTCCCTTCTCCTCCAGGCTCTACTCAGCAATTCTGGGCTGCCAAAAGCCAGATGTGTTCCCAAAGGGTAGCATCCTCTCTGCTTAGCATGCCTGTTTTTCCCTAAAATACATCAACATTGTGTGTTGAGGAGCCCCTGGTAGCCCTGTTGCAGCATGGAGGACGTTGACTTGCTACTATTTCTTTACCTGCAGGCCATCCCAATGTGAAAGCTTTTGTCAGCCATTGTGGGATGAATGGTGTATTTGAGGCAATTTATCATGGTGTGCCAGTGGTGGGATTTCCTTTCTATGGGGACCAGTTTGACATCATGACCAGAGTGCAGGCGAAGGGCATGGGTATCCTCATGGACTGGAGCAGAGTAAAAGAAGAGGAGCTTTACCAGGCTGTCATCACCGTCATCTCTGACCCCAGGTGAGGCATCTGGAAGCATCAAGCTCTTCCTTGGTGCAGACACTGTGTAGGGACCAGTGTGTCTTTGTGTTGACCCCTACCCTGCCTGTCGTGGCTTCTGTACCAAGCACAGTTGCAAGCATTGCTCAGCTGACCAGATGTATCAGTGCCTCAAAATCTTTAGATGCAACACAGGAGGAGATACTCCAGCATTTGCTGCTAAGGAGTGTGGTCTAGTCCTGTTTGATTGACTGCACTGTTCTTAGAAAGTTTTCTGAGATACTGGGGAACAGACCTCTTCTCTTAATGCCAGCCTGTCATCAGGGAGAGTGAGATTACAGCCTCCCATTGGGACCTCCCTGAACTTGTCCAAAAACTTTCTGTAGAAACAGAGAGGGAACTGCAGGTAATGCTCCATCTGCTCCTTCTGTCAATCATATACTCTGCTTTTTCCTAGAACTGAAGCAGGAACAGAAAAGTGACACAGGGCTCTTGTTTTCTAATGGAACATGTGCAACTGCTGGTTTTTGAAATGCTCTCTGAGAGCTTGATTTTTAAAATATTTTGTATTTCTTACCTATTAAGAGATGTTGCAATTTGTAAGGGTTTGGTCACTCATCAAGTGTATAACTTTTGCTTGATGCTGGGTGAGGTCTTAGGGTGCAAACACCCCTCACAGAATACCATACACATGAATTCACTGAACAGGTACTTGCAAGCTAAACTGTCAGTTTTATTAATAAAACACAAAGTAAAATACACTCTGGCTTGTGCCTTCATGGCTGGCAAGTGTCATCAGAGTGGCTTTCAGAAGAAGAATGGACGAAATTTGCCCCTCTCCCAAGGTATTACTTGGAACTTGAAAGCATCACTGGATGTCTCAGGTCACTTCTCAGGTGTGAAGTTTCTGTCAAAAGATAGATGTCTTGTCATCTTCCCTTGCAGCTACAGAAAAGCAGCCCAGCACATCTCAGCTCTGCACCTGGACAGACCAATGCATGCTCTCAACAGGACAGTGTACTGGCTGGAGTACATCCTTCGTCACGATGGAGCACCCTACCTGCGCCCGGCTGTCTATGACCTTTCCTTGTATGAGTACTTCTGCCTGGACATATTGGCTCTTCTCTTGCTGTGTCTGGCTGGTATTGGATTTGTTCTCTACAAATCTGTGCTGTGGTGCAGAAGGAAGGGGGCAAGTCCTGTGTATCAGAATGGCAATTGCCTGAAAGGCCACTTCACAGATGAGAAAAAACTGCAGTAGTGGCCGGTGTGTTCCAGGGCATATCCCATCACTGTGAAATGAACTGCTGCTGTGCCAAGAAATGTATGGCATGCAGGCACGGAGAGAGGTGAAACATCTGCAGGTCTGGATGAGAAGAGAGTGGGGAGGGAGGAGTATTGCAAAGGCCTGTGTCTACACCTCTGTGTACAGCACCTGTGGGCGGGGGGGTGAATTCAGGCGTGGGTGGGAGCACTTGGCCAGGTTGGTGGGAATGGGGCATGGGTAGGTAGACTTCCAGGGAGGAGTGCAAGTTGTTCCCTTTGTATTGCACATTGGTTTAGATGCTGGTGTTGCTCTTCTGGCTTTTTGGATCATGGAGGCTCTGGAGGTAGGAACAGCATTTCATGTGCAGCAGACACCATTTCTCCTCTGCCTTGTTACTAAGAGCCCCAGCAGATACCTTTATGTGCAGATGAAAATCCAAAGCAGAGCTGTGGACAAGGAAGGGCACTGAAAGTATCATCTACAAGAGAGAAAAATTGGTCTGTTTTAAGTTGTGTGGATAAATATTGTTCTTCCTGCTTCAGTCAACACTCTGCAATCCCATTTGTGTTTGAGCTAAATTATTATTTTTTAAAATAAACTTATATTCTTTCTCCTGTGTGGCAGTTCTCTGGTCTTGGTTTAATGTGAACCTGTGATTCTTATAACAGGAAGTTGTTCAAGCAAGATGAAAGTGCTTTTTCCTTCTCATTACTGCTGCTATGGTCTCCACATACCTCCATCAGCAATTTTTTGGCCTTTCTGCAGGCTTTCATGCAGTGCCTTCCCTCCTCTGTCTTCCTGTGGCCCACAAATATTCCCATAGCATCTCCAAACCTGTGATGAAAGAAAAATCTGGAACAGATGTAAGTGCCAGGACCACAGGATCAGCAGCCAATAGCTGAGAGAGCTGGTCATGGCAATGGGTCCTACACCACATTTATAGAAGCAGCAAGCTCTTCTCATTTCGATATGGACAGACAATATTGTTGCCCTACTTAGGCCATGGTATGGAGTGACACCTAATGTGTTTTACTCACCCTGGACTCTAAGGTATCCTAACTGGGGTGCAGTTGCACAACCTGCCCACAGCGTTGTCCGATGGGCCCACTGCCAGTGGCCCACACTGAGGATCAAGGGCTCTGCTCCATGCTCCCACTGGGGCCACTGCAGTGCTGGCAGGAGTTGGAGAGTAACCTCACCACCACAGCTGCCCTCGCTGGTGGTTCTAGGCTCTGTTTTGCTTGCTGTTCCATGTGGGGCTTTTCCCAGGTGAAAGATGTGTTTTTACTGCAACCTGTGAAACAATAGTTTGGCTGGGCTCCTGGGCTGCTCCAGGTTGGAATAGTGCTTGGCTCTGACTTGGGAGGTCTTCTGAGGCCAGGCAGTGCTGTCTTCCCTCCCCAAGCCTCGGCTTGCAGAGGGGCTAAAGTTAAGGTGACTTTGGATGACCTATCAACCTTGCTCTGTAGCAGCCTTTTGTGGCTTCATGTCCTCTGAGCTGAGGATATGGAGCCTAATAGTCCCTAATGGCAGGGAGATCAGAGCAAGGTGCCGATAGATATTAGGGAGAAAGTGGGCATTAGTAGATAAGTAATAGGAACAGTCTGCCTGGTACCTTTCTGTCTGCAAGTTGAAATTAAGAGGTTGATGGGATTTGCAGTTTATTTTTAAATAAAAAAGAGATATTACCACAAATTTTCAGCATTCCTGCCTGTTTCCAGTTGCACTATGGTGACCTTGTCATCTCCTAGCAGATGAGTTTGGACAAGGGGGTGGAGGTGGGGCATTTTGTCATCTCTGAGGTGGAAGGAGATCATTACTGCTGCCTACGTGAGAGTTTGGATGTTTAGATTAGGCTGAATACAGCAAGAGAGTTGGCAAGCTTGCAGCTTGGTGACAATATTGGATTGTTTTGAACTTGAAGAAAAAAAGAGGGGGAAGACAAACATGTTTGCAAACTGGAGGCACCATGGCCTGGTGAGGACAGAGACCTGCACGTTGCTTTGTTTGCAAGCAGAAGAGCAGACAGAAGTATTTGAGACCCAAGAGCCTGTGTGGACTTAGAAAAATGTGTGTCTATTTTTCTATGCTTCCTCCTTGCTATTCACAATTTCAGAAAGAAGCTCAAGCAAGCACCACATGCAGCATTAGCAGTTGTCTGCTATCAGATATGCTCTTAACTTCTTGAACTTCTTATGGCTGCTTCCATTCCCAAAGGTATTGCAGAGTTAGGAGGCATGTCTACCCAGGGAGTCAAGGTATATATCGTCTATTTAAAAACGATTCCACAATTTGGTGGCAACTATTTCTAATGGAGTAAAGCACTAACCTGCCCAAGGACCTTGTGAGTAAGAAGTGGACATTCAAAAATGACCCCTGAAGAGTCTTCCCTAGGAAAATCTGTGTACTGGCTTAGAAACCGTCAGGAGCTGTTCTGTAAATTATAAGGTGATTTTATAGAAGTATTTAAATATACTTATTAAAGATGAAGGCTACTCTAGCTTTTCCAGCTTTATTTCTGTCCTCTGTAAATCTTTTCCTAATAAACACATAGCTTTCTCTCTTTACTTTTCTCCTTGTTATTCTTTCAGTATTGACTACAGAAGAAAAGTACAACAAGGGCTTAAGCTAGTTATTAAGTTAAATTAAGAATAATGAGTAGCCTGTCACACAAATTAAAAGCCATGGTGGGGGAAGGGATGTAGGTGAGCTTTATCTTTCATGCAGCTCTGCCTTCAGCTTGGTGCCTGATCTCTGGGCACAGTGCCTGCAGTTACTAAACGCCCTCCCTGTCATAGGTACTGAGACAGGCACGCAGGGCTGTGGTGTAACTTGGGAAATTAAAAAATTGAAACAGTGATTTATGAGGCAGCAAGCAGGGAGCAAGCTCTTTTTTGCCTTTTTTTTTTTTTCTTTCCCCTCGAGGAAAAGTAGGACACGAGTCAATACTTTTCAGAAGACTGAAGAAGCCTCACCCGAGACCTGCAAGCCCAGCTGGGCTGTGCACAGGGCAAAGCTGCCTTCTGCCCCTTTGTCTTGCTCCTGGCAGGGCCGGGGGATCATGAGCAGGATCCAGCAGCAGCCGCAGATGCAGCAACACCCCAGTCTCGCTGCTGAGTGCGGATCTCCCTGCGAGGGCCCCGAGTGCGGCGGGAGGTGTTCGGGGCACGCTTGAGCCAGCTTTTCAGGTTCACCCGGCCCCGCAGCTCCTCACCAAACTTCTGTGCGAGAGGCACGGCAGCCCTGTGACTGGGAGCCGTCCTGGCTTGGAAACACCCTGGGTTTGCAAATGAATACGTGTTCCAGGTGATGGCTGTGCAGCGCTGCCCAAACCCCGGCCTGGGGTCAGCTCCTTGTGGGGAATAGGGAAGGGGTGAGGCCACACGCTGGCATGGCTCCTGCTCTGACCCCTCTCCTCAGCCCAGTGCCAGCAGCTGCAGCACTGCTGGGGCACACATCGGGGCCTGGCACTGCCTCGCAATCTGCTCCCCTGAAGGACTTTGCAACCAGCTCATAAACTACTGCCGCTCCAGCCCCAGTGCTGGCTTTGGAAGGGTCCCCGCACACCCCTGGCAGCATCTCCATGGGAGAACCTGGCTGTGGGCTGCCACAGCCACATCAATTCCTTATCTGGTTTTTCCAGCCTAGTAAGGTGGAGGCACCAAACTGTGTCAACAAAATTTGGCTCATAAAGAGGAGCTGTCTCCCTCTGCAGGTGAGTGTGAAATCGCTCCACCTGGCAGTGGGAAGAGGTAAGTGTGGTTATAGTGATATGCAGAACCATATATCTGTAATTCAAAGGAAGTCTATTTTGAGAAATCCAAGATAACAAGGAAGGCTGGAGGAGTTATTGAAAACAGAATGGTATGGTTCACAAGGGCTGCTGGGGAAAAAAAGAAAAAAACCACAATATTACACATTCTGCAAATGGTAATGTTATAATGTCAACAGAGTTCAACAGATGCTTTGGATGGAGTTGAACTTCCCAGTGCCCTTCCTGCAAAGGTTTGGGTAAGGTCATCTGTCAGTTCAGGCAGTGATAATGCTGGATTTGGGGCTCTAGGCAGGGAAGTATTAAAGGCTATGCCCCGAATCACCAATGATCTACATGGACTGCCATTAAGAACAGTCTTTTGAAAAGCTAAACTAACTGGGAAGGAAGGTTGAATGGCTAATTTTCATTAAAACTAAACAGGTAAGAAGCTGAGGGCCTTGGCAGAACAAAAGACAAAACTGGTACAAGCTGATCTTAAAACCCTGCCTGTAGTTTGGGTTATGAAGCAGGGAGGAGCTGAAGAAACAACTGCAGACCTTTTGGGCAGTGTGGAGACACCTTTGACAGTTGGGTGTTTGGATCCCATCTGCCTTTTGTCAGGACTGCCCAGTAGGAAAAGAAGTGAGCACCTGTACTGTAAGAAGAGGTTGAGTCTGATCAGGGAAGTTGCATTACAGTAAGTTTTGTAACAAATAGTTGGAAAAACCCCAAATGCTGAACAAAGGCTTGAAGACTCTTCTCCTTGCTAACCAAGGCAGAAACAAGAACTTTCTGCAGGAATAGCATTTTAGTCCCACTTCTGTAGCCAGGGTATTCTACAAAGTAAAATGCTGAGCTTTGGTTTTGTGGTCTCAACGTCGTCTGGGATTGGCAAATTTACCTGGACTCTGCAGTCTTGATAGACTTCAACCAGAGGAAAGAGGTGATGTTTTGTGCATGTCTGGTGTTGGTGTAACTTCTGCTAACTATGACAGTAGATGATTCAGCTGGGGACTGGAGCACAAGAATGATTAAGCAGAGAGGGCCCAACATAAAGTCATTGTCAAAGTCTGGCTGTGAATGACCCTGGGGCAATTTTGCTTAGTTTAGCAAAGCAGAAGGGGCTTTGTATTTTTGAGAATGCAGGGTGGAGAGCTCTTACACACCACGATCAGTGTTGGCAACAGCTCACATTGGCAATTTCTTCAATGAAATAATGTTGTTATTGTCCTGTGGTTTATTTTTCTCTGATTTAAAGCACAGGACCAGTTCTGGTTGAGAAATACTGAATGTTTGTACAAAATCTCTCTCTAATGAACACTTCAGAAAACAAAAATAGGCATGTGCATGAATGCTTACAGGTGTTCTTAAACTCTGCTTGAGCTTTGAGACTTCTGTGATAAAGGCATAGCTGATTGGGTTGTTCAAAGGATACCTTTGATCTTAATCAGAAGTCATCCAATGGGATTTTTGTACATGCATCAGTTCAAGAACTTATTAATTAAACTAGTCTCTGCCTCTAATTTTTCAATTGTGAAAACAGACACCAATGAATTAAATTAGCAGATTCTCTACTAATCTCAAGTTTTCTGGATTCTGTATATGTATCCAACTATTGCTTTCCAAACAAAGCTTGAAGACATAATAACTCCAGGCAAAAGCCCAGCTGCCCACTCAAAGTAGTTGTTTTAATCAATGTTTCCAAACACCAGTGGGCCTACTTACAGGCTTGAAGAGCAAAAGGGTTTATAAATGATAGGGTTTTGACAAAAGACCTGCTTAGAGGTGATTTGCATCATGGATGTTTTACATGGGATTTGTAACCCTTAGCTTAGAGTTGATAGCATTCTCATGAGGGGTCATTGCTGATTATGACATCTTTGGGTTAATAGCTCCTGATGTCACCACCATTTTGTTTACCCCTTAGGATGTTTAACTCTTAGCCCCTTTGTTATTTTTTATTCACAGGTCTTTCAAAATGATAAGAGTAACTAGGTCAGAGAGCAAGAAATAACTTGGCCACTAGATTCCAAGTGGTCCCTTCTGAGAGGTCTCATATTCCTGTTCAGTGCATCTGCTTTGGGCTTTGTTTTATGCTTGGAAAACACTGTCTTGCATGGCAGAGGGAAGGCAGACACATCTAGTATGTTACCCAGAAGGCATCTTTAAAAGTATGTATGTATACATGCATGCATGAAGGAACAATACTTTGTCTTGTTCTATGCAAAATTGTTCTCAAATGCCCAAATTTTTTGATCATCACACACATCCTTGAGAAGGACCATGCCCAAACACTGTACAAGGAAGGTCTGATACAGATTCAAGGACTGCTGATTATGGCTGTATCTTGCCAGGGTACAAAGAAGAGATGCTATTGCTGACCTGTGTCTCTAATGGCCTCTAGTTAAACATCATGCAGGAAGCTGCAAGGAAGGATTGTTTCCTCTGATACTGTGCAGTTGTTAAACTCCAAACTATTTGTACCAGCCTGCTTGGGTGACTTGCAAGACAATGAAGCTCATCTGAGGCTGGGGAAGTGGAAGGAAGACAGATGGACTGCTTGCAAACAGCAGGGGATCCTCTCTTTACCCTGGGCCTGAGGACATGTTTTTCCAGGAGAGGACAGCTAACGCCTCCAGAGAGTCAGGAAGAAGCATAGCATACCTCCTGCCTGCTCTTGCTTTTGGGTCTCTGTTCAGGAGATGATACCTCCCTGCACTTTTGCAGTGTTTGCTCCCCTCTAATGGCCAAAGATCTGAGAGCCCCTTGGTGGAGACCTTGGTGTCACAGGCTGTGGTGGCTGGTGCAGAGGGTGCCCTGTGCTGGCAGACCTGTGAGGTGTCGAGCCTCAGGTCTAGGCATGCTCACCATTATGCAGCAATGGGATGGGGTCTCCCACAGCTTTTCCTGCAGTTCTGATGGCTGGTGTTTTTCCCTGTGTTCCCTTACATCTCCAAAGTACCTGTGCCATGGTGGCTGAGAGAAAGGGTTGTAGCTAAACTTAACAAAGCGAGGCAGTGAAGGCAAATTGGTAAATCTGCACAGGTCTTAGTGCTCCCTGAGTAAGTGTCTCCTGCCTACCTCCTGACTGAAGCTTTTTGCCTCTGACACTTGCACTGCAACTCTTCGCTCTCCTTGGAACAAGTGATGCCAACTGCCTGGGTTTTACCAAGCCACCTATTAATAATCTTCTGCACACTGGTTGTTATGAAGCCTCAATCTATGCAAAAATGTGTGTGTTCGTGTGCTTGAGGCTTTGGTTTTCATACAGCTATGCTATTTATTGTGCTGCATTACTTGATGTTGCCCTTTCTAAACAAAAGCTTTTCAGAACTGCCCACATATGAAGTGCAAGAAAATGTAAATAATATCTCATTTTACATCAGCTTTTGTATCTAGGGGTTGTCACAGAATGGTTTGGTTTGGAAGGGACCCAAACATCACCCAGTCCAAACCCCCCTGAAACGAGTAGGTAGACCTTTAACTAAATCAGCTTGCTGAGAACCCCATTCAGCCTTGAATGTTTTGAGAGACAGGACATCTACCATCTCTCTGGGCAATTTGTTCCACTGTTTCACCACTTGCGTGGGCATAAGTTTAGTGTTAGCTGAGTGTAAGCCTCACAGCTCAGGGTAACTCCCCCAGCACTTTATGTCAAGCTCTTTGCTGCAATATGTGTTAAAACTAGGCTGCTTTCCAAAGTTAGGGAATCAACCAGGAGAGAATGTTTTTTTCCTTATCCTTACTATTTCTTCTTACCTCTTAAACCTGATTAAAACAAACTGTGATATGTGTAAAATCATGCCTTACCTGCCATGCCACTTCTGTTGGTGTCAAAGGAGTTAAATGATACTTTGATCAAGAACACAAATATTGTTCTTTGTTTTCATAGTGTGGTCAGTCTGGTGAAAAAGCTGCCTTGGGTGGGCCCATATATGAAGTCATATTCTCTGCAGTCAAGAGGGTCATATGGAATCAGGTCATTATCCTAAGCTTTGATGAAAGCTTGCGGTGCTTGTGCAAGGAGATCCCTCCATGGCTTTCACTGCTCTGATGTGTAAATCACCAGTAACAATTACAAACAGTATAACAAACTGATTTGGAGGTGGTTACGTGCAATAGCCTTGTCTGCTGGGCAAAAAATACTCTCTGTTCTCTGCACTGGTGGGAATGGCAGTGTAACTCAGACCCACAAGGCCCAGCTTAGGAGAGGCTGACTCTGTGTACTCTTCTCCTACAGAGTGTCAGGGGTCTCATATTTAAGGGCAATCTGAACTAGCATATTAATACTGGGAGCTATTTTTTTTTAATCAACAGCTCTGCTTCCTTGTTTCCCTGTCCCCACCTGTGAGGATCAGGAAGGTAGTTGGTGACAGTACAGTGACAGTCAGCCAGCCAACAGGCAGTTGAAGACTTTGGTGGCCACATTGCCTCTAGCCCACACAGTTATGATGTTTTGCCCCATTCTAGTTATTGTAGCTGCTCTCTTGACTCCTGCCACTATGTTTAAGTCCTACAGACTTCTCTGTGTCATCTTTTTTGTGTCACTTCCTATGGAAATGGTTGATCTGTGAGGTTAGGGAACTGTAAATGCTTGCTGTCCTTTATCTTTCATAAAGTTTTGGTTTCGTTAATTTGTAGTATTCTTAGAAAAGAGATTATGCACTCTGTCTTTTTGGAGACCCCTTCTTGCACTTTGGATCGTACCAGGATTTGGCATGTTGTTACTCATTCTGAATGGTGCCTGCAGTCTTTCACAAATATCTTCATGCTCTCAAGGCTTGACAGAAGGCAAATGTGCTATCTACCACCAAAGTAGTCTATTTGTTTTTTACTGTTCTGTTACAGGAAATTAGTTTTAAGACTTAGGATACAAAATAAGATATTTTTGCAAAAATCAATTTCCTTGTACTATTTACCACAGGGCAAATAAGATGTAGGTGATGCTCAGTCACCACATCAGAAACAAGTTCTCTTTCCATGTATATTGGTGAAAAATTGAATCTCTACCAGAAAACTAAAATTCTTGTTGAAAATAGCAATTTAAGTGATAATTTAATCTATTTAGGTCTACCTCAAAGCATAATTATTTCTGGAATGCTGTAGAAGCAGTCTAATGTGACCCAGGTCTCCATAAGAATCCACAATGTTATTTCATGGTCCTCACAAAATTTTCCTTTCTCTTTGGGGTCCTACCTAGCCATTTTGGGCTCAGAATAAAGGCGTGGAGGCTTCTGTTCCACAGGGCCTCTGTCTCCTTCCCACTCAGTTGGAGGACAGAAGAATGAAGTACTCCCCTCCCATTGAATCAGGACTGCAGCCCTGATGTTCCTGCTCTGTGTGAAGTGTTGCTGGAGCTTCACTTCCTCACCTGCAGTGGCTGAGTTCTGTGCAATTCACTGTCGTGTGTGAAAATAAGCTCATCTGTTTATTAACAAGTTGTTCTGATGTCTATATTGCATGTCAGCTGCTAAAGCCTTCTGAGTCCTGCAGTGTTTCTGAGCAGCGCCAGTGACCAGGCACTGTGCTTGGCAGCTCTTTGCGTGCTAATCCACCCAGATCCAGGAGGGCAGACAGATGTATTTGACAGAGGGGAGAAAAGAGGATAACAAGGATGTCACAACTGCATCTGGATTGTGCAGGTGAGCTTTCAGTCTGTGACAAAGCCTGCTTTATTAAGCAAGAAATGTGTGCCAGAGGATGCTAAGAACGTCATCCCTGCTATCTGCTTCTGTTCTTTACATGTGTTGTTCTTGTTCCCATCTGCCAAGGAAACACTTGGGGAGGGCTGCCAGCTGCCTGCTCAGGTGGTACCAAAAGCTGCAGTGTCATGAGCTCCTCCTGTAACTGTACATACCACCACCTAAGGGATGGATGGACAGACTTGCCCTAGGAGAGGCACTGTTTTTGTTCAAGTGGCATGAAACAGTTTCAAAATGAAAACTTTACTGAACCTAAAACTAGATTAGGAATAAGAAATTATGTCAATATCAGGATGTTTCCTGCTCAGCTAATCCAACTCATCCTTGCATCTCTCAACAGGTATTTAAAGGCTTTTTTCTTTTCGTATGGTGTCTTACATAAAGGAGGCCTTGTTTAACAGTTGCTGAAGCATAGGTCAAAAAAGCAGGTATTTTATACTTGTAGTGCCTCAAACAGCTAACTGTACTCCATCTAAGAACAGTGAATCCACAGACAAAGAAGTCAGCAACAGTGAAACCATTGTCAAGAGCATGGAGAGGGATAAATTGATAAGGTTCCCAACATGGCTTTGCTGCTGAATAATGAGACTGAACATCGACTTGTATGCATTAGAAGGGCAAAAAGTTTGTGTTAC
The DNA here is from genome assembly GCF_031753505.1 of Anomalospiza imberbis. Taxonomy (NCBI): domain Eukaryota; kingdom Metazoa; phylum Chordata; class Aves; order Passeriformes; family Viduidae; genus Anomalospiza; species Anomalospiza imberbis. The sequence goes on from NC_089688.1 coordinate 16,111,676, forward strand.
TGTGCTGCCTCTTCTCTGCTCTTACCCTTGGCTTTATTGGTGGTTGCACCTATTCTTGTGGTGTGCAGAAGCCCTTGAAACAGATTTCAGTTTCCTTCAGCATGTACCTGAATATTCTTCCTGGTGATGCTACTGCCCAAAGTAAGTGATGACTTCGACAAGAACTTTAATCACCGGGCAGCCAGGAAATGGATGGAGGAGAACTGGTGAGAGGAGAGGAGGTTGCTGACCTGATGCATTCCAGACCCTGGGTAGCCCTATTGGGTCCTGCTGCTTTTAGCAGAACAAGTGTGAGGATCCTCAGTTCCGAGGAGGAGAAGACTGGGGGTCTCTGGTTGCATACCTGAGGCTGTGGAGGATGGGGTGCAGCAGTACATGTGGCAGAGCAAACAGTGTTGCGGGTGGTGCTGCAGCTTGTAGGGAGATGGTGATGTGGCAAGACAGCAAAGAGCACCCACGGATGGCCACTGCAGCCCTTGCACTGGCAAATAGGGTACTCAGCCCTGCCATGCTGCACTAAAGCCTTGAAACGTGTGGGATATAACACAAGGCACTTGAGACTCCAGCTTACATGAAACTGGCCATTTTAGACATCCTCTGCCTGTAGAGTCTCACGTGTAAAGGGATAAAATGCATTGATGTGTTTGCTTTGGATCCTGCTCACAGGCTACCAGAACCTGCCTCATCCCATCAAGGTCTTGTGGAAATCTCCATGATGTAGCAGTTCTCTTTCCTTTGTGCAGTCCCCAGGGTTATTGCTTGCTCACTGTCAGGGCAGGCTTTCTTGTGACCAAACCCTACTTTAACATGAAAATAGCTGGTCTCTTTTTTTCTTGGTGAGACTACTTTGCTGGGGCTACAGAAGTCTGGCTAAAAATGGGTCAGTTTCGGTCATTTTCTGACTGTTCCCTCTTCTCTACTTGCAGGCAAATGTCTTTAATTTTTTCTGTTATTTATTTGATCCTGATCTTTGGAATCCAGCATTTCATGAAGGAACGGAGGCCCTTCAAACTATGTGGACTACTAGTCCTGTGGTCCTTCAGCCTGTCTTTGTTCAGGTAAGAGCCTTTGTTAAATCTGGAGACAGCTGCAGACCCTTCCTCAGAACTGGATTGATGGAAAGTTCTGGTTATCCATAACATCACTAGGGAAATACATTAAATTTTTCCTCTTGAAGGCCCTTTCCAGCTAGGAGAGTGACCTGCTTATACAAGTAATTTATTTCTCACCAGAAATACTCCAGCAAGAATGAGTTGCAAAAGGAGCTCTGGGGAGAGTGCTTGAAAATCATTAGTGGGTAGATTTGAATGTGAAGCCTGCAAGAGCAGACATTTTCCCTCATTCAAAGGGTGCCTGCCAATTGCAAGTTTGATTTGAGGTCTACTGTGGTAGATAGGGACAGGCGGACGGAAGATTTCGGGATGTAACGGAACAGCACTGAAATGGAAAATTCCTGCTTTTTTAAGGTTACGTAGGGAAGGGATCTATCTGGGCTCTCTCTTCTCCTCTGTGATGCAAGGAACTGAATCCCATGAATTTTAATGGCTGTTACCTGTGGTGTGCCTCTTGTACAATATTAACCCATCTATTTAACTTGACTAGCTACTGCCTCAAACCCTAAAAGATAAGCAGGGTCCAGCTCCGTCCTGCAGCATATGTCAGGCATTGCCAATGGTCCTAGCCCATGGCCAATCTTATGGGCTGGGGACAGAAGGGTCCCAGAGTCAACTTGTCTCTGGGTGTATCTGCCACTGGGTGATGTGTTAAAACAACTAATAAATACTGTAATGTATGGGTTGATTGATTTCTTTGATGCCTTTTTCATACCTGACCTTTGTACAGATCTGTGAGAGGAATGCTGGGTTCTCTATCTTGATACTGTGTCTTCTTGAGGGTTAGCAACGTGTCCAGCAGGCTGCCCCTCTGTGCTTACCCCTTCTGCAGTCATCAGCTGGTCATGCTGCCTGAACGCCTTTGCTCACTACCAGGGAGCTAGAAGTGAGAGAGATGATAAAAAAAATCAGGCTGTTGTTTTACCATCTGAAATGAGCATGTCACTGTGCTTCATAAAGCCAAGATGTGCTTCAGAGCCTCAGTCCGAGGGTCCGAGCCTCTGGGTGGGTGTTGGCTCCTAGCTGGTGAATGAGTTTTGGCCTTTCAAGGCAGTGGACTGGAAAGTTACCACAGGGCAGTGGGCTGCACTTTCAATGCTGGGAGATGGCAACAGACCTGTCCAGCCTTCCATGACAAGGGTCCTGCTCTGGACTTGGCAGCATTTTGGGTAGTGATGTAACAGCACCTTCCCCAGCTGTGGGAAAGGCAGGAGCAGTCAGCTGAAGGGTTGGGGAATAGGAATAAACTGGCTTCCACATTTAGGTCTCTAAAGAGAGGGGATGGTGAACATATGGGAGTAATGGGATGGTTTCTCTCCTGCATAGTGATGTTTGGGGCAGTTTCTGTAACAGCTGTGGTCCTGGTGAAGCAGCTGCCAGCTCTCCTAAGTTCTACAGCTGCCGCAGGCATGCTCCCTCAGCTTTGTCCAGCATCTGTGCCAACACACACAATCACAGAATCATCAAGGTTGGAAGAGACCTTTAAGAACATCAAGTCCAACCATCCACCCAGCACTACCACTGTAACCCCTAAACCACATCTCCCAGCACCAGATGCTGATGCCTCTTAGACACCTCTGGGGTGCTGATTTCACCACATTCCTGGGCAACCTATTCCAATGCCTGACCACCTTAACAGTGAAAACGTTTCTAATATCTAATCTGAATCTCCCCTGTCTCAGCTTTAGACCACCTCTGTGTCTAAAGGCAGAGTAGAAGAGACCAGTCCCCACTTCGCTGTAACCTCCCTTCAGGCAGTTGTAGAGAGTGATAAGGTCCCCCTGGAGCCTCCTCTTCTGGAGACTAAACAAACCCAGCTGCCTCAGCCATTCCTGTAAGACAAGTTTTCTAGACCTTTCACGAGTCTTTCTGGACACACTTCAGCGCCCCAATGTCCTTTCTGAAGTGAGGGGCCAGAATTCAAAGCAGTACTTGAGTTGTGGGCTCACCAGTGCCGAGTGTGGGGACATGTTCCCTCACCTGGTCCTGTTGGCTGCAGTATTCTTGTTACAGGCTAGGATGCCATTTGCCTTCTTGGCCACCTGGGCACATTGCTGGTTCATATTTAGCCCAAGTCCTTTTCTTCTGAACAGCTTTCATGCCACTCCTCCCCGAACCTGTAGCTGCCCCTGGAGTTGCTGCAAGACAAGTGCAGGACGCAGCACTTCATCTCCTGCAGTTGTCCTTAGCCAACTGATTGAATCTGTCCAGGTGTCTCTGTAAAGCCTTTCTACCCTTGAGGAGATCAACACTCCCAGCCAACTTAGTGTCATCTGCAAATTTACTGAGGCTGTACTCAATTCCCATGTCCAGACCATCAATAAAGATGTTAGGAGTGGCCCCAAAACAGAACCTCAGGAAACACCACTAGCAATTGTCCACCACCTGGATTTATCTCCCTCCATTCACCACAATTCTCTGGGCCTGGCCAGAGAAAACATTGAAGAAACGGTGTGTTCACAGTTGCTCTTTTTCTACCTAAACTGCCTTACGTGGTCTTGGCACTTCCGAGGAGGAGGAATCATTGCTCAGGGGGAAGCCGTGGTCCCTGCTGAAGGCGTCTTTGAGGACCCTTGCACAGCCAGAACAACTTGTCTTATGGGCCGATGACGGGGTGTGCGGGGAGAGCAGGATGCCAGGGAGCAGCCCTGCAGCTCTGGCACGGGCCGGGCAGAGGACGTGCTGCAGGCACGGAGGTGTAGCAGGGGCGGGAGTAGACGGAGCTCCAGGTTGCGAGAGCCGGTGAAACCGTGCTGGGGAGGGGGCGGCAGCGAGGGGGGCGGTTTTACCCCGGAGGCTGTATCGGTGTCACGGTGCTGGGGAGGTTTTCCCGAGGCTCTCTGGGTGTCACGGTGCTGGGGAGGTTTTCCCGAGGCTCTCTGGGTGTCACGGTGCTGGGGAGGTTTTCCCGAGGCTCTCGGTGTCACGGTGCTGGGGAGGTTTTCCCGAGGCTCTCCGGGTGTCACGGTGCTGGGGAGGTTTTCCCGAGGCTGTATCGGTGTCACGGTGCTGGGGAGGTTTTCCCGAGGCTGTATCGGTGTCACGGTGCCGGGGAGGTTTTCCCGAGGCTGTATCGGTGTCACGGTGCTGGGGAGGTTTTCCCGAGGCTGTATCGGTGTCACGGTGCCGGGGAGGTTTTCCCGAGGCTGTATCGGTGTCGCGATGCTGGGGAGGTTTTCCCGAGGCTGTATCGGTGTCACGGTGCTGGGGAGGTTTCCCCGAGGCTCTCCGGGTGTCACGGTGCCGGGGAGGTTTTCCCGAGGCTCTCCGGGTGTCACGGTGCCGGGGAGGTTTTCCCGAGGCTCTCCGGGTGTCACGGTGCTGGGGAGGTTTTCCCGAGGCTGTATCGGTGTCACGGTACCGGGGAGGTTTTCCCGAGGCTCTCCGGGTGTCACGGTGCCGGGGAGGTTTTCCCGAGGCTCTCTGGATGTCACGGTGCTGGGGAGGTTTTCCCGAGGCTGTATCGGTGTCACGGTGCTGGGGAGGTTTTCCCGAGGCTGTATCGGTGTCACGGTGCTGGGGAGGTTTTCCCGAGGCTCTCCGGGTGTCACGGTGCCGGGGAGGATTTCCCGAGGCTCTCCGGGTGTCACGGTGCTGGGGAGGTTTTCCCGAGGCTGTATCGGTGTCACGGTGCCGGGGAGGATTTCCCGAGGCTCTCCGGGTGTCACGGTGCTGGGGAGGTTTTCCCGAGGCTGTATCGGTGTCACGGTGCCGGGGAGGATTTCCCGAGGCTCTCCGGGTGTCACGGTGCTGGGGAGGTTTTCCCGAGGCTGTATCGGTGTCACGGTGCTGGGGAGGTTTTCCCGAGGCTCTCCGGGTGTCACGGTGCCGGGGAGGATTTCCCGAGGCTCTCCGGGTGTCACGGTGCCGGGGAGGATTTCCCGAGGCTCTCCGGGTGTCACGGTGCCGGGGAGGTTTTCCCGAGGCTCTCCGGGTGTCACGGTGCCGGGGAGGTTTTCCCGAGGCTCTCCGGGTGTCACGGTGCTGGGGAGGTTTTCCCGAGGCTCTCCGGGTGTCACGGTGGGTGTCACGGTGCCGGGGAGGTTTTCCCGAGGCTCTCCGGGTGTCACGGTGCCGGGGAGGTTTTCCCGAGGCTCTCCGGGTGTCACGGTGCCGGGGAGGTTTTCCCGAGGCTCTCCGGGTGTCACGGTGCCGGGGAGGTTTTCCCGAGGCTCTCTGGGTCCCGAGGGCGGGAGCGCGGCACTCCCCGCAGCCGGCCGCTAGGGGGCGCCGCCGCCCGCGCTGAGGGCGCTGCCGGCCGGGTCGGGTCGGGCCGGACCCGCACCGCGACGGCGCCGGGCCCTGAGCGGCGGCGGGGACCGAGAGTAGAGCCGCCCCTCACGCCTGTGGAGCTATCTGAGCCCTGCTTTCACACGTACTGCAGCGGCCCGGAGGTGCGCGCCCGGCCCGCGCTTCGGGGCTCTATTGGCAGCACGCAGCAAGGAAGGGGAGCGGGAACATCCTCCGCTGTGCGAGCGGGACACGAACCGGGCCCGGTGCCGCGCTGCGTCTGGGCTGAGAGGAAGAACCGACGGCAGCTGCTGAGGACACCCAGCGGCGGTGCGCTCTGTGTGAGCCTTCAGACACAGCTGCGGGCGAGCGGGGGGCACAAGCCGTGCTGGTGACGGGGGCTAAAGTCTGGCCTTCAATAAGAAAAGTGCAAGGAAGATAGTATTTAGACAAACGGGATTTTTTCAGATCCTCTCGGTGTGGTGAACCCCACACAAAGCAATCCCAGAATTAGTCATCGTTATCTATGAGAATTCCCGTGGAATTCCCTCTTCAAAATGGGGACTGGGGCCAAAAGCCAGGTACTGCTCACAGTTAAATCACCCCTTAAAAAAACATTTTTAAAAAACCTAAACAAAGACCTCCCCAAACAAACAGAAAACCCCACCAAAAAAACCCAAAAAAACCCCAAAACCCCCACAAAAAACAACTAACGAACCAAACAAACAAAACCCCACAACAACAAAAAAACCACAAAACCATACCAAACCAAAATCCCCCAAACAAACAAACCAAAACAAAACCCCAAAAACTCAAACAAACAAACAACTGGATCAAATAATTTCAGTATGTATAAACAGTGGAGATGAGCAGGAGCTATGTGGACACAAGATGTGCTACGTTCTATCAAGAACAGAATCTGGTCAAAATAATTCAATTTTCCTCTCTGACAGAGTAAGGGCATGGTGACAGAGATCTTTGACTGCCAGTCAAGTGGCTTTTAAGGATGATCTATATGGGATTTGGGTAGGTAAAAAACACTCTGGATAATTATACCCAGAGAGTTATCTACAGTTTACTGTTGAAAAGGAAGGGGTCTGTTGAATGAAATTCAGGGACATCTGTTGTGGGTCTGCTTTTGCTCAGCACTGCCATTAATGATCTGGATGATGGAGGAGAATGTGCACTTGCTAAATCTGCAGATTGGGAAGTATCCAACGACAAAGTTATTTGCCTAACAGGTCTCCAGAATAAGTGGGATCCTGCTAAAAATCACATGCTTGGGGTGTCAGTATCAACAAGATACATCTGGGGAGGTACTGGGGGCTTGTGAGAGAGAAGTCCTGGCTAAGGGCTGTAGAATACCTGCTGTGTTTGAGCTGGACCTGAGAGCATGATGTCCGAGTCCTGGCCCTGTGGGGAAGAAGCTGAATGTGAGAGGCTGAACTGGTTTAGCTGAACCAGGAAGGCAGGAGGTATTTGTCAGACAGGAGACATCTCCCAGAACACTCTGCTGCCAACTTGCTCAATTAGTTATTTGCTGTTGTCCACTTCTGTTTTCTGTAGATTTTAAGGTTTTCCCCATGGTTGTGTCAGTTGTTAGGTACCATTGTACAAAGTGCTCTCAGCTCAGAGCTGGTGTGTGATTTGCCATCTGGTCTGGATCCTACATGGTGCAATACCCCTGACTGCAGGAACAGACCCCACCATCTTCTCCATACAGCATGGCAAGGAAAAACTTGAATCAACTAGCCAGGCTGCAGAGCCACTGGCCACATGTACCAGTTATCTTGTGTGGGTACTGAGTCTGTCCTGCTCAGGAATCAGAGTGGTCTGGAGTAATGTTAATTTAAATGACTATATGAAAAACCTCAGGCTGAAAAATCAGGACCTAAACTACATCTTGACTTTTCCCCACTGGCTCCCAGAGGAGATAATGAGAACCAAGTGCTGGAGCTGGCCTTCTGCATGGCATAGTTGGACATATCTTTCATCCACTGAATCCTGAAACAGTCAGCAGCCAAGTCTTGTACTGCCAAACATCATCTTCTCCATGGGACAAGTAGAGGACCTCCACAAATATCAGAGCAGCATAGAGAACCACCAAGCACAGGCTGGAGGTGCAGTGTGTGTGGAAAAGGAGGAGGGGAAAGACCAAGTGTGTAAAGAGATCAGCTCTTCATCAAGGCAATAGGAGAGGATTGTGGCACACCTGTCTTGGGTTACCAGGGAGAAAAGGTGGACTCTGCTATGAGTTGGGCTCAGTGGAGAGGATATTAGAGAGAAGTCCAGGCCCTTCTTTCTTCCCATAGATGGAAGAGTCATGTCAGAGAAAGGAGTTAAGTGCAGTAGCACCAAGATGAGGTGTGTATTTGGTGGAAAGGCTGCTGGGTGGCAGCTCCAGCACAGAATGGAGATTAACCACTGAATCTACTTCAACAGCACTTGTGCCCAGCAGCAAGGTAGGATCCAGGTTAAAATGAAACATCTGGTCTGGCATGTACCGTGTTTATGTTTTACATGTTTACACTTGATCTTGAACCCTTTCCACTGGTAGCTGTTTCAGTGCAGGATATCTTGGCTCCCAGATTTTGGATTAGCTCAGAGCAAGAATAATCTGTTACAGTAAGAATGAGCTGACACTTGTGACTGCTTTCAGCATCTGCTCACGAATACCTTCAGAAGCAACTGAACTGTGGAAGAGGCTTTGACAAAAACTGAGCAGTTTATGTGCTTGGCTTGTGAGAGACCTCTTACTATGTCCTAGTGAGGATCCATTCTTAGCAAAGAACTTGCTTTCTCTCTGCATGCTGACAACATTGCAGAACATGGGTTATGTCAGATTTGCCTGTCCTGTTCTTCCTGGTAGGACAGTTTGTTGTGAAGATATTTTAGGGCTGTTTTTTTTTTTCTATCTAAAGAGGAAAATAAAGTATTGGAGTTGTGTTTTCCCTTAGAGCTTGTGCTTGATGAAGGGAAAGGTGATTGCACTGGGCAGAGATGCCCTGCTCCCCTGCTGTATGTGGAGCTTCCTTGGGCCCTCAGAGGGATCTGCTGCCTCCCTCTGCATTGGCTGAAGCAGCAGCTTTTCCAGGTGCCTGTATAGCTTAAGAGGGCCACCTCTGTTTTACAGCTTTCCCAACAGAAGCTGAGCAGGACAGGTTGCTGCATCTGGTGCCTGCCCTGAGGACCACTGTTCAGAGCCAGAGTGCCTGGGGGGATTCCCCTGCCCTGAGCTGTGGGAGCCCAAAGGCGCTGGCTGCATCCACAGTGGGGAAGCCTGAGCCAGAAGAGGCTCAACCTTCCTGCTGCACTGGGTGCATGCAGACAGGGAACACGGCGGTGGCTTGTTTTCCTCTTCCTACTGCGTGTGAGGGCTTTTGTTGTTCTGAGAAGCCAGGTGTTTGGTATGTAAGTGAGGAACATGAAGTACTCTTCCAAACGTCAGCCTCTACTCCAGCTTGGACTGCCTCATGCTGGTGCTTCTAAGGATGCTCACCTTTACCTGGGCTGCTGGCACTTGATTTCAGAATCTTCAGATGCAGATTTGTGCTTTCAATAACCACACAAGCAGAAGCTTAACAGGTTTGTGCCAACTTTTATTATCTTTTTTGGAAATGGGATTTGGGGAAGGGAAGGAGATGTGCAAGGAGGAGCTGATTGTTGCAGATGGGAATGTTTGGGATGTATGCTGGCAGCAGTGTGTCTGACTAAGATGACTGAAGCAGTAAAGCATGACAGCCAGGACACTGCCTCACTGGATGTGCTTCCTTTGCAGGGTTTTTGGTTTTAAGGTCTACTATGTAGGTTATTTCACATCCAAAACAAGAAAGCATATTTTAATGTCTCTATATGTATTTGTATATATATAAGATAGATATATATATACACACATATTTTATATTCTTACAACCCCCAGCTCCTGAAAGTTTCAAGTCTGAAGGGCCATGTGTATATGTGCATTATAAAGAGATGATAATTGACTGAGACAAAGCTTCCTTACTGGCTGTATGATAAATAAATGGGCAAGATATCTTTCATTGAAATCTTGCACATGTGCAGAGAATATAGTTTAGCCAAGCACCAAATGGCAACCCCCCTCAAGCTGTCCTGTCTCTGGCTATTTCCTACAGGGGTGGTGTGAAGCTGCCTGTGCTGTCCTAGGAATTTGGGGGGCTCACCCCTGTGGGGCTTGGAGGGGCAGATTGAAACATACTTGTTTGTGCTTCCCATGGGTCAGGCACCCTGCTTGTTGGGGCTCCTATTTCCCCATGGAGCTTCCAGTAGACTCTTTTGGTTTATTTTACCATGGAGGAGAAGGTTTGGTGGGCAAGAAGGGAAGGGGTTTTGAAGGGGAAAGACAGTCAAAATTCACCATACAATAGACAAATCTTCATAAAGGTTCGTCTGCCTGCTCATTCTTTTCTCTCTTTCTCTCCCTGTCTCCCTCTTATGCTGTTATGTTCACTCTCATTCTCTGCAGGACGTATGCTGTTGTAGGGCTAAAGGTCTCCTTTTGTCAGGCTAAGGTCAAGTCCCTGGTTGGCAGAGGGCAGCCCTTCATACAGGCCTGTCCACGGCGTACTGGCAAGGGCTCAGGTTGGAAGTTGCTGTCTGCACTGCTGGGTAGGTGAAGTTGGCATGCTGCTTGGCCTTCAGCCGCAGGCTGGCCAGGCTGGAGTTGCACGTGTCCCTGTACATGTAGGGGCTGGCTGTTGAGGCGTAAGGACAGGCACTGGATGAGACAGCAGAGTTGAGGCTTGGGCTGTTCAGATTATTGATGTTTCCCAGGTTGTTGAGGCTTGGGGCCGGTACCCCGGTCACAGCAGTAGGGACCATGGATGAAGGCATGGTCATTGAGGTGATGGAACTGGGTGGGGAGAACATGGGCTGGGAGGAGAGGGGACTGACGTTCATGGAGTTGAAGAATGGAAAGCTCTTGGCCGAGAGTGGACTGCTAGCAAGCCCCTTGGTGGCCCAGTTGTTGTAGGAATAGCTGGAATACATGTCATCGTAAGGCTGCATCAGTCCATTGAACTGGGCTCCGAAGCTGTTCTTGCACAGTTCAGCCTGTTGGTTCCTCTCTCGTTTCCTCCACTTAGCTCTGCGGTTTTTGAACCAGACCTGCAAGAGAGAGAGAGGGAGGGCATGGGAATTGCTCTGGCTGACCCTGAAAGGGGCCTTGCCCTTGTTTCTTTGCCCAGCAGGACAAGAGCTTGAAGGGCTGGGAATGCTCCCAGGGAGATGGGAGGCTGAGCATCAGGAAAGAGCTGCAGCAAGATATCTGGGCTTCAGAGTCATCTCCCAGCAGGAATCACCAGGTGGTCCTCAGTCAACCAACAGAAACCTAAACCACTGCCATTTCACAACACACAGAATAACCCACCTCACTCAACAAACAGATACCCTTTATACAGAAAAAAAGAGAGGAAAATACTTGCTGTATTTCCAAGAGACCACAGCCAGGAGGAGGGATTGGGGTTGTATGACTTGGGAGCAAAGTATCTGGGGGATGTGTCTTGAAAACTGCTGAACAAAGGAAATCTCTTCTTTCAACTTTACCTCAGGACTGCCTTGGAGTGGGGTGTTATAGGTCTGTCTTCTAAGAGGAAAATCTGTTAGTGTTAGAGGGGTTCAAACAATATAACTTCTAGAGCATGGAAGCTGCTGGAAGGCTATTCATGATGCTGCTAACTCATATTTCTAGTAGCAGAGAGAAGCTCTCACTCCAGCTGGAGCCCTGCCACACCATGGCTGTGACTGCACATTGGTTTGGGAGCCCAAAAGTGTGCCCTTCAGAAAAGGTAAGGCTGGGGACTGCTGGTACTGCAAGGAAAGGCTCTGCTGGGTCAAGGTAGCCAGCTGGCTGGGCTCTGTGGGGAAGAGCCTGGGCTTTGAATCTACCTGTATAATTGCAAGGTGGCCCTGGATGGGGAAGCCACCACCAGCATGGGGTATGTGTGTGGCAGGATGTGTCAAATCTCAAGGGCAGACCCTAGTGAGGTGTTTCCAAGACAGGGAAATTTTCTGGTGCTCCTAATTCCTTTCTTGGTTTGGGGACAGCTTGGTCATGTATCACAGCAGGCTTCTTCCACACAAGCTCAGGCCCAGGAAGGTGGAAGGGCTGCAGTCCTACCCGGACTCGTGCCTCTGTCAGGTTGGTCCAGACTGCAATCTCCTCCCTGGTGCTCATGTCTGGATAACGGTTTCTCTGGAAGGTGGCTTCCAGCTCTTGGAGCTGCTGGCTGGTGAAGTGTGTCCTCTGCCTCCGCTGCTTCTTTTTGAGTGAGCCATCTTCAGGGTTGGAGTCATCTGTTTGGTTTTGCTGGGACTTCTCAGTGTCTGCGCGAGAAACAGAAAGATGGGAAAGATCCTCTGAGTTAATTTTGAGGGCTTGGTTGCACTTGGGGAGCCTATCCTTAGGGCAACCAGTGCATGCTCAGTGAGGAACCCTTCCACTGCAGCCACCAGGAGTGGTCCCATCTCCTTCCCTTGTCCTTGCAAGTAGGCATCCACCCAGCACAAAAACCAGTGCCCCCTTCATGCAGCACAGCTTGCCTTTGTTTAACTGTCATAACAGATGTTAGCTTCCAAGTGACCGGATTTAGATTTTCCAAACTTCCAATATTTGGGTTTCATTTACAGTTCACATGGGAGACAATAGCAGAACTTATCCAGATCAGAAGGTTCTTACCCTGCTTAAAACTCTCTGCCTAAGGTGTCCTTTAGAAAAACTGAATAGAAAATTGACATTTAGGACACAGCAAAAGATCCAGTCTTGTCTCTGTGGACAAGGGATGAGAAAAGGCAAATTGCAAATTGATGGCAAGCTAAGGTTCTTCAATTAATTAAACCTGAGGAGCACAAATTTTCATTCACCTTCTTGCTCCTTTACATTCTTACTTAGCTGCATATGTTTTGATTTTTAAAAAATAGGCAAAGGCCTCTCTTAGACCTTACCATGAAGCACTCCAGCATCTCCCCGTCTTTCTGCCCCTGTCATCCTCCTGATCCACAGATCCCTCTCCTAGAGGCAGTGTCTTTTGTTTCACTACCCATTAAAGTCTCAAAACTCTCCAGTGTTCACACTGATATCTCACTGAAATGCATAGCTCAGCCTCCTTCTGGGCATCAGGTCCATGTCTGCTTGCTGAGCTTTTGGCTTCTGTGGGTGGAGGTGAGCAGACAGCTGCTTCCCTGTGCCACAGCCCTTTCTGGGGGCTGTGCAAATACAAGCAGGCAAAATGCAAATAGGGGTAGAATGCAAATACAAATATCTCCCATTGAACTGTCCTCCATAGAGTGCCTAACTGCTCAAATTTGGCACTTTCTTTTATGCTGGAAGAAAGCTATAGCTTGTGTTTAATTCTGCTGGGAATCAAGACAAGTCACCATAGAGGAAAATTATTCCAATGAAAATAAATAATTTCTGATGTTCAACTCCTTCCTCTGATCTAGAAGTCAGGTGAAGCATTTCCAAGTGAAAATCAGGTCTTCAGCAGGGAGAGGAGGTGTTTTTTTACAATGGGAAATAGTCAGCTAAACTAAATAGAATTTTTTTGCAAATAGCTCCCAAACTGTTATACTTGGAAGAAGAACCTTTAAAAAATCCTGGCATCACTCTGCTAAAATTGAAATTTTTGTTTGGTTGTGGTTCTCTTAGTGGAAGATAGTTCAAAAGGCTTCAAAGTCCAGAAAAATCTCAGCATGAAGGTGTCTGGTACAGCCCCTTAATGAGTAGGGAGGCAAGGAGACAGCAGCCTGGAATACTGTGAAAAAAGGGATACCACAAGTCAAATGGATGTGCTCTGGAATAATAGTCTCTGTCTTTTCCATTTAGTTTTTATAGGGCATGTGAGAGGCCTAAAAGAGTCTGAGCCCCCACAGAGACTGCTGCAGGGCAGTGCTGTGCCAACAGCAAGTGCTTTAGTGGGCCCCAGACCTGGAAGGTGCTCCTGTCTCAGGAACCTGGTGCCACTACCCTCTTCCTATAACAGCCTGTTAATTCAGAAATATTTTCCTTCTGTTCCTGGAAAACTCTCCTTGTACTTGCCTTTCTTCAAGGGGAGCAATGCTGGAGCTGCAGAGAGCATTTGCAGGAGAGGTGCTCGCTCTCCAGGGAGGAAACCCTGGCTGTGGTCAGTGGCTTGCTCCCCACCAGCCACCTCTGCTTCTATAGCACGTCTGATGCTATCCATCAGCAGGAGTGTGAATGCAAGGACAGTGAGATGGCCATTGCTCACAGCAGCAGGTTATAAGTTGGTTCTTCTGAGCAGGAAGGTGCTATGTCCTGTTCTTAGCATCAGGACCAGTTTGTGTTTCCATCCAGGGTGTACCTGTACAAGAACTTTCCCAGCACACTCTTGAAATAAAGGCATAGGAATTGAAAAGTGGAATGAAAGAGCTTGGTTGTGGTCTTGTGGTACTCTTCTAATTTTAATGAACATCTTTGTTTTGGATCCCATATTCAGCAGAAGTCTTGGAAGCATGCCCTAAATGTGGATTTTTATAGTGGTTCTTGACAAGAAGATTAATCTGATTTCTCTAGCTCAGTGCTCTAAACCAGTATTGGATGCAGGAGATTCCTGCACTATTCATCTCCAAAAGAGATTGAACAGGGAGTGATGCCACCCATCTGAGCTAGTTATTGGGAATGCTCAATACAGATGAACGGGCAACATTTGGTTTGTTTGTTCATCTGCTGAGCCTGGGTTAATTAGGAGCCTGATGCATACAGGGGATAGTGTTCTCACCAAAGTCCCTGACAAATATTCACTTCCGAAGGGGTTCCTGTGAAGTTGGAGGCTATGCCCTTATTGGGAACTCCTGCCCAGGACTGCCCTTCTTCACTCAGGAAGAAACTATACCAAGAGGGAAAGAAAATGGAATGAAGGTACCACTAGTTTATGGGCTACATCTGGGGGAAAGAGATCACAGTGTATCTTGTTTGGTATTTGTCTTCTCAACACCTTCTGGTATAGCTACTTTCCATAAATCTTAAGTTTAAGGAGAAGTAGGAATTCCAACTTTGAGCCTTGAAAAACTTCTGCAGTTCTTCTTGGTGTTCTCTTTGTTTCCATACCTGCTAGTTGTGTTTCTTTCTGTGTGTCATCTCTTTCCTGCTTCTTCTATAAGCAGGGAATAAGTGTCCTCTGTAAAAGGTGCAGAATTTTGACTGATTGCAGTGGGGACCCAAACTGTGGTGATACAGGGAAAGAAAGGAGCCCACAGAAAGGACGTGGGTGCCCTGAATCCATGCTTGAGGAGCACAATATGGGGAGATGTGGGGCAGTTCTTTACCTCCCTCACTCCTCATCCTTGCTCTCCCCTGACCTGTGCTGCCTGATGAAACCTAACAGAAGGGGGTGTCACTAACCATGCCATACAACTGGAGGACACTTGAGATCCCTGAGTGCTGAGCCTAGACAAGCAAGGTTTGTCTTCACTTCCTCAGGATCTCTTACTTATGTGGATGAATGAAGCAGGGCCAAGGAGAAGTAGGGAGGCTGCTCTCTTGAGAGGAGTCAATAAGTGCCAGAAGTGCAGCCCTACCCCTATTCCAGGCAGCCCTTGGTAGCCAGCCCTATTCTGCCTGACACTGCTGATGTATGGCTGCCATCAGCCTCTGCTGCAAAGGCACAAGCTGTCAGCATCTGCACACAGGTAATGTTGACAAGTCGCCTCCCAGAACCATTTTACTTCTAGACTGCTTAAGACAGTGGGGAGTGATGTAGCCAGGCATCCAATGCTTATTGTCACCCCAAAATAGATTGTGGAATAGATCTTGTACACATTCGCCCACTCAGTGAAATGACTGTGGCCATAGCTGGAATTAGCTGCTCATGCCTAATGGAAAGAAAAGTCAGTGCCTAAATTGGCACTTCTACACCATGCCAGGGTGGGCTCAATAGGGAAGGCCACTTGAATGGAGACACTGCCATGCATCCAAAGCAGCTGACGAGGAGTCACTGAGCTTGGGGATGTGCCCAGCTAAGGTACGTGTGCAGTGGGGAATTTGTCGGGTGGATTCTCTGACTCTAGTTATCCCAGCACAACTCCCTTCATGATACTTTCTCTGGGGAATTTTAATCTGCATCATTATCCTTATTAGCTTTTGCATGCGGGTGAGCCTGGAGGCTTTACACGGGAGAGCAGCGGGCTGTCCACGGCCCTCACTCCCTCATGCTGGCACTGGCAGAAGCAGCTTTGCATCCTGACACATCCAGAATAACAAGGGGTGGAGTGGTTACCAGACAGATGTAAAATCCAGAGGAAACCATAGCATTTGGTAGCTGATTTCTGAACAGGTGTGAATGGTGATGGTTCTTATTCAGAGCCTGATAAAGAATTCAGCAGGCTTGGGGTTTGTTCAGCCTTTGGGAATGGTCAGAGGCACAGGTGACAAGAATTTTTCAGTTAAAGAAGGAGCAAGAGAGTGCTTCCCTTCATCTTAATGCCTGCACCTGGAAAGTTCAGCCTAAGGTTCACCTTTACCATGGAAAGTTTAAACCCAAACAATTTAAACAGAGGTTAAAAAAAAAAAAAGGAGCAGTTTAAAATTAGGTGTAGCCTTCTGTGCCTTGGATACTTCCTGTGTTGGAAGGAAGTAATCTTGATTGGTCTGTGACCCGACTTGCCTGGCTCTGGCCTGCCATGGGCTGTACCCTTGTGAACAGCGGCTTCCTGCAGCCAGGGCCAGAAGACCCCACCACTGGGATGATGTTCTCATCCTCCCAATAGCTGTCATTGCAATATGGACCCTTATGCCTTTCCCCTTCCTGTTGGCACAGCCGTGATGCTATGGCATTTTTCTGGCTCGCAGTACAATGGGAAACTGTCCCTCTGGGAGCACTGCAATCCACTGGCCACCCAGATCCAAGCACAAGGATGGGTCAGGGTTTTTCTTGTATCTTGAGCCTTGCACTCACCACTGTGGTCCTGTCCTTTGCAGCTGTGCTCATGTTGAGGAGTTCCAGAGTCTGAGAGAGATAAGGCTGGGCTGCGAGCCTCCGCATCTGCCAGCAGGTTGAAATCCATGGGGCAGGGATGGGTGGTGGAGAAGGAGGAATCTGAAAAACAGTAGTCACAGGGTGATCAGAGAGATCAATGTGTGTGTGACCTCTCCTCACCACCTCCAGCAGGGACTTGCCTTGAGGAATGGTCTAGGAAAAGGAAAGGATCTCTATGTGATCCTTGGACACCTTTGAGTTTCTTGGCTGGAAAATGGACATACTGGGCTTTCAGCTGAGTTTCCCTATTAATCAAAGATCATCTAGTGACACTTCTATTTGCAGCCTTCAGAGAAAGAGCCTCCAATTTATAGGTGACATTCAGACAGAAATAGCAACGCCGGGAGCATGCTGTGTAATGGAGATCTGAGGAAGCAGTTCTGGGCGAGCCAAGGGCTGTTAGCACCTTCCCCAGTCATCCTACCTCTCCCATCCTCCTTGCCCAGTTTCCCTCCTCTTTCTCCCTTGCTTCTCCACAAGCTGGCCAAGTCTAAGCAAAGCTATTCAGAGAGCACTACATGCACATATCCCAAAAGAAAAGCATTCCTGTGCCTGGCACTGACTGATAGGAAGGCACATCTGCCTGCACAGCCACTGCTACAAGCAAAGACCCAGGCAGTGCAAGTGGACTCCTTTGTGGTACACAAGGACCTCTGGAACCTGAATTAACATGGGAATCACATTTCACGCGCTTGGGTGCCTGGGAATGAGTGGTCCTGACTGTAGCAGGAGCTTGCTTCCAGCCCGAGATCATCCTGACTGGAGGCTCCCCATGTTCCCTCAAGAGACTGGCCTGTACTGGTGAGCCATCTTCTCTGGCTGAAAGCATCCCAACTGGGAAGCTGTCAGTGCTGCTCCCCACGACTGCAGGAACCACTGTGACTCTTCTGCCACCTCTTTCCACACCTCTCTGTCCCAAGATGAATTCTTTTCATCATTCACTTCCTTATGGACCCTGCACCCTCCATCTATATTTCCTAAAGGAGCTCAGCTGAGACCACTTTGTTCTGGACCACATTGGATGCTCATGAAGAGGCAGGCACGAGGCAGTAAGTGTTCTAAGCCTGGCTACATCCCCTTGGAAAGATGAGCTGGCCCTGTGTTAGCCCCGAATCTGAATTTTGGATCATAACCCAGCAAAACACAGGATGTTTCACTGCCACCAGTGCACAGTTTATGAAGGCTGGATCAATTTGATGGGACCACAGCAGCTTCTGAAACTTTGGCCACACCCTGCTGATACCTCACCTTCCCAGCCAGGGATCCTTTTCCTCTAAGACACAACAGCTGATACATTGTGCCAGGATGTGGGACCCCTGGCTTTAGGGAAGTTTGGACCAGGGGTTTGGAACTTTCAAACTTTAGGTGGAGATCAGTTGTGAAGGCTGGATCCTGGGTGGTGAAGGATTGCCCAGCCCCTCAAATCCATGCGTGTCAGGGAGGGAACGTGCTGAAGACAGTCTGGACTGTGTTAGTTTTTAGACATGTAAACAAGAGATTAATCACATAGCTGTTGCACCTCATTTGGACGTGGATGACAGTGACTAAGAATGTATTTTCAGAGCTGTCTAAAGCCTCCTTTAGTCAATTTGCACAAGGCTGCTGCCAGGGCCCAGGGCTGAAACCCATAATTGCAGTGTGCTTTCCAGGCTGTGATGAGAGAGAAAGAAGCCATTTCTAATGGTTATCTGGCTGGCTTCTGCAGCAGATTTTGCTCGCAAAACCCCTGCAGTTTCCCTTGCTTTTCACTTGGCTTGACCTCCATTCACTGCCTGAGAGGTCCACCGCCTCTCCCAGGTACTGGTGGGACAGTCTCAACACAGACCTCAGTCAGTGCTCTCTGGAAGCAGCACATAACAAACCAGGACCTGCTTCTGGTTTCCCAGACCTTTGCCTTGCTCTGGGCTTCTCCTCTCCTGTGGGAGAGAAGTGGCAGGACTCCAGCTTTGCCATGAGGCTGGTTTCCATTTCCACTTCGTGGCAAGCCTGACCTTTGATGTCTGCTGGCTGTGTTAAGCTCCTGCCAGCAGCCAGGCACAGCCCTGTTGCATTCTGCAGTGTGTACATACATGAAGTGATGTGACAGGGGCTGTGTTTTCTTTAATACCTTTGCATGGAGTAGGGGAGTCCATCTGCTGCTGATATTGCCATGGCTTTTAGCATTACTCTCAGAATTATGCAGAAACGCGCAGTGAATTAATTCCACGGATTAAGTCTTGATTAAGATGTGTGTCACTTTGCTGTCTCAGAATTTATTAAGAGCCCTTCTTGAGTCTGCAGCAGATGGAATTTCTGCCCAATGTTTGTAGATGATAATTTCCCCTCTTCTACAGCCATTTGCATATGATTGCATCTGTCAAGCACAATTTCCTCTCTTCTAGAGCTTGACACTGAACTGGACGATTTAAGGAGGAATTCAGATCCTTGCCTTGCTGTAACTCAAGGACAGTGTCCTCCTGTGTAGGGGCCTGTTTTCTCTTTTTTCCACATCTTGCATTGCTTTCATCTGTACAGACTAGAATGAAGACAGGAAAACCAGGGGGGAGTATCTTAGATAGGCAAGGTTCCATAGGCTTAAATGACAACACAAGGTATGAGGCTCAGGAGAACCTAGTCCTGGTATTGAAAATTTATGCCCCATCCTGGGCTGTACCAATGCAGTGGTTGCAAAGTTCATCCAATCTGCTGGACACAACATAGCATGCTTAGCCTGCCTCAGAGATACAGTGGGCACTTAGATTAAAACTGGTTATGAAGGGTGGCCAGTATTCAAGTTTAAACTGAGACTTGTAGCTGAGCACAAGTTTGCTTTGTGAACTGAATTTAAAAGCAGGAGGATTTCAGAGAGAAGATGATGTGTGTATATATGTAATTGCATAACCTATTGCATGTGCTATATGTGGTGGCATCAAGGAATGCCTTCTCAGTTTGCTCTGAGAATGTCATGGAGAAGCAAAAGAGAAAGAGGGATCTACTCAGCATGATTATAAAAGCAGGAAATTTCTGCAATGGTGACAGCACGTGAGCTCTGTACCAATGTATATACCCAAAGGCAACCCCATGCTACTGACACAAAAGGCTGTAAGGTATTCTTCTAGATTATACAGCCCTTTTGGATTTAAAAAAGGTGTTTTCGTCCACATTGGCTAGATCTTGCTGTAGGCAGAGACATTAAAAAAGTCATTGCTAAACCTTGATGGCATTTCTACTAAGTTGTTTGCCCAGTCTCAAGGAATCAGTGAAATTGGCAACTCAAAAGTATTTTTAGATAAAATCAAATTTACCGTCTTCATCTGACTCTTCATCTCACTTTCTTTTAACACAAAATAACAGTTTCTTTAGGGACAGCTCCTGTACTAGCAACATGCAGCCAGGCTTCTCAGAGGCTTCAGTTTTGTAAAACTAGCCATGGCTCCCAGTCTGCTCCAGCACCCATAACTCCTTCCACTGATGTGTTACTGCCACTGAGATAAAGGTTCCCAAACCTGTAACAAACACATCTCTTCTTCAGGCACTGCCCATGTGTGTCCTCTCCTTGGTGCCCATGTGAACATGCTGTAGCCACCTGTACAAGACCCTCCAGCCAGACAGGAATTGCCATCCCTCCTCCATGGCATGGTGGAGGGCAGGGGAAGAACAATCCTGGCTCTAGGCCTTTTCTCTTTTCAGATATACCCCCTTTCTATTTCTGTGTCAGCTTCTGACTGCTCAAGCTGGGGACATTTAGGCAGTAGAAGGAGGACACTCCTTTGTGAGGAGGGCAACCTTGCTTAACTGAAAACAGAAACAAGGATCCCTGTGACCCATCTCCTGGTTCTCAGTAACACACTGCTCCATCATTAGGGAGCAAAGAGGATTTTGCTTGGGTGTTTTTTTTTTTTTTGAAGGAGTGGGAAGGAAACATAGAGGCTGACTTCAAGCAAAGTAAGGCTAATTATAGGGGTGGCTTTTGTGATGCGGGTCTTGCCCATTGAGAGCTGCCTAGAAACTGACTAGTGAGCGCTGTTCAACTCTCTGCACTGCCACTGGGGAGCAGGCTTCCTGCTGGACCTGCTTTTGGCAGGTTGATCTGGAAGTGAAAAGCTGTCTCTTGCATTGTTTTGATGTTATTTGACTTCATATGAGCATGCAGGGGTGCTTCAGCAAGGACCTGATGCTTCAGGTTCCAAGATAGCAGCACAGTGACCACTGATGACCCAAGGATAGGAGGGAAGCCCTAAGCAGGCCTCTCTCAAGCAGATCAGCACAGCCCTGTGGATCTGTGAGTTTCCTGCCTCCAGACAGGGCCAGAGTAGCTGAATCTTCTGCTTGGAATTGCTGATCTCCACAAAGAGTTCAGGGTTACCCCTCAGGCTGAAAGGTGCTCTGCAATCATTTGCGGGGGAGTGTCCTTTCATTCTTGCATCCCCTGAGGTGAAGCTATGATGTTACACTAGATTCTTAGGGTCAGAGCTGTCTCTTCCTGCTCCATCAATCGCAGAAGTCAAACTGCTGCTGATTGCTTCACTCCTCCCATGCTCATGTTCCCTGTGTGCTGGCTTACTTTTAGGAGAGACAAACATTTGGGATTCTATTTAAATGTACATTTTGAGGAAGATGATCTGCCTCTGTAGTTTGGTCCCTGTAAGGGGCTGAGGCAAGGTGGAACAGGCCCTGCCTCTCCCTCTGCTCCTTGTCAAAGAGGAAGTGATTGAGAGTGTGCCTGTTCTCTTGAGGAAGAGCATTTTGTTCTCTGGATACCCGTGTTTGTTCAGGCGATGGTGCCATCAGAGTGCCTGTGGGCTGGAATTACAAGTGCCACATGAGCACAGCACACGAAGCGTGCAGCAACCAAGAGTCAGGTTCTCTTTGCTGGCCAACACAAGTGCTGCCTGTGAGGGGCTCTTTCCCCACTGCTAGAAAACAAGAAGGATGGGGCGCAAAATGAGTTAATATTTCTTTCCTTGAGACTATAGAAATACAACTATGGGGAGACCAAGGTCACCCACTGCTCAACATCTCAGTGTAGCTTTAAATCTCTAATCTTAATGGAATTGCAGCAGGAACCAAGAGCAACCATTAATCACTGGAAGATAAACAGCAGCAGCCAACTGGTAACCCAGAGCACAGGGCCATTATGGGACAGGGGAACAAGCTGCCTGCCTCCAGAAACATCAGGCTGTGCACAGCCTCAGGCTGCCTGAGCAGTGGTTTCGGGTGCACACTCAGAAGTGGATCATTGACCTCCAGCAAGGGCTGAGTCACAGGTTATAATAAACTTTATTTCTCGATTTAGTCCCTACAGCTGGGCACTAACCCCTGAGCTCCTGAGGGTGGCTTTGTAGCAGTGTGTGCTGCTTTGAAGAACATGGTTTAGGGGTTTTATTCCTCTCATCAGTAGGAATTGCCAAAGCTCCCTGAGGCACTTAGTGGCTTTGTTGTCAGAACAAGTTGTCTGGCACTGCCCCACAAATGGACTGGGCCACAGAGCACTGAGAGCTGTGCATGGTGCCATGGAACTGCAGTAGCCCAGGCTCTTGCTGCCAGGCTTCCTGACCACAGCTGGCAGCAAGGACCTGAGCGCTGGCAGCTCTCTGACAAGGGGGTCCAGGTTATTTCTCTTTTTGTACATGGCTTTAAGGAGAAGTTCCCAATAATGTGAGGTCAGAAGAGGTGAGGAGGTAAGGTGCTGCAACTGACTTGCCTTATGATGTAGGTAAAACTATTTGACTGTTCTGGGATTGTATCCTTCACCTTAGAAATCACATAAATGAGCATATCTGAGGTGGTGGAGGTAATGAAGCAAAATTCTTTTAAGTGCTTTCAGATCCTCAGATAAGAGGTGTTAGGAAAATGCCCAACCATGCTGGACACTGCCTAATGCATTTCCTGGGGGCTGGAGGCAGCCTGCAAGATGGGATCAGGCCACTTGTTTCCCTCACATTGACATGAACTTCCAGCTGCAGAGGAGGATGATGGTTGAAACCTCTGCTCTGGGTGGCAGAGGGTTAATAAACCGCCTGTATACGGGAGGATTATCACAATGGAAATGTCCCAAGGATTGACAGCTCCATATCCATGTCCACAGCAAAAAAAGCCCACAATGGAATGTGTCCTGTTCGCTGATTTGATGGGCTGCGCTGTGTCCCTGTACTGTGGAAGCGCCCTGATGTCACCATGCCCCATACACAGTGCATCGTTCCCCACAACAGGTGTGTCTGCAATCCCCTGGACTGGTGCAGACCCTGCCAAGCTGAAGCACTGGCTTCTGCAGAGACAGGGTAATGTGCTTGGGCTTGGCTTAAAGCAAGTTCTTTACAATAGTATCTTTGGAACCCCAGTGCTACCCTTAGCATACCTGGATAATTTCTGAAATGGCACACAAAATTTGGAAACAAATTGCTAATCTTAGCACAAAAGAAAAGCCCTGACAGACTTTCTGCAAAGTTGGCTTTTTTTTTTTCTAAACTAAACATTCATAGTTCTTGCACTCTTGTAAGCATTGTGCTTCAGGTCTCACTGTGTCTGGCTGTGCTTCCAGTATCCCTTAGACACTATGCCTCAGTGGGCTGTTTGGCACCTTGAATCTATCAACCAGGACTAGGATTTTCATTCTGACAGACTTTGCAGTTATATTAATAAGGCTATGCTTTGTTATGGCTTACTTTGTTTGTTAGGCAGATGGAAGAAAATAAATCAGCAAAAACTCAGTTTTGCCCAAACAACTTTCAGTGGCAAAAAGTTGCTGGCATGGTGTGGATCCACCATGCAGGAGTGCTAGGAGTGGCAGCACAGTCTGCAGTTACAGGAAAATAGAAGTCCTTTAGGAAAATTAATCCCTTTGTTTTGGGGAAGGGAGAAAAAAAAGGCTGATTTTAGTAAGAAATTCTGCCTGGGAAAATCTTGCAATTGAAATAAAGGATCTGCTAAAGTGGAGTGCCAGCACTGGCCTGGCTGGAACATACTGACTCTGTTCATCCCCACCTGCCCTTGCCCACTCCTGCAGGCCCATCAAGCTGGCTGCAAAGCAACTCATGCCACTACTGAGGGATCTGCCTGCATCTGCATGAGAGAAATAGCTGCACAGCCACAGTGTGCAAGGGGTCGGGATCTGGTCTTGTGGAGCCAGGAGCAAGACGAGACAGTTGCAAGCCAGAATCCCGGGCAGGAACAAGAGGTGCAGGCAGCCTGTCTGCAGCTCAGCCGAACATGCGCTGCTCATGCAGCAGCAAAGGCCACCAGGGCCTGGCATCAGCAGATTGGTATGTGTTGCTGTATTTAGTTGGGCGATTGTATAAATTTGACTAATTATTCTGGCAGTCAAAGGAAACTGGCCTGATTCCTATGGGGGCTGTGCTTGCAGAAGCGGGGCTGGGTCATTTCTGTATCTCTGTGGTTGTAAAGTTGGCTCATTTTAGGGAGGCCCAGATAGCTCTGTGGCTCCAGCTGCTGTTAGGAGATTTGTCTGCAGATGAAGGGCAGTGGATAAATCAGATATTATCGGAGATGTAAATGATTCTCACAATTAGTAAACACGCTCAAGAAAGTTTGTCATCAAGTGGGTAAATACAGGAGGTTGAAGGTTGGGATGGATGCCCTGCCACCAACATGTCACACCACTATGGCTGTCTGACCTCCGTGCACTGTAGGGCTGGCAGTGTCTGCCATCCATCACCACTTCTGGAAATCCTTTCTGGAGAACTTCAACTTGATAATAAACATTTGTTCTAAGACAGAACTCAGCAAAACCAGCAGCTAGAAAGAAACTTTTTTGGGGGGAGAGGTGGTACTAGATCGTTGTTTTAAAAAACCTGTCAGAGCTCAGCGGGTAGCAGAGCTGCAAAGGGAAAAGGGGTAACTGCCAGGAGTTTTGTGATGGCCCCACCAACCACCATGGCCAAGGTGCAGCTCTGTTGATTAAGGAAACAGGAGCCCAGAAACTGCTGGCTTGCTCCGATGGATGTGTTGTCTCAGTACAAACTGGCAGTGCTGGAGGGAGCCGATGTCCACTGTGCTTGGCTGTAAAGTTTCCTGATGATTTTTCTTTTTTTTTTTTTTTTATGCCCAAGTAATTTGTATTTAAATTTTGTTTAAAGCTCTCTGGCAAGAAGATCCTTGCAGAATGAAGACTGCCGCGAATAAAACAAGTGGATGATCTCAGCTTACAGTATCCCTCCCCTCTTCCTTGCAATACTGCAGCTGGTAGGGCTGGGACAGGAGGAGGGTGGCTCCGGGAGGGATGCTGGAGCTTGCTCCCTCCCCACTCTCCATCTTTATGGACCTTGCAACATGCCCTGAAGGTCAGCCTGTTTACCCAGACACTGTTTGAAGGGGCCGAGGGAGGCAATTAGCAAACACTGCCGGGGCCGATCCCGCAGTGCTTCGCACGAGGCCTGTGCCGGCAGGATCGGGCCCGCGGATCGCCCGGTTTTCCTGTCGTACACCGGCCGCGAACGTTGTGCGAGTCGGGGCGAGGAGGAGGAAGGGCGGGTGGGGAAGCAGAGAGGGCTAGCAGCCCTTCTCCCGGAGCCTCTCGCCCAGAAGCCCCACTCGAGGCCGTGGCAAAATGTCTCGCTAAATCCAGGGCGCAACAGTCGCTGCAAAAGCAAAACCAAGAGGTTTCACTTTGGGAATCCTGGAATGTGGGAATGCGCTGCCTAAGGACTGTATACAAAGTCCGCTTCTTTTTTTTTTCTTTCCGTCCACCCCTACTCCTCCTCCCCCCCCCCCCCCCCCCCCCCCTTTCCCCCGCCAAATCCTCAGTTTTTCCATCTGCTCGAGGCCGCATCCCATGCGGAGCCCCGGGAGGTAGGCAGTTTGGGTGGGTAGGAGAGGAAGCTGCAGAGCCCTAATTACTCAGCCAGTCTGGCCCTCGGGCGATCCCATCAAAGCGGCTCGGAGAGAAAAGGGATGGGGCAGAAGGATGTGAGCCGTCTCACAACACTGCTGCCTGGGTCACACCACGTCCCGTCCACGGGCGAGCCTGCTCCGGGGACGGGGCCGTACAGCCGAAAACGCCTCTGCCCGCCCAGACCCTGTCACCCTGAGAGCAGCCTCTGCTGCAGCTCCAGGGCCAGGGAGCGGCTTGCAGCCTCCCTCCCTGGTCTGCGATTCGGGCACATCTGAGCACAGGCACCGGGGCACTGTTATTAAAACCCACCCAACACAAAGTAAGCTGTAAAACCCTTTTGAAAGAAGGGACACGAAAGTCCGTATTTTTCATTGCTTTGATATTTCTCTCTGCTTAGGTATGGATTCATATGGTGGCTGACCTTTATGGCTCGATTAATTTACCTTAACAATCAAATTTTTAAAAATTATCCTAGTACATCCAGTCCTCTATAAACTTTATTTTTTTTAAGAAAACCTCCATGCATTTATTTAAAAAAAAAAAACAGCCTTGAAAAAAATGCAAAAAAAAAAAATTAAAAAAAAAAAAAAAAAAAAAAAAACAACAAAAAACCAAAACCCAACTCACAGAACTGGAAGTTGGGATATTGTGGCACCAAAAATAAAACTGATGGAACAAACAGGGAATTTCATGTGGTTTTCATTGTCAAGTCTAAGCTCAGAAACAAACAGGAAATAAAAATGGCTAAAACAAAAGAGATTTCTTTTAAACTCTGTTCAAATCTAAGTGGGGAGCTGCTTTATGTGGGAGGGATTCTGTGTTTATTTGCTTTTCAAAAAAAGGAGTAAATAAAAATGTCCACACGCAGACAGGTCAACTTGATTTACCGTTAAATCCTCATGTTTCACAATGGTCATTTATAATCACCTCTATTTAAAAGAAAATTAGACTCATAGAAATGGCAGCATTGCAAAGGAGAGAAAAGGCAATGGGTGGTGGGAAGGCTGCTTCTGTTTTAAATAAGGTTGAGGGGAAGAAGAAATGGAAAGAGAGAGAGGTGGAAGTAACTGCAAAGCTCTAGTCATTTGTTTCATTCCATCTTTGTATTTTTTTCAGTTTTTGCAGAGGGCTCGGCAGGTGCTGAGCATTCCAGTCTGTGCCACACCACTAAAGTTCCTCAAGTAGCAATTTAGTGTATATATTTGAAAAAAATAGCCTATGGGATCAGTGCTATGTGATTCAGAGTGGCATATGTGCTATATCCTCCCAACAGAAGTATTTCGTAGGCTCTCAGATTTGGGATTGTGAACTTGTTTGATAGGGGTTTACAAACAGGTGTCTCAATCACAGCAGCTCTTATGGTAATTTTTAGGGGTTAATTTAGTGCACACAGGACCCAGCTTCCCCAAGGTGGGGATCTGCTAAGATCCCGAGTAACTGCAGTCCCATTAATGCACCACAGAACATTTTGAATAGTTGAAAAATCAGAGGGGCAAAATGAATATTAGTTGCTGCGAATCCAGCTCTGGTTTCCCTCCTCTTTTGCACTATTCAGAGGGGTGTAAATGCTTATTTTCTGGTGGACCTGTGGTTTAGGAGATAGCAAAGAGCATCAGATTGAGGGTCAAGGGACAGAGGCTGTATTTCTGACTCAGATCTCAGTTTCTCCTCCGCTCAATAGGGATATTTCCCTTCATGCTAAAGCATCCAGAGATCTACATATATAAAAGCTAGGAGGCTCCTGAGGAGAGAGATCATAAGGTTCAGCTCTTCAGAAATGAGTGTTCCAAAGATGAACCTACACCCTGCAAATCAGTGGGAAATTTCCTGTTTAGGGGGAGAGGATTGTCTCTCTTCCCGAATCTGCTTGGTAATACTCTGACACTGACAGGAAGGGAAGAGAGGGACCTCCCTTGCTCACTCCCCACCTCTTTTTAAAGCCTAATAACAGAAATGTTCCTTAGCATCTGCTCTGCTAGATCTCCTAGGTATTTCCTGAAAAAAAACTTCTAATATTTAAATTTTTTTTTGCCAAAACCCAACAGATCTATTGCTAACCATCCCACAGGAATTGATCTGGCTAGGCTGCCGTACCTGTCCTCCTCTGGGGTCAGAGGGAGATAAGGATTCAAGCAAATCCTTTCCCACAGAGGTGACCTTCCTCTTTACTGAGTCTGGCCCCGGTCCCTTGTGCTGCCAAGCTTCCAGGATCAGCCTGTGGACTCCCTTAAATGCCCCAAGGAAGCCCAGAGCTAATAACCAGCTTCATTCAATTCCCAGTCACATTATTATCCAATCTGCCAGAGGCATTAATATTCAGAGGTGAGGCGGGAGGAGGGCAGGGGTGCTGGTGAGGGGGAGCAGCACACAAAGAAGAGGAAGGGAAGTGTGGCGGACTGGCCTCAGAAATATTCCTTCTCCAGCCGTCCGAAACCCCAGCCTATTTCAGCCGGGTTTTGACAATAGAGGTTTTTCCAACAGCCTCAGCACGAACTTTAATACCAGCTAGTAGAGCTTTTTCCCCAGCCAACAGCAAATGCCCAGTCTTGGCACAGCCTAATACCCACCAGCCCCAGTGGCCCACAGCAAGAGGGGGAGCTTTGCCCCCTCTGCCATCAGGCCCTAAGTAAATAGCAATCTCCCATTTTTAAACAGCCAGATAAATAGCTGATCCTGCTCAGAGGCACCACAGACTCCTGTTTCTGACCCTCCTCCCTCCATGGCACCACAGTCTCATCCCATTGCCTTCCTGATGCAGAGCACACAGCTTGAAACCAGCAGTTCTCTCCATCTGGGACTTTGTTCCCAGACCCAGGTACCTCCCCTGTCCCCAAGGCCAGGGCACATGTGCCAGGTCACGAGACAGACCTCATGTCCCCTGCTCATCTCATCTTCCTTTTGGAGAGGTCTCCTAGATCAGGTTTCTGGCTTTTTCTTTTTGGCAGTCTCCAAAGTCAGCCTCACCTCTCAATCTCAAGGTTTTGGGTAGCATCTGACAGAGAGAAGATACAAGGTTTTTTTTTTGCTAGCTCTCCATAGGGAATATTAACCAATACTTTTGCAATCCAGTCAACAATTTGCCGATCTAATAATTGCCTGAATTAAGCCCTTATAGAAATGTAATAGATATTAATTGAGGCTTGCAACAGTTTCTCTGATAAAGATTAATAATGGTTTTTAAACCAGTGCCTTGGACAGGAATATAGGTAGGTTACATGGGCAGAATCTGGGCTGCAGGTCAGGCAAAACCAGGAACTACAATAACAGCAGGAAAACCACCACTCTTGCCCAGACCCCTCTCCAGGCTGGCACAGAAAGACATCTCTCTGTGAGGTTCCTTATAAGGAGTATTGGGCATGGTGTGACAATTTGCTAATGAAAAATAATTTTAAAACATTAAAATCAAACTCTGCTCTTCTTCAGCAGACATTTATGAAAACTGAAAACGGCTACTATGATTGGATATTCCCTCCAGAGCCAGCAGGCAGCCTATTGTCCCTCACAGCGAAGCACCATCAAAACCTGAACAAACTCCTATCCACTTCAGCTCACCGGCAGGCTGAGGGGCTTGGACGTGGTGCCAGGAGCCAGGGAGACACTGATCCCATCACCAAAAAGGTGGTCTTGTCCCTGTCTTTGGAAGATGGGACAGGAACAGAGGTGAGACTCCGACACCTTCCTGAGCAGTTGCTTCTAGTATCTCCCGAAACTGCAGATGGGAGAGAGCCATTTCATCCCTAGCATACTGTCTTCCAGGCCACGGGCCATGTGTGGAAGACCCACAAGTTTGTCTGGGGGATGCCAAATTCCTCTCTTTGCTTTCAGCACTGGACTCCACTTAGATAGTGGACGGGTCGCGCATCCATCAGTCGGAAGTCTGCTTCCCTCCCAGGTGAAATAACGGGGAGGAGATGAGGGATAAGTTTTGATTTCTGTACTGCCAGCTCGAAGCATCAGACGGCTGCGGCGGCCGGGGGCTCACCTCCAGACTCTGCGGGGCACCTTCGTCCTGAAGCAGCGCGTTCCTCTGCGGCTCCCGTGCGGAGCCGAACTCTGCACCTGGTAACCCGGCGGGCCGGGCGGGGAAGGGGTGCGGAGCCCCGGGAGCTCCGGCCAAGGGACTGCTGCCCGGAGCTGCCTAACCCCAGCGGAGCGGGGCGGGGAGGGGAGGGAGGGGTGCTGCGGCAACCCCCGTCAGCGCCTCTGCAGGGCCCTGGCTCTGCCGGGGAGTGGAATCCAGTCCCCTCCCCACTCGTCCCCTCAGCTGTCCAGCCGCGGGGGCGCCGGGTGAACGGCCGACAGGTGTGCCCTGCTCGGCGGCACCGGGCCCGCCGCCCCCCTCCCTGAGCCCGCTCCAGCAGCTGCGGCGAAACGCCGGCATCGGCCCCCGCCTCGGTCGCCCTCCCTCGCCGGAGCCGCGGCCAGCCGAGACGCACCCGTTCCTTACTCCCGCTCCGAGGAGGAGGTCGGGGGAAAGGACAAGGGGGTGCCGCACTGGCGGGCTGGCTCTTCCCCCGGAGCCGCACTCGTTGAGCAGGAAATAGACGGGGCAGCGGACAGTACCGTGCTCCGCCGGGAGCCTGCTGCAGTTGGCCGGCCTTCCCGGGCACTCAACAGGACGGAGGGACGCCGCTCTGCACCGTGCCCCCGGTGCCGGGGAGGCGGGAGAGCCCGTGCAAGGGCCCGGAGGCCCGACAGCCGGTTCTGCCCGCAGCGTGCCAGCAGCCGCGCTCCGGCAAGGAGGCTCGATGCTCCCGGCAGAGTTGACGCGGGGTCGGCGCTCCCTCCCCGCATCCCGACCAGGTCTATTATTCCCGGTCGGGTCCCTGGAACCCCATCCGCCGGCGCGCCGCAGCCAGCGGCGTCCCGGGGCAGATTCGCTCCGTCCGCCGGGGCCGGCTCGCTTCTCCCCGGCGCTACAGGGAGGTCGGCTCTGCTGTAAACAGGAGCCAGCCCTTACATAAATATCATTTATCCAACTGTCCAAAAGCCGTCGGGCTGCCTTCCTTTTCCCCGGCGACATCTCCCCGCCTTTGCTCCCTGCGCCTCTCTGCCCCGGACCCTGCAGACAGCTGAGTCGCAGCCCGCAACGCCGTTATTTACAGCGAATCCCGGCTAATTTAAACAGCCCCCTGCCCCGTTCGCCCGAGTGGAAAATGACTAAGTTTAGCAACGGCGAGAGACTACAGCAGCGCTGGACGGGAAGGGGCCCGCGTCGGGCCCGAGGGGACGGTCGGGGCTGCGGCACCCCGACGGCGGCGAGTAGGGGGTCGCCGGGCCCTACAAGGGCCGAGCAGCGGAAGCGCCGCGCCCCGCTGCCAGGCGGGCAGCGCTCCCGGCAGCGATAGGGGACAGTTCGGCCGCGCACAGCCCCGGGACCCCTTCTGGATGGCAGGGCAGGGCTCTATGCGCCCGCTCTCACCTGGTTGGCGCCCCTTGACACACGGGAGGCGCCGGAAAGCCGACCTCGCGCTGGACTGGGGCTGACCCCGTGCTGCCGAGCAGAGCACGCCTAGCCACCCCGCCGGGGATGCTCTTACCCTGTGCCAGCATCGAAAAGGTTACGGCCGGCCGGGCTAGTATGAAGGGGCTCAGAGTGAAAGGAGGGGAGAAGGCCGGGGACGGAAAGGCACTTACAGTGGCTCCAGATGCGGGTTCGGCTGAGCGGACTTAATCCTGCGAGAGGAGCGAAGCTGACCGCCGCCCCACGCCCCGAGCTGCTCTGCCGCTGTCAGAAAGTAAATCCCCCCGGCTCCCCAGCCACTCTGCGCGTCGCTGCCGGCCCGCGGCTCACGGGGAGGGCGGAGGCGGAGGGCGCCGGCCGACTGCCTCCCATTCACCCTGGCCATTCACTTTATGGCGGGCGGCCGGCGCCCCCCGCCAGCTGCACCGGGCGCCCCGCTCCCGCCCGCCCCATTCCAGCTGCGCGCCCGCCGCCGCCCGCCCCGTCCAGCGCCGTCCGCCCCAGCACCGCCCCCCGCCGGCGCCGCCCAATCGTCCCGCGGCTCATTTACATACGGCCGCCACCCTGCTCTCCGATTGGTCGAGGAGGGCGGCAGGCCTCGCCGTCCCGCGCTGGCCCCGCCCCGTCCCGCGCGCCGCGCAGGGTGCGGGGGCACGTCCCGGGCGCGGCGCTCCGCGCTCCGCCAGCCCCGGGTGCATGGACACGGCACTCCTGGACGGGTACGCTGATACACTGATACACTGCGCCTGTCCCCGCACAAACTGCCCGCCTTGTTCAGTGCTTGCCCATCCCGTACCCTGGAGCCCGTGCTGAGCATCCGCTCCTCTCAGCGCTGGCGCGGCGTGCCTGTTCGCGTTTTGCAGTTCGAGCTAGCAGCCAGACAGAGTTCTTTTGGGGGAACCAAGTCCGTATTCAGCTGGAAGCAGTTGGAAGCGTTCCGCTGCACGATGGAGCAGCAGTTGCAGGGCATGCCTAATCACAGGCTAGTCACCGCACGCACTGTTGCGGCTCTAGGCGGTACCAGGAAGCGCTTCTCTGTCAATACTGTGCCGCTCCTACCGGGACACGGAGGCTACCGGCTGTGCGAAAAACACCGCGCTCCAGCCTACTGATGGGCCTTTCGGAGCCCAAATGCTGCTCGTAGTTTAGATTCCAGCCTGGCTTCTACTTAAATTCACGGCAAAATCCCAGTGCTGGAGTGTAGCGTGCGATCACTCCCTGAAATGTCCCCAAATGCTTGTACCTGCTACAGCAAGCCTTGGACGTGTTGGCACACACATTTTACTCCAACTAAATAGGTCCCCTCTCTCCCAGTGCCTACAGGGAAAAGTTTGTAGAAGCCGAGTTTAGCCTCTCTGTCCTGCTCCGGGAGCCCAGGGGAGAAGTTTGTCCCTGTCAGACGCTTCTGGAGCTCGATATGTGATTCTACGGTCTGATTTTCTTGAGGTCATTTCTCATGTCAACCTGCTCTCCAGTTTAAGATGTCAAAGGTCACTCTCAAGCTCTTCCACTGACATATTTTAAAGATTAGGAAATAATGTTGTGAGAATAGTAGTGAATTTTAACCCTGAATGATTTACCAGCCATATTAAAGGAGCCTAATAAATGCATAACAAGACATAAAGATACGCATGGAAAGACAAATGCACACAAAGCAACACAGGATTTAAAAAGAGGTCGAGCAGACCCAGGCATTATGGATCCTTGTTCAAAAACATGCACTGACAAGTTAATTCAGTAGAAATACAAAGAGTTTAAAAGGAATCACAACGTTGACATTCTTGTGAGAAATCACCATGGTTTTTTAATAGTAGTAATCTGGGGCTTATGTTTGTCTTACTTCTCTTTTGCCTGCCAAAAATGACAGAAAGCTGGACCATATCTGTTTCTAGCTCAGATTTTAATCCACCCCGGCATAGGTTTGTATCCATTAAGAGAAGCAGACACAGTGTAACAGCACTAGCACTTTCCACGGGGCAGTCTGTCTCTATCACCACATGCCACTGGGAAGTGGAAAACCGTGCATAAGGTCTGCAGCAATGAAGGGACCTTATTTTCAGTCGCCTCCCTCTCTCTCCAAACCTCTCACCTACAGTAGCCTGCAGCAAACAGTTTGTGCTTACACCTACAAGTAATAATGAAACAAATGTATTTTTAGCTATTTTTCTTGGGCACCATGTCACAAGTTGGTTCCCTGCAGAGCACAGTGCAAAGACTCTTTGATTAGACCATCCAGACCTGCAGAAGGAGTCTGTCATCAAGGCATCCTCAATTCAACTGCTGGACTGACCCCTGTAGGGTGTCTTTGAGAGGGAGGCTCCAGTGCTTGTTGTTGAAATGTAGATCTTGTTGGTTAGTGCCAAGACCTCTTAGCTATAGTGCATCTTGTCCTGCCAGCAGGAGGCTTCATTGCTGGGGAAGAGAACAAGAACTTCACATGGCTGAGCGGACTTAATCCTGCAAGAGGAGCGAAGCTGACTGCTTCAGAGGAGACCGATGTCACTATTTTAAATAAAATAAAATAGAAAAGAAAAAATGCAAAAGCAAATTAAATCAAGAGTGACCCTGATTCATGTCTTGGCAGAGAGATGGGATATGCGAAAGAAGGGAATTACTCAGCACATTAGATACCCTTCCTTTTTCACCAGCTGGGAAGAGTTTGCTCTCAGACAAGATCTATCTCTGCCACAGACAAACATGGTCCTCATGCTGGATGGGTTCACTGCACTTGGAGAATGGTGGAGTTGTTGATGATCATGGTTTCCATCTCTGTGTCTTAACTGATCTTTCAGCCATGCTGGGTCCATGCCATCAAATGCCTTAAAGATCAGGACTCAAGCTTGAATTTGGCTTGGCTTTCATGCCAGAAGGTGGCCTAGAGAGCAGAGGTAGGTTTGATGCACTTGTGGCAGCCAGGGCTGCCACTGCAGCATGCTCTTCTAGTTGGCATTTGACAATCACTGTGGGCTTCATGCCCAGGTGTATCACATAGCTGTAGTCTAGCCAAGAAGTGACAAAGATATGACTACTGAGCCTGGCTTGCTCCTGCCAAAAAGGCATGGCCTGCCTTGGCCAAGAAGAGACAATGAAAACATTACACTGGGAAGTTCACTGGGGGAGCCTGATGTCACTGGGAAGTGCAGGAGTGTTCTGGAGACACAGGCTAACAGCTGGCAGGGTATTTTAGATTTAGGAGTCTGCTCTGCAGGTTTAATACTGTACTTGGTATAGTTTGTACAGTTTTTAATAGTTTGTGTAGTTCCAGAGAAGTGTTTTAATCCTTTTAATTGTTTCTGCAACAGCAATTTTGCTGTTTCAGTTGTAGGTCCTGACTTGGATTCCAGATTGTGTCAGATATACATCAGTTTTCCTTTGGAGATCCTTCAGCTGGCTTTGGGCTAATCTCTACCTGAGCTTGCTCTGGAAAGGAGGAACTGCTTAGAAACACTGTGTTCTGCACATGATCAGTAGTGGTTTTGGGATGCTTAGCTCTGGGAAGAGTGGCTGCACATAGCTTCTAGCCATGGCAACTGCTTGTACCTTCTGAGAAACTCCATCTTTCTGCTCTCTCTTCTAGAGACCTTACTAAGCCTCTGAGAAACAGCAAAAGCCTCCAAGAGGAGGGGAAGAAGTTTAATCTCTCTCAGACTACCTAACCTGCTGGAAAATTTCTGTGTTATAAGTGCCCATGGGTCTAATATCTGGGCTCTGAAGATAACCATGAACTGGTAGTGCCTGAACAAGAGTAATGGACCATACAAGGCTGGTGAAGATTGCAGAGGTGCGGGTGGTTGGCAGCATGGATTTCTGACAGTCTCAGCAAAGGCAAGCAGTTGGTGTGACATGGAGACCGTGCTCATTGCAAGGGGCAGGCTGCTCAGATGTCTCATGAAAGCAGGTGAGCTGACCAGGTACCTGAGAAAGCCCTGAGGGAATGATTGTCAGTGAGTTTGGTGAGTTTGCATCCCTTCCATAAGCTCCTTGTAGGCTAAGGAGGAATACTCAAGACAGAAGCTGTTGAAAAGCTGCATCTTTGCAGTGAAGATAAAGCTAAGCTTTCCTGACCAGATAGCAGGGGGATTTGCACAGACGACTTGTCTGATCTTTGGTTTCACTGTACCATGTTGTGTGTAAGAACTAGTGCATTATCTTGGAAATAAAGGGACAAAGGATTATTCTGTGTCCTGCTCCTACACCTGGATCTTTTGGTGCAGAATGCTCCCATTTGCCCACATGTGCTCACAGCTCTGCACCACTCACTTCAAACACTGCTGGATCATGCAGTCCAGGCAAGCTAGGTTTCCCCACTGCTGCCAAGTTGGGGATGTTGGTGGCCCACTGTCACATCAGCAGGATTTTCTGTGCAGCCAGGGTGGTGCTGGGCTGTCTGAGGGCTGACTAACGCAGTGCTGTAGTGTGTGTGAGTGAACTCTCCTCCCCAGGCAGTGTGGGGCCAAACCACATTGTTTTTCTCTCCAGACAATGCAGTGCTGGATTCTTAGTAAAAATGCAAAGCACATTGCAATGTTTGCTCTTTATTAATGCACTAAGATGCATTTGGGTGAAGCAGAAGGCTCCTGCCTGGCTTGGTTTCAAGCTCCGTGACAGGCTTCCATAAATAACACCTTAGCAGGGTCCAATTCACCAGATGTGACTGGGTAGGAGCCTGAGCTACACAGTGGACACTGGAAGGAGCAAGAAGGTATGGAACGGGGTCCAGATCTTTTCTTGGCAGGCATGACGAACGTGGATTGAGCTGCAGGGTGTACAGTGGCTAAGCCAGCACCTGAAATCCACTTTCTAGAGCACGGAGCAGATGGATGGAGTGGCAGATGAACTCCTGTGGATTTCAAAATGTCTGGCAAATACCACCAGGCTGTTAGCAAAAGGGAAGGAGAAAGCACTAGCAACCAATTTGCTTGTTCTGCAAACCTTCACTCATTGCCTATGTGGCATATGAAATTTGGGCTTGGTGAGTATTTGACCGTCTGTTTTATAGCTGAGAAACTCAAGATAAACTGCATGTACCACGGCTGCAGCAGAGGCTGGAAGAAGACATCTTATCTTCTGAGCCTATGGCTAGACCACTGGGGCATACTCTTTCTTGTTTCACCTCTAGGGAATGCAATTAAAACTTAAACTTCCAAATCCAAAGACTTCCTACATGCTGCCAGGCAAAGCCGGGCTGAAGAAGGTCCCCTGGCGGTGTCAGAGCTGGGAGGTAACAGCAGATACAACGTAAGCCACGCTGAATCGCATTGAGGCAGTAGTCTGACAGCAACTGATACGTGATGATACCTGGCCATTTTTTAGGGCAGCATTGAAGTCAGCCTCAGATTTATATTTGGCTGGCCACCAAACAGTGCTGTTGGATGTTCTCTTGAGCCTTTGTCTGAGAACTTTCCTCGGTCACACTGTGGTAGATGAAGTTGGGATTAAAAGTGAATGAATACTTTTTGACCCTTTCACCTTTCTCTTGGCTCCAGTGATTTGTGTTTTCCTTACAGAGTGTAGGATTTTGGGGTAGCTGTTGCTTTGACCCAGGATGCAACATTGACCATTCTAACATCTGCCACGACTAATACCCAGGCTGACCTGACTAAAGATACTAGAGCTGTAAAACTTTAATGTAACTGCAAGAATCTTCTGTCCTCTGTCCCGAGTTCAATGGGCAGAGGCTTAAATAAATAGTGAGCCCTGCAAATTACTGCCTTTCAGGCACACACCATTGCTACTGAAGCATAGAGGTGGAAAGCACCTGAGAAGGTGGGACCAGCACCAAGAATTCATTTTGCCAAGTGCTCTATAGCTACAAAGCTGTGATTGTTGTTGCTGCAAAGAGCAGGCCAATAAAGTGGCTTCACAGAGGAGTTAAACTCCATGGTGGTCTCTGTCTGCCAAGATCGCTGGGCTGGATGAACTAAGGCTGCAGCACGTGGCTTATAGCCCAACTTGAGCAAGCAATCAGCTGTGTTGAGGTTTGAGGAGAGTTCCTGTGGAGCAGGACTGCGGAGCAGGGAGAGGCGGCGTGTGCTCCTCCGGGCGCTGCCGGGCGTGCTGCGCTACGAGCTGCACTCCGTGCTTTGTTCAGTTGCATTCTCCTGCTTGCTCGCGGGAAACAGCAGAGCTGTGACGTGGAGCTGCTCAGGAGGGAACAGAACGCTTGCAGGGCATCATCTCCCAAACGGCTCCAGCGGAGGAGCTGCAAGAGGCTGTGGAACAAGTTGGGAAACACTCGCGAAGCACGGCCGAAAGGCACTGCTTCCCTGAGCGGGCTGTGCAGCCCCGGCTCCCGGAGCCGCACAGCCCCGCTCGGGCCGGCCCCGGCGCCGGCTCCCGGAGCCGCACAGCCCCGCTCGGGCCGGCCCCGGAGCCGCACAGCCCCGCTCGGGCCGGCCCCGGCCCCGGCGCCGGCTCGCAGACGGCCGGGGCGGCCCGGCCCACAATGCTTTGCGAGGGCAGCCCTCCCGCCGGCTTCCGCCCGGCCGACCTGGCTGCGCCCGCTCAGGCGCGGCTGCGGCGCCGCACCGTGCTGCGATTGGCCAGCGAGTCGGCTGGTTCTACCCTCTCGCCTCTCATTGGCTCCCCGCCGCTGTCACCGCAGGGCCCGCCTCCTCCGGTCGCAGGCCGTGTTTCCATTGGGCGTCGCGGGGAGCTGCGCGGCGCATCGTGCGCGGATTGGCTGTCCGGGCTGTCTGTCTGCGCAGTAACCAGGCAGCGGGTCACGGTGCGCCGGTTTCCACGTCAGTGCGAGGGAGCGGGGCCGGTGTCCCTTCCCGTGCCCCGCGGACCCCGCGCTCCGCGGCCTCGCCTCCGCCGGCAGGGAGGGGCGGACAGGGGGCGGGCCGAGCCCTCCCGCCGGCGGTGCCACCCTCCCGCCCGGTTATGTGAAGCGGCCGCCGCCGCGGGGAGCAGGCGCCGCCATTTTGGATGCGGGGGTCAGTGCCGGGCAGCGACCGCCTGTCGCGATACTGTCGCGACGTGGGGGCGGGCGGGAGGCAAGCGGCGGCGGGGGAACCTTGCGGGGCCAGCGGGGGGCGGGGACGGGACCGCGGCAGCCCCGGGGGCCGGGCGCGGGTGGGGGCGGCGGCCGCCCCTCCGGCCGGCCGGGACTGACACGCGTGACCGTGCCCACGGGGCGGAGGGCGCACGGCCCGCCTGGCAACGACCGCCAAGGGCTGCGGGCGTCGGAAGAGCGGGGCCAGGGCTCGGGCCGGGCCGGGCCGGGCCGGCGGGAGCTGCAGGGTGGGCGCTGCACCTGCACAGGCATCCGCTCCCCGTGCGCCACGGTGGCTTGCTGCTGAAATCGGTGGAGACAGGCTTCTCCTGGCATATGGTCAGCGCCATGGCTGTTGGCGGAGGAAAACTCAGAGCTCGCTTAGCGTCCGTGTTATGAGTTCATCCGGTGGCATGTTTCATAGTTTCAACAGTATGAAATAATTGGAACAAAGAAAATGTCCCTCCCCATAATAACCTTAGGTTTCGTTTTTACTATGCAGTTTTGACAGGTAAATACGACTTGCCTTTCTCTACTTGATTCCCAGGCCCAGTCTCACTGTTGCAGCTGAAAGTGGAGGCTTGCAAAGAAGCTTGTCCCTCTCTTCCATTCTGATGTACCACCGCTACCATATTGCTGCTGCTTATCTTTTAAAGGGCATTCTTAAATGCCCAGGACTGCACAGTTCCTTTCTGTACTTACAAATTACTGCTTTCTGTCACTTTTGTCCAGACATCAGGAGCTAGCCTTTGGAGAAAGATGCTGACTTCTTCGAACTTTTGTTGCCTGTGATGCTTTTTGCAGAACAGTTACAACTTCAAAAACCCAAGCAAGATAAATTTCTGTACAGACATTCATGTACCTTCCATGTGAGGTTTGGGAGGAAGAAAAGGAGCTTTCTGATTGCCACCTGGGCTTCTGGGAAACCTAGCTGGCTGTGAGATTGTCAGGAGTTGTTTGTGATTCATGGTTGTGTGTTCTGTTTTGCTAGCAGTGTATTGTATCAGAGCTCTGGTGGCCAAATCTAGGTCAGGAGTTATCTAGATTATTCCTGCATTGTCATAAACAGTAAAATTTGGGTCAACAGAAGCTTACTTTGAAATATTACCTTTCTGTGTTGTTGTCATGTTGTTTTTCACTACTGCTGTTTATTGGAGTAGTGTCACTGGGTTTAAATCAGGTACCATGGCTGAAGGCTAAAGTTAATGATAGGAAGAAGTACCTTGATGGAAGTCTGACAGACCTTGTTGCTTCTGATGCTACCTCTTGCTTGTTTGCAGAAGAGTTGCAGACATTTTGCTGCAGGAGAGGGAGTGGTAATACTAGGAATAATTTGGCTTCCTATCTATTGAGATGTGTTAGGGGTAAGACGTTCTGAGGTTGAGAAATGGAGTGTTCTGTGCATGTGTGAAATAACATTTGCAGGTGTAAATCTTGTCAGAGTTTTTATATGAAGATTCTACATGTGATGCTATTTCAGAAGTCTCCTAATAGTGATAATTATTATCCATAGAACACTGTTGAAGGTTTTGCCAATGTTATGCATATGAGCTTTTGTTCTTTTATGATGTGATTAGGCATCGACCTTTCCCCACTTAGTGTTCCCAATGCTGTTGTCAGTGAGGCTGTGAAAGCTGACAGCCTCCCTTCTTCTTGTGGTGGCCTGGGCACCTCGTTGCCTTGGTTTGTCGCTGTCACTTTCACTGTGCTGCCTGTTGCACTTCTGTGCAGGGGCATATCTGAGGACTAACCTGCAGTTTTAAGCAGCTATATGAATCTGTCTTGACAAAGAAACAGGAGTTTATATAACCCTTCAGTTTAACTAACTGAAGGATTAAGAAGCCAAAAATAATTTGAAATTTGGTAGATACTTTTCTTTGTTTTTTTCTTTTCCCTGACTTAAGACCACTGAACTTGATTTATTTGTTTCTGTATTGAGTCCACTGTCTTTTTGTGCTTGATTGCTTGCAAGAAAGGCATTTATTCTTGGTTTGAGATCAAGAGGTGCTGAAACAAAGCCATTGCTAGGGAGGTTGTTTCAAATTTGTTGATGATCTTCAGTATTAGTTCTGTTAACCTGTTCAACACTTTGACAATACCCCATTCTTCAAACCATAGCCTTGTAACATTAAGTCTGAATTCATGTTACCATTGTTTTCTTCTCTAAGTTGAACAAATGTCTAGTGGTTTAGCTTGACTCCCACCATGCTCCTGTAAATCCAGCTGATTATTCAGTGCTGGCCTGGTAAATCGTGCAGCTTTTTTCCTCTGCTGCTTCACAGCATCCATTTCAATCTGAAAACTTCTTTCGATTCAGGACATCTATACTGAGCTCTAAAGTGTGATCAGTTGTTGCTTGTGG
Organism: Anomalospiza imberbis; assembly: GCF_031753505.1. Classification (NCBI taxonomy): domain Eukaryota; kingdom Metazoa; phylum Chordata; class Aves; order Passeriformes; family Viduidae; genus Anomalospiza; species Anomalospiza imberbis. The sequence goes on from NC_089688.1 coordinate 16,151,680, forward strand.
TGATGCTACAGTTGAAGGAACATACATAGACATTATCTAATCATTTAAAAGGGGTAGCCTTTGGGAAGTTTGGAGTTTAGTGGAGCTATATCCATCACTTGAAATAAAATTTCAAATCAAAAATTTTACAGAGATGGTGGGCTTAGCTTACAAGGTGCATCTCTCTGAAAATAGTTGCCTGTCTTTCCTGCTCACTTTGTAGTTCTTTTCTGTTTCTTTCTCCAGCATGAAGTTGCAAAGGTCCATTTGCTTTATGGTTTACTTCGGAATGCTATTGCTTGGTTAGCTGCAAGCTTAAATATAAAGCAGTATTTCCCTCCATCTCCACCCAGTGTTGGTGGGGAAGTGAGCTCTATGTCTGATGTTCAGAGTCTGAGTGTGAATTTGCATCCACAGCATGATAGGTTGTTTCAGTTGCACTGGTGAAGTGAGTTTGTTAGCGTGCATAAAGTGAACTTTTGTACTTTTGAATAAAGTTATATGTAATAGAATCTGCAATGAGGAAAGGAGTGCATTTTCATTGAGTCTTCTCAGACAGTTAGAAATGAAATACTTCCCTATGTTTTGCAGGGTTTTCATATGTCAAGAGAGCCCTGCCAGGTAGCACGGAGTTTTTTACACCCTTGCTTGAAAGGATCAGGTGAAAAGGATAAGGTGTTTATTGGAGGTTTTTGTCTATTTTCTTCATATTTTGCCACTTGCAGTTAGCTGGGCATTTTAAGTCTTCTACATTCAGGAGAGACAGAGTTTTAACAAACTTTTTATGTAATTATTTTATGTTAAAAATAGAGGAGAAGAAATAGAAGTCTTACAAGCAGATTCGATAGTATGCAGAGCAGCATTTAAGCTTTGGCATCACTTTAAATACTGTCAGAACTATTGAGTATCTATATATGTGCAACGTTTGTAATATGTCTGTCTGGTATTTACATGCTTTTTGAAATAATGTCTCCAGGTCAGTTTGCTAAATGCCTGGAATGGTGCTACGCAGTTTACATGTTCAATACTGTTTTGAAACAGTGAAGAAAGGAAAAACTTAGGTTTGACAAATATGAGTGTATAATGTATTTCCTCAGAAGTACTTCCCTGGACTAGAATTTTGAGCCCTGAAACTGCTGATGTAGAAATACAGAAAATAATGGAATTTCTGAAAGAAAAAAATTAATAAGCAAGGAATTTTACATGAAGGAGAAATCTCCCATTCATGCCTTGTAGTAAAACAAGGACAACAAAGTGAAATAGAAAAATTGTGATCAATGGTATTTCAATGCAATCGTATGAATAATGTATGAAATAATTTACTGTTGAGGATGTGGACATCTCTCAAGCAATAGCCACATGAGTAGGAAGTGTTTTGGTGGTTCTGGTATATATAGCTGTGGAGGAAGGATGTAAACCTTTGTTCTTCAGGGCACAAGCAAATTACTTGGAAGCAGTATTTGTCTGTCATGACTGTTCTTAGAAAATACTTTTGTCTTTGCCCTTAAATTATTGTCTTACACCTGGGAGTACTGTTATGTATAATTAATTTAATGAAATAAACAATTTTGCCATAGGAGTATTCATTCTGTTGCAAACACCTGAAAAATGAAGCAATAAATATAATGCTGTCCTTTGTTGAGGTATCTTTTTATAATACTTTGCTTTCTTTCCATTATTTATGGACTCCTGAAGCAAATTAGTCTCTTTCATTCAGAGAATATTTGCATATTTGAAGCGTTGTTGATAATTCAGACATGCTAATTAACATGAAGCCTGACAGATCCAGGATGTGTATTCTGAAATTTCTGTGGTGATCTTTATGAGGTCCAGAGTAATCCACCATAACCATTTCTTTCCCGCTTTGCTTTTGTTATGTGGGCAGAAGTCCTTCTCATCTTCTCTGTGCTTCATTACCCCCCTGCCTCCCCTTCCCAGCTGAATCCCTTAAATGAGCCTGTCAGATTTGAAGTGTTGATAGTGTTTCACCTGTTTCCAATCTTTTGCTTCCCTATGGATGACCTGTTGTGATTTCAAGCTGGAGTCCTCATTTTCCTTTCATTCTTTTTCCTGAAAAATTCTCATTATTTGGCTACCATATAACTAAATCCTTCTCATGTACAGACATGGTATCATCAGACTCTTTGGCCTCTTTATAAGTCCTGGTTTTTATTTATAAACATTTGTGTCTGTTCATTCCCCTTTATTCTTACTTTTTGATACTTGACTGTATCTGGACTACAGCTAGTATAAAGAGAACAGTCCCACAGAAGTTCACTCTTCTTTTTCTCAGACTATAAGTCTTCCTTGCTTTTAATTTCTTTCCCCCTCTTCTGCCTCTTTCTGTGTGCATCAGTTAAAGTTTTTTTTTTCCCCTGAAATACTTCAGACTACAGGAGAGTAAGTGTCTGCCTTTAGTTTTCTCATTTTTTCTCCCTGTGTTCCATCCAGTTTTGTCTCCAGTTTTGCTCATTTCTTTTTGGGATTTTACTCATGTCTTTTTTACTTTCCTGCTTTCTTGAAAGCTTTGTTTTGTGAAGCAAGTGTGAAATCAACATCTGTTACAAATTACTTTCTTTTGTGAACGTTTTAAATCCCAAAGATGTTTGTTCTGGCCAGCTTATTCACCCCACTGATACTTAGGAGAGTACCAGGTTAGCTTTGTATTCCGTGTAGGGCTGCAGGAATTTGCATAAGTGCTGGGGCTGCATGTGTTACTGCATTGCCATGGATGTCTGTCCTGGTACCCCAACACTTTATCTTTCTGTGAACTTACATAGACTGGAAAAAAAAAAGAGGAATGAGCCTTGGCAAAGTGATCTCTTGCATTACAAAGATGCTGTTAGAACTAACTGTCTGCTCTCATGGTTTTGAAAACACATTATGGAAAAGTGTCTTCTTTTGATGGAGTACTTGTATTTGTTACATGTAATAAGTTGTATTTTGTGTGTGTACAAAACAAACTTGAAAGAGTTCCTTGCATCACTGCAGGCCTTCTCTTGGTTAGAATCAATTTCTTTTCATCTGAGGAAGACAGTTACTCTAAAGAGGCTAGAGATTAATTTGAATTACCTTTATTTTCAGAATTGTCAGGATGGTGGATAAGAACATTTACATTGTACAAGGTGAAATCAACGCAGTGGTGGGAGCTATAAAGCGTAATGCCCGATGGAGCACTCACACACATCTGGTAAGTTACCTTGATTTGTTGCCATCTGTAGCAGCAGGTAGAAACACCTATGGCAGAAACCAGCTGGCTTTGGAAAAGTACCTCAGTTTTTTGTAGCACTTGTTACAGTACTTTTGTAAGTAAAGTTGGAGTAACTTTCTGTATTGTTTACATTATTTTGGGCATCTCATGTGCCAGTGGCTGCAAAAGCTACAAAGCTGGGAGTCTTCTACCTTCTTGTCCTGTAAATACAAAAACCCCACATTGTATTCTCTGTGGAAATCATCTTATTTAGACTTTTATCACTGGGGATGTCAGCAAATTCCCATATATGGTGTTATTTTATTTTATTTAGCACAGTGTTTTTATGTATCTTTTGTACCCTCTTGTGGAAGACAGTCTTCATCACAAAAGACATGAAATAAAAATTGGGGAAGTAATTATATATGAAGTATTTTAAAATTTTTCATATGGCATAGTATCTGTTCTCAGCTCTGTTTTGTTGCTGCTATCTATATTCCTGACTAAAACCTATCAACAGTTTCAAAGCTGCTTTGATAAAAATCCTAAATACAGTGTTTCCAAGTCTAACCATGCTTTGGTGTGTTTATGGCTGCCACAGTGTAAATGTGTGTATGTGGTGTACTTCGGAATGTCACATGAGTAGCAGATGGCTGTCATCCAGCACAAGTGGTTTCAGTTTGTCAAAGGGCAGGGCCCTTTTTCTTTCTAACATGCATTTCTTCATTAGAGCTCACGGCCTCTCTGTTCGAGGTGTGGGTGCGGCTGCACTCAGCTTGGAGAAACTGCTGCTCCTTCTTTTAATATCATAAAGATAGACTAAGGCTAAAGGATGCAGATAATTCATATCAATATTGCACTGTGATTATTTTTTCAAGTTATTTTAATGGCATAAAATGTCATTGTATTTCTGCTCCCATTACAATCTGCATAGATTAACATTATAGCAAATTCAGATGAGCCATTTCAATATAGTATGAGTTAGATTTGCAGTGAAATTTATTGAATAGCAGAAGGCTAATCAGAAATACTTTTGAGGACAATAAAACCAAACTAGAATGCTCAGTGTTGGACCTGTGCTTTGACATTTGAGCTGTGTGATATTGGGGAGCACTGGCAGGAAAATAAAAATGCTTCTGTTGGATTTAATGGTGTAAACATGCTGACAGTGATAAACTGAAACCACAGCACTTCTGTGAATGTGATGGTGAGGTCTTTAACAGACCCATTATTAAGATTTGCCTTCACAAATATGTTTGTGGTCTTTAACAGACCCATTATTAAGATTTGCCTTCACAAATATGTTTGCCTCATTAATTACTTACTTCCTATATATAACCTATAGGATGAAGAAAGGGATCCCCTGCTGCATAGCTTTAGCCACCTAAAAGATGTGCTGAATAATATAACAGGTAAGCTTCTACAGAAATCAGCAGATACGTGCACCTGCTAGGGTATATGCAAGTAAATATACAGGTGTATTTATTTGTTTGTTTACTATCCAGAAGTCATTTATTGAAGAACAAGACAAGAAGAAATATGCATATACTTTTGGGCAAATAATACCAATGTAAACTAGCACAGAAATACCACTGCTGCCACTGTCTGTAGGGATATATATATATATTTGTGTGTGTATGCACACAGTTTTATAAAGATGCATGTTTCTTTGATATACTGAAGCTTGTAGGAATATATGAAATGTGGTGTATTATCATGCATAAATTTTTTGTGGTTTGTTTATGCTTTCTGATCTGTAAGTGATGGAAAAAATCTGCTTAGAAAATGGTTTCTGTCTGTTTTTTCCTCACATTCTTTGGTTTGTTAGCTTTCATCATGTAATAAGTGAAGCACAGACCTCTGTTTCTATTTGGGGCTCTTGGATTTCAAGTGAAAGACTTACTTTGTGATCACCTGCACTGAAAGAAACTGGAAATCTGTATTGAGAAATATTAGAGAAGTAGTACATAATGCTGTGGTGTGTATTCTGACCGTTGTTTTTCTCACAATCCATCTTTCTCCCCTTCCCCCAGCATTTTCTGGTTTTGTAGTTCCAGGAGTGATTGTTTAAGTGTAACCCAAGTATATGTTGAGAGTCTGGAGGTGAAGCTAATCCTAAACTCCATATGGCATTCTGCATGGTCTTCCCAGGATTTTTCTTACTGATTGTAGTATTTGAAAGTAAATTTCATTTCTGGTCCCTTTATTACAGTGACTGTTCAGAACTGCACTCAACCTTAGTTTGAGATGTACCTTTTACATTTTTAACTGTGAAGCATGCTTATTCTTGCATCAGTGCTGAGTCTGGAATCCCATAAAAAGTGTGTTCTCTAGAAGCACTGTAGTGCTGCTTCCAGGTGATGATGACAAGAGGTGCTGAGGACATGTGCCAGTTCTAAGCCTTTATTCCTTCTTCTTGTGGGTCCTGCCAGGTGAATTTCCTGTGGTTGTAAGCAGGATTTTGCTGTTAGAATGTAACATATTAGGTGTTTCTCTGCCAGGTGAATTTTCTGTGGTTGTAAGCAGGATTTTGCTGTTAGAATGTAACATATTAGGCGACTCCTGAACAGCTTGCATTTCTGGATGTTATGCTTGTACCTGGACTACATGACAGTCTGGATTTGTGGGTTTTTTTTGTAAGCTCACTCACCTTCTGTAAGATAGGCGTGCAATCTCCAAAAGTGTATTGGGAGGAAATTTTACATTTCTCCCTTCTGTGAGATGATTTTTTTTTAATAAGCTTCTTAAAGTTCTTTGCCATTATTGCAAATACCTCTTCTCATCAACAAGAGCAGGGACTGTCAGGATGCTCAAATAAATGCAGTATAAGTAAATGTCAGGGACTGGCCATTTATCTAGAGCAGCTAGGTACAATGTGCTGTTGACTTGTTGGGGAAAAAATGCAAGTTCACTATCTGCTTATGTTAGAGAAAGCAAAGTTTAATGTACTGAGAGATTCAGAGACTCCCTTTGTATTAGTCATCAGGTAAGTGTGATTCCTGCTGAGATAATAATTGGTTATATATGGGGATGATAGCATGTTGGTTTGACTACATGAGATTCTTTTATACAGGTGGTTTCAGCTGCAGTGACTGCTATTTACTGACTAGTGTCTTGAGATAGGACATCATTGCTGTGCTCCATCATTTATCCATTTTAGACATGGACTTGTTCCCAAGCAATACTTTGAATGATACAGAGTATCCTGCATCATCTTCCAGGCAATCAAAAGTCCAGTCCCCAGCATAGGGGACATAGGTGATTTTTTTTCCCTAGACCTTCCTTTCATGTCTCTTTCATTAGCTCATGGAAACCCATTGCTTTTATATTTAAATTTATTCAAGCTGTAATCTTTGACATTTGAGTTAGCTTTTAGTACAATTTTGCATTTATAGTAATATATATTATGTATTTTCTCAATCCCCCAAGAACCCATTTTAATCTGTTCCGGATGCAAATTTCAGGCTGCCTTGTCCCATCTCCCCTCTTGCTCTCTCCCTCCCTTCCCCTCCCCCATGGAGCATGTTTGATCAGGTGTGGCAGGAATATCCACTGTCAAGCTGCGCCCTTTATATTAGTCAATATTATCCTTCCTTCCCTCCCACTCCCTTCATTCTCCTCTGGGCTTTACCAGTTGATTTATAATTTTGGAATTCTCATCGGAGTCTGTAATACAGTTTGTTCATTATTTAACCAAAACCTGTTTAATGAGCAAAGAGAGGCAATGTAAATGTTAGGCATGTTGCAGTGGAGTACCTTTTGTTCTCCTCTGAGCTAGTGGGTATTAACTCTGTCATGACCGTGATGCTGAAATACCCTGGTCAAGGGTATAAAGATGCACTGTATGCCCCCAGCACCTAAAGATTCCTGTTTCAAAGTATTGCTCCTCAAGAGTGACTAAATTACAAGCTGGAAAGATTGCCTTCAACTAAGTATGGTATCCCATCCTGTTGTAACATCTACATGTACTCTTGGAGGAAGCATATAGAGAAGATGTGTTGCTCAGCACAAACAGTCCCATGATTATTGTAAGAGTAACTTCACTTCTGCAGTTCAGCATACCGAGCTAAGGGCCTTGAACCTGAATATTTTGAAGTGTCTCTTTGAAATTCTGATAGAGAAACTTAATTTCTGTGGGAATTTTATGTAGATTTATAAAAAGAGTTTAATAATTTGAAAATGAACAGCATGTCCGCCTCTGATCCACTGTCAGTTGATTTATTGGATGCCATTTTTATATTTTCATGGGCTATATTTTCATGTACTTTAGTGACTATTGATAGTAGTTGCCTGAAAAACAGAAAGGAATCGTAGAGGTTCTGTTGTCTTGGGTGATGCATAAGTTAATCCAAGATAAATTTAATAGCTGAATGCTAGCAATGCTAAGATGAGCACAATAAGCTTAAATTTGATTGCATGTCTCATATTTCTAGTGCTTAGAAAAAGCAGAAGTCAGTGTCCTGAATTATGACCATAAGGAAGCAATGACTACCAAGCTTTGTCCATGCATTCAAAATTGAAATATAGCTACATTTTCAAAGGTTATCTTAAAACCAAAGAAAACCTGTATCGATACAAGTTTGGATCAAGGGCCGCTGTCACCACAGCTGCTATTTGACTGCTCTTTAAAGTGAACTGAGTACCCTGAAAAATTTGTCTGGATGTTGAAACATTTGTTCATTTTGTCAGTTGTGTTATGGATTTAGGTCACCAAAAGGAAGCTTCTTTTTAACATCCAGTGATAACTGAGACTGTCTCTTTCATGAATGGTTCCAACTTAGGATGCTCTCTAGGTCAGCAGAGAAAGGTTTATAACCACAAATAATTGGAAATATGAATTAATTATAAGCCTGCTTTTCCATGATTTAATGAGGATTGGATTTCTTTAAATGCTTCTCTGGCTGTTGGAGTCTTCAGACCATTCTGGTATGATGTAGAGGTAGGAACAGATACTTCTGTAGTCATCCTTCTCATTACAGAATTTGTGCTTTGCTCTGACCAGGGAGATGAGTCAGTAACCAGGATTTGCACGCCTGAAGTGCTGCCTACTGGTGTGTGGGATGGCTTTAGGACAGGAATGACTGAATACAACTGCCTTGTACAAGTCATGACTGCAGTGGGAAAAGCAGGTGTTTGTGGAAAGTGTGTGCATCGAGAGTCTATTTAAATAAGGTTTAAACTAGGTAAACACACCTGTGAAGAGGTGCTTGTGTATATTTTAGGTCCATGAGTGCCAGACTGCAAGGTTTGAGTCCTTTTATCCTCTGGTGGTTCAGAGTTCGTGCATTTAAACAGAAGCTGCAAAGTAAGCTGTTAGAAGCACTCTGATTTCATGCACATTCATGACATTTTAAATGAATGCTTGTACAGTGGGTTCAGAAGAATCTTTTCATGGCTTATTTCAGACAAGAAGCTGCTGCAAATCTCCATCTTTAGAGGGTTGGCTGGGGCATTAAGAGCTGGCTAAAGGTCAAATGACTGTAACTGTAGGAGAACCTTTGCCCAGTGTCTGACTTAATATAGTTGTTACTGTAGCCATCAGTTTTCTGGTATGTAGACTTGATTGCACACTCATTTTCTCCTGTCTGAGCTCTGGAAACTGAGTATTTACGGAAAACCTGACAGTTGTATAAAACAATACAGGAATTTTATCCTGATGTTGGATTAATGTCTGAAAGACCTCGTTTTAAGAAGTGGTATATTGGTAGTAAATATAAATATGTGACCTCTTGTCGATGCTATTGAAGTGCTAATGGTTAGAATATGATATGTTCATTCTAGTTAAGAAATGAGAAAAAAGTAGTGTTTGTGGTTTTTTTTATCAAGAAGCGTAGGAATTACTACTATAAGAATGTGTCATATGTAAAGTGCTGTGATGCTTATTGCTTTGCCGATAACAGCAATACCATATTTTATTTATTATTTAGATCTTGGTTTTATGCTGGAAATGCCTGAACTTAGTGGCAAATAACAAATACGATGAACTGCATACTGTGATATTTCTCCCATTGCTTGCATTGAAGGGTAGAAATGTTATCTAGATCAGCCATTAAAAAAAAGCTTTTTTTTCCTGTTGCAGGTCAGCTTCCTGTCAAAGATCTAGAACATTCACTGATCTTATAGATCACGTCTGTTCTTGTGATAAGTCAAAAAAATAAAAGGATTTTTTTTTAGTAACAGGTATCCATATGTGTTATGTTGGTATTTTTGAATACTAAGCAGTTTAGGCTAACATTTAGATTTGTTGCATTCTCTATGAATTTTTAAAGAAGAATGGAAAGGGTATAAGGAAGGTTAGGAAACTCATAGAATAAGGTTTCTTCCATAGCTTTAACTTGACCTCACTCCAATTAGTAGATGACAATACAATTTTAGTCCATAGTGTCCATACCTGACACTGTGTACAAAAGTGGTAATTTATTTCTCTTCATATTTTCTTACTATAAGAAGTAGGAATATTAAGGTGACAAACTTGATGCTTTGCTTGCCGGTTGAATCCAGACTTGATTTTTGCCAGCTGTGTTCAGACAATACAGTAAAAATTGTCATTTTAAAAGCAAGTTTCTAGTCTAAATGAATGCAGACATCCTCCCAGCTGCACAGAGAATGTAAACCAAGGCAGTATTGTTGCTTTGAAGCTGCAGGTAGTTCCAAATACTCTGTGTGAGACTAATCTTTTTAATCTCATTGTAACATCAAATTAATCAAATCACTGTCTTATGGCTCAGGTCTTTGAATGTTCCTCGGGGATATTTTTAGCATAGATTTTGTTTGTGTTTTCTTGGAGAAATAAAAAATCAGACTTTTCCCAGGTGCTTGCTAACCTTGTGCTTTACATTCTTAGTGATTTTCCCAGAGTGACACTGATGTGCTCTAAGAATGTTAGCTGCACTTCAGCTGGGATGGGAACTTCTCAAGCCCAAAATGAACACAATAATTGTCATAATTTTGCTTAAGATTGTGTTTACTTTCTGTATAAAGAAAGGAGGAGGAATATCCTTGATGAAGAATGATTTACAGATGCACCAAGACAAGCACCCTAACCTTTTTCATGGCTTTTCTGTTGTGTGCAGGACAGCATTTATGCAGAATGTGTGAGGAATCGGGTATGGATGGTGTCACTCTGAGCTCTAATTGATTCTGTTGAATTGTACATTGAGCCCTTCAACACATTCAGGTTACTGAATGAAATTAGAACTCCTGAGAAGAAGCTTGTAATTGAGATATTTGTAACTAATACTGACATACAGAAAGGGAGAAACTCTGTTTGCGTAGAATCCTTAATTTGATAAGGATTTAATTTGAGCTAAGTTTTAGCTCTTGTGTTAATCTTCTGTTTTGTGTTTCTGAGTAGTAAGAAATTTAATGAATGAAATTGAAAGAAGTGGAGTGAATCTCAGAATATTTAGAGAAAAAAGCCTAACCAAACCAGTAAGGTGGTCTTCACACTAGGTGTTTATGCATGTCTCCTGAAGTCCCTTATGCAGTTTGGCCCCACAACCTTTGTAATACCACTTAAGCATCCTTTCAATGCAGTTTTCTGAGTACAGTTTAACACTAGAGGTTGGAGCTGAAGTCTTTCTTCTATGGCTAATGACTGGCAGGTACAGGCAGGAGGTGGTGCTGTTGGAAGGAATCGTTTCCTGTCCCCTAATCCTTAAGGACCCAAGGATTTAGATGGACAAGCACTCCTGGCTGTTGCTTGGAAGAGTTCCCACAGTGGGCTTGTTCTGAAACACCAGCCTTCTGTTACCACTGCAGGGCTGGGCTCTGAAGAGCTGCCACATGTGCATGGTGTGCAACTGACTCTCTCTTGTTCCACGCTTGTTGAGCAATTACTTTCCCACTTGTTGGGCACTCCATTATTTCCTTCAGTTACTGCTTCTGTGTGAAGTGGAGCCATGAAGGAAATGGCTTAATGGATGTACATTAGGGGGCAATAAATTGCAGTTTGATTTGGTGAACAGGCAGTACCAGATGCTGCATAGAAGCTAAGGTTCCTCTTAAGTCAGCCATTGAGGTTTTATACTGAGTTTTTTGATGGTGATGTTTTTGTTTGGTGGTCAAGAGTAGTGAAAAGGAACTGTGCCCATTTGCATTATAGTAAAAACCCTCTGGAAGTAGAAATATACATGAAATCGCTTAATTCTGTTAGTAGTTTACTAAGTATATAGCTCTTCTGTTTTGTCACTTTCCTTCTTTTACCTGTGTTCTTTCCTCACTCAATAGCTGCCATCTAACCTGTTAAAAATATTGTCGAAAAAGTGATTAATTTCAAAGAAGCAATAACTTGTGTTAGAAGTGCAGGTGCATTTTTGTATAGTTGCATATGTAATGTGACTGCTAGGAAGTGTTGATTATACATAGACAAGAAATGTACTGAAGTATTCCTCATCTCAAAGAGTCTGTAGCTTAAGAGGATAGCAATAGAGAGAAATCATTAAGTATACAAAGTTGTTAAACACTTGAGTGTTTTTGATTACCTCAATTTATCCTTCAAACAGGATGTTGTTGGCTGATCCTTAATATGGTTTATACCAAGATGTGAGTTGGAAGGAGAGGTTTGAAAGAAGATACAATTGGGCAGTGTCCTTTTCTTTAGGAGTAGTGCAGGGATCTGTGATAAAGTGCTGCTTCTCTCAATGATTAGTGTGGAATGAAAAAGTCAGGATGAAAAGAAGTAGAATGGCGGGGATTAAAAAGTAAGTAAAAAAGTAGCAGACTAATGGAGGACATTGTTATTAAAATAGCTGATTGGTTAAGGAACGTTTATAATGAGGGATGTGTACTTGGTGGCTTGCCCATTTGAAGTAAACTTGCAGGAGCTTTTTCTTTTTAAGATAACTATCTAGCTTTTTAGCTGTCTGAGTGTTGCAGAGTAGGCTATTGCTGAAGGTTTTTTTTTGTTTGTGCTTGGTTTGAGGGGTTTTCTTTGCAATCAGAAAAAAAATCTTCCATTATGTTATGGACCATGTCATGGTAAGTTCTTAAAAAAATGTTGGATGGACAATCAAGATGATACTAGCTCAGTTGGTCAGAGCACAGTGCTGATAACACCAAGGTTGTGGGTCCACCCAAGCCATTCACTCAAGAGCTGGACTTGATGCTTCTTGTGGGTCCCTTTCAACTCAGAATATTCAGTGATCTGTTATCTTGCTTTTGTAATTTGTCTTTAGAAAATTATACAGGACAGCTGATATGTCCAGGAAAGACATAAAACTGGTGCATACAGTCCTAGGAAAATTCTGATAATCTTTTAGATGACATGATTTTAACTTGGTTTTTGCAGTTTTCAAAGCTACAAAGAAAAAAAAAAGGACAAAATTTGATATATAAAGTCTGCAATACAGTGGCTTGAAGATAGGGTATGAAGTTTTGTGATGTGATGGATTCTGAGGTGAGAGACAAGTGTCATGGAAGAACTTTTGTTGGTATCAACAGATACTTTCTGGGGAAGTACTTAGTGAGTGAATGGAAATCTGTTGTTTTGTTAAAAGAGTGAGCAGTTAAATATATCTAAATGTTTTAGGGATGGTGAATCAGTATATGTCATCACAAAATTATAGGAGATTAAAATGCATTTTGAGAAGAAACAATTGTCAAATGGTGATTGTAGAAAAAGGATAGATCTACACTGGTATTGTATGATGTACTGTATCTGTGTGACTTGGAAATTTTACTGGAAGTGTTAAAGCAATCTGCTCTTCCTTTGAACTTCTAATGGGTAGATATTTATTCTTTAGTTGAAGGGCATAACTAGACATAGAATCCTCATCTGTTGGACTTTCTGAAGTTAATATGTCTCTGCTTTTTGCATGGTGCACTTGTGAAGTTAAAACTTGTCAGTTCAAACCACTGTTGTATTCAACGTGTTGTGAAAGAAAAAGCAGGTATATAGTTTTGTGACAGTTGAGGAATAGGTGAGACATTATGACAAAAACACCCCATGTGGGATGAGTAAAAATGAAAAAGTAAGATATATTAATGAGAATTTGCACATCTTTGCTATAGAACTAAAGTTTGGCTTTAGCTATCCTGTTAAAATGAACAGTTTGATAAACAGCTTATGCTAATGTATTTTGCCCTGTAATTGCAGTTACACAATTACGGTGGTCAAGGGGTGTACTTCATTAATGGGTTTTAGTTGAATATATTAAGTTCTCCACCGATGGTAGGTCTTCGGTTATTTGAGCCTCTACCTATACCCTAATACAAGCATTTAAGAAGTTGTTTTCCAGTTCTGTCCTTGTAGCAGCAAGCTGAAACTTACTCCTAGACATTGAAGTAGGAAGTTAGCGAGTCTTTCAGGAAGTGTAAGCTGTTGCAGGAGCCTAAGTGCTTGCATGACTGTAAATAATTCTCAAAGCTTGTGCTACTTAAATGAGATGAGATACTTCAAAACAGTGCTTTTCTCTTTTAATCCCATTTAGCTTGATTCTGGGAGGAATTTTTTTTATTCAGATGTGTCTTTGTGCCCTGTTACTTTTCATGAAATTAGAATTTCTCATGATACGGTGATGAAGTCTGCAAAATGAATTAGATTCCACATAGAGCTTGATTAACTGCCTAAATAATTCAAGGGTCAAGTTGTAAATATGAGGAATTGTTGAAATAAACAAAGATGTGGTTATTACCTTGACCATGGTATACTGAAAAAGAATGGTCTGTTGAATCTGGCTATAGCCTATGGGAGGAGCTTTGTAGAAATAAAATGAGTGGCAGTGGTAAAATATAGTTGCTTGTGTAAGCATATTTAGTAACTGCACTTAGCAGCTTGGATGTTCTTCAGAGTGGGATTAGACAGTTTCTAATAGCCTGTAATAGTTTTATAATAATGAAAATTACTGTCATGATAGCATCCAGGAGCCATCATTAGCTGGTTTTCACTTCAGTCTGAGGTTTTAGTGATTTTCATTCAGAAACACCAAGTTTTTCTTTACCTACTCAGCTCTTACTGAAAAAAACAAATGTTTTGACTATCTGAAGTGCAAATATATTCAGTCAGATTTAGAGTCTAACAGGCACAGTCAGATTTGACTCCTGTGCTTCACTCTATTAAATACATTCTGCCTCAGCATGAGGTTAAATGCTTCAGATGTGTTCAGGTTGGTACAGAGAGTAGGAGAACACAGTCCTGGGAATATTTACTTTGGTGGCATTGTTGATGATGAACACAAAGGTATAGGAAATATATGTGCTCAAATATTTACCAGTCTGTTAAAATACACTCAACAGGAAGAAACTTTTTTTCAGTTGAAGCAGAAGTACTAATTTAGATTTGGCAAAGAGATAAGCTCTAAACAACAAAATTTTGTGAAAGCATGTAACTTTGTTGTGTGATACAGGAGTCTGAATATTTTCATCATGAAGGCTTCTGTTTCTTAATGAAAAGGGAGAATAAGAGAAGAAACATCCATGTTCTGCAAATAAAAATGGATCACTTTCCTGGGGAAAAGGCTTTGCCAGGAATGTTGGAAACATAGGAGAGGGAGAAATAAAAATAATCAGACATTGTAGAAAGCAATAGGACTCTTAACAGCAGCTGAATAGTAGTACAAGAGTTGGAAAAAATAAAGAAATTTCAGAGAAAATAAATTGCTAAAGAAAAGTATTATTAAATAATGAGGAGGAGGAAGACCATCATAGGCATCCTGAAAAGCTTACCTTAATGGTTGTTTGGTAACTGACTGTTGACTATTTAAGCATTGTGTCACAGACAACATCAGGTTAAATTTTGCAAACAATTTGTCCCTTCAGTTTCATTAACAATACATTAAAAATCTGAAAGGGCAGTTCATTCTTGTGCAGCTGCCTTCAAATTGCAGTTTTTTTCTTCTTGTAGGTTCTTAATGCTATAGAGTTTCGCAGCTCGTCCTGGTCCTTGTTCACATGCACAAGGCCCATGTGCTGCAGCGGAAGGTCACACACTCCCTTTCACTCTGCAGGAACAGCAGGTGATGGTACCAGCTGTTCACATCCTTGTATTAGATGCCTGAATTTGAGCAGCTGTATGAGGCTGCTAATAAACTCTTACATGTAATGTAGTTCATATCTTGCCCACATTTCACTTGATCTTACTCAGCCCTGGCCAGTATTTTTTTAGCATCTTTCAATTCCACCTATAAGGTGCTCCTTTTCTTCCTTGTGCTTGTCTCCACTCCTCTTGTGTGATGTATTAGTCGGATGTTTGAAAAATGTTCCAGTGCTGCAGATTTGAAAAGGAAGGGGAACCTGAAAACATGCAAACTGTGCACGGTTTAAGGAAGCAGGAACAATCTCTCTAGCAAAAGCATTTTAAAACTTTAAAGACATAATGCTATAATGAAAATAATCTAGACTATTCTGAAGGAGGTTCTTGTCCTTAAACAGTATACTTTTGGGTACAAACATAGCTGTGTTTGTTTGTTTGAGAAAAGTGGGTCAAAAGTGCTTTTGTTCTGAAGAATCTGTCTGAATCCTACTAGTTGAAGAGGTCTTATATTTGAATCTGCTATTAAAAGAAGGCTACAGGAGTTTTTAATTCCACCTTGGGTAATAAAATTGGCCTGGCAGTGAGTTTTGATATAGCCCAATTCATTTCAACTTGTGCTTTTATTTAAAAACCTTGTTTGTTGGGATCCTCTGTTAAGCCTATTAAATAAAGGGTGAAAAAGTTAAAGCTGCCTGTCTGTGCTTTCCAGAAAAGGGGTGGAGGGAGCCAAAGGAAGGATATTTACCATTTTAAACCCTTTCAGCTCCTTTGTTCACTTATTTCTCTTGCGTCAATGGTTTAGCCTCCCATGCCCTCTCTGGAAGAGTCATGGTGCCTAGAACTGCGAAATACCTTGGTTCCACTGAGTGGCCACCAATGTGATGACGATCTCTTCTTGCTAATGAGATTCTGAGAGGTGACTTTGTTGTTTTATGGCCATTTTTTAAGTGGATTTTTGGTAGATTTCTTTCTCCCTTGGTTTTGTTGTGGAGTTGGGTTTGTGGGTTTGGGGTGGGGTTTTTTTTTAGGTTTTTTTGAGGTGCTTTTTTGGTTGGTTGGATTTTTGGGATGAGATGGGGTGGGTTGGTTTGTTCATCTTTTAGCAATGTGGAGGTGGGGAGAGGGTATATTTGTTCCTTTTTCCTCAAAGGATCTCAGGGAGAAATCCAGCAAGAGCAAAGATAAGGATCAGAAGTTGAATGTTAAGTGTTTTATAAAATTATGAAAAGAAGAGAACCTAGCTGTGTAGTTAGGGTTGGAAGAAAATAACATGGGATCAGAAGTATATGGTAAAATATAGGAAGAGTATAAGTGCTAATATAGTGAAGTGGCTTAGTTCAGATCATTCATTAGACCTTGTTCTTACTGCTCCAAAACTCAACTAATTTTAGCTGGTCAGCATTCTTAAATTAAGCTGTTCACAATCTAGAACTGATGTGTGTGGCTTTTCTCCAGCAAAGATGGCACAGGGATTTTTTTTCTGGATGAGGAATTGGCTCCCATGGCAGATGAGGACAGTAAGCTCCTTGTTAAGCATCAAGAATTTTTAAGAGAGTCTTACCACCCAGTTATTTTTAACTTCATGTTTCACATTTGAATTTTTTTTAACTGTTCAGGTGTCTCTGCAAGCTCTAAAGCAGTTGAAGTAAATAGCTGTATCAAATGAAGTACCTCTTGTCCCTGCTTCCAAAATAAACTGGGAATAATGCTTTACACATTTTGTCTCCTTTAACTCTACAGGCAAGCAAGAGAGGAAGCATGGATTAACATCTAGTGATTTCTAAGAGCTCAGATTCCTCTGTGCTTGGTCTGACTGACAGGGACATGTGGCTCAAGTGCATCTGGAAATATATCACTGGCAAAATTTGGTTGAGTAAATATAGCAGGAATGGGTTGTCAGGGCAGGAGACAGATTGTTCTGGGAAAGGAAGTGCTGTCTGTCTGTTATCTAGTAACAATTTCCTATATTTCTGAGGCATACCTATTTCTTTCAGTGTAACTACGGTAGCAGCAGGCTCTGACATACTTGCTGAGTTCTGCTGTTGTATGTTCTTATGGTGGAAGTGTTATCAGAAATGGTAAAATTGGTAGGAACATGTGTAGAGAACTGATGTCAATATTTTCAATGGTGTTTAAATAGTAGCGCCACACACTTTCTTCTAGTTTAAGCTCATTTTGAAAAGAGGCAAGGATATAAAATGTGAAAAGTAACCCCCAGAGTTTCAGGACATGATTATATTGAAGAAACCTGACTTCTGCTTAGGTGCAAAATTGTTTCTAGGCCACATGGTAAGCAAGCAAGCAACCAAAAAAACCCCCAATAACCTCTTCCTTGTAAATGGGCTGACAACCCATATTCTAAAATTCCTGTCTTTATTGGCAGTTGATACATAAGTAATTAGCAGGGATAGAAAAAGCCAATCACAAGGCTTTTCTCCAGCAAAAGCTGATTGGCAAAGCTGTAAAGCTTCCTGAAGTATTGTGATATTAGTTGAAGTCTCAACACAAATTGTACTGTTTGGGGAGAAAATTGAACCAACTGTGTTAGAGGGTGACGTACAGAAGTCTACGCAGGCATATTGGTATAGACCGTATTTTGCACAGAAAGGCATAAACATGGGCAAAGGCAATTAAAATTGTAACAGATGCAGGCAGTATCAAATGTAACAGTAAATTACAGAGTTTTTGCAGTTTATCAAGGGAAGTTGGAGATGACTACTGATTAGAGTCAGTACCATTTGCAGCATTTTCCTAGTGCAGTGGGCTATTTTTTTCATCAGCTTGCTCAAGAACATATCAAAGATAGGAACCCTGACAATTTTGTGTGCAGTAGCTGTCTGTGGTAAGTTGCTGATTCCGTTGCCTTTTCTGAGAGGTTACATGCTGCTTCCCACCGTTGTGAGCTCAGTCTGGTGCCCTGTGATGTGGCGGTGTCTGGGGTGGGGTGAGCAGCCAACAGGTGCACAGCATACCACGCAAATGTGGAGGCAGGGAATTTGTGTCCAAGGGCATTGGGGATAAATAACTGTAGTTGTAAAAAGTATTACATGAATGCTAACATTTTCACTGAACAGGAAGTCTGTTCTGAAAATTGTCTCACAAACTTCCATATAATAAGCTTCGATTTCTATGCTCAGAAGTCTGAAGACATTAACCGGTGTTGAATTTTCTTTGGCTTTTAGGAAGAAATGGATATTTTGCTGGAGGATGTAACTGATTCAGACTAGAGGTTGTCCAAAAGCTTTCTGTAGTTACAAGCAGTAGGATGACAGATGGGATTCTATATTTTTTGAGTAAAACCTGCTTAAGTTAACTATTTTGTCAGTGTACAGTATTCTTCAAAAATATTTGTAAGCCCCCAGGATTCATTTGTTATTTCTTCTGATTGCACCAGATCCAAATACTGCATGTCATGATACAGGCAGGGATAAAGCCTTGCCATTTCTCATTCATAGTGGCAGCTCAAGACTTGTTACCATTTACTAGCTGTGTTACATAGCACACCTGGCTTGCCTAGGCCTTTTGCAATGTAAACTTCAGCAGCAGGAACAGTTCACTAAGAAAAAACAAATCATCAGTGTTTAACGTATTGTTACGCTATTATCCACCTACATGCCTCTTATTCCAGGTGTTCCAGCTTCCAGCAATTGAGATTTGAAGTCTACTCTGTAGAAGCCTCTGTTTCTCTTCAATGCCCTATAAATCTAGTTCTTTATTCCATTCTATTTTTCCTTTGCCAGTCTCACCCTGGAATAAAAGTGAAAGGGCTAAACTTCATGTTTCAGATGAAATTTCACATCAAAAGACACCTGTGTTCTGTGATCATTGGGTACCAGTACACTGTTGTTTGTCTTACTGCATCAGCTGTCAATATGTGTGATAACAAAACACTTTTAAATCAGATTTATTATTTATAAAGGCATTGAAATTATAAAGTGCAAGAAGTATGGAGTGGTATTGGGAGGTATATGAGAGAAAGTTTTGGACCTGCTGTTTTGAAGAAAGGGAGTAAAATACTTAAAACTCTTCCATTGGAGCTTTTTCTGCAGTAGTTTCTTCTGGGACCATTGTTCCATGACAAGAATGGCTTTGCTCTGGATATGTCTGCATGATGATTTATTCAGGATGGCTGTAGAATTACTTTTAACTGTGATCTAGCTGTGTTGCTAGATGTTGTCATGTAAATAGGAAGCATTTAATCCCTGTAAGTGTAACTGTTCTGCATTCTACAGTTGATTTGCAACTGCCTAGGTAATACTAAAGCATATGGTATTTAAGACTTTTTAGTGATATTAAATGCTGAGTTGCTAACCTGTTCTCATAATCTCAGCTGTTTAATTGTATGAAGAAGATAGTTTTTTTTTTTTTTCATTTGAAGCCTTTAAACTGTTTTACTCTTGAATCTACGAATTCTGGGACAAGAATGAACATCATTACATGAAGAAAGGAGTCAACAGGAAAATGAAGGTATGTAGAAGCTAACTAGGAGCATAGTTACTTTGTTCTTGATGTCCTCAAGAACACCTTTTAGGTGGTAAGTTTGTGGGAAGGGAGTTGATAATTTCTTTCATGTGATACCTTAGTGTCTGGTTTGTTCTGAGCTGAAATTTCACTTCATGAAAATCACCTGAAGTATTAGCTTAACTTGGTCTTCCAGTCTGAGCCCATGACCTTTAGCTGCACAGAACCTTACTAGCTGCAACAGGATGTTGTAAAATACTTACGCTGCAACCTTATTTTTGGTTCTAAAGAATAATTTAATGCTTAGGAATAGAAAAAGCAGTGAAAACAAGGCAGGACTTGGGACCAGCATACAGACCTTTCATGTGTACCTTAGGCATGCATAGCTAAAGTTTTATATGTGAAGAAATTGCCTGAGTTTCTTGTAGGGCACACACAGCACTTAGGGCCCATGTAAATTCCACAGAAGCTGCTTTGCAAAAAGAAAATTTTGCAAAATTTATTTAGCTTTGTCTTCCATGACTCCTGTTCCCTTTTTCTTTTTTGCTGTTACTTTCTGTTCATGCATTTTTTTGCAGTCTGTTCCTGTGTAAGCCTCTTCTGTGTCAAACTTATAACTAATGTAACTTTGCAATAAGAAGCACTCTGTATTTGTCTGACACAGTTCTTCTCACTTCTCATTCTTTATGTTCCTTTGGACAGTCAGCACTGAGTTTTTGTTGGGCTTAATATAAAGGGACTTAGAAAGGCAGGTGCTTCTGGATTTGAATTTACGAGACTTCCAGACATGAGTGTCATGTGTGCTTTTTTTTCTCCCCCGTCTTCTGTAATGCTCTGTACTCTGTAATAGGTTGAGTTGTAACATTCATTAAACCATTCCTCACATTCCCTGCTTTGAAAGCTTATCAGGACTGCTTTGATTTAGTTATCTGGAACAAAAAAAGCCATTTGTGAAGGTTGGAATGGAGCTCTGGAGCAATAATATATCCGAGATCAGATTCAGGTCCCAGTTGTATTATTCCTAGGGATTTATTTGCCTGTGTACACACAGGCAAAGAGTGGTGTGTATGGAAGACTTGCAGGAATGCAAATTGGACACATTTTGTTGGGACCTGTAGGGGATTTTCACTGGTTCATAATTTTTCAAAGGTTTGTTATACATCAGGCAGCCACTGCCTCCTCTTTAAACCTTTAAATCCCCCCTCTTTTTCCTGTTCTAAAGGTCAGATTTTTTTTGACAACTGTGTGCAGGAACAAGATTTGTTAAATCCCTTCATTTTTATTCATACAAATACCAGTGTTTGGTGAGCAAGAGTTACCCCAGAATTCAGAAGCACATAAAGCCCAGTACAAGCCTTCTGAACCTAAATTCAATTCAGAGATGCATCTCTCGAAACTGAATCTGCCATCTGAATATTAACCCTTGGCACTGCACAGGGAATGCATGGTAAAAAATTCATCTCTTTGTGTCACTCAGTAGGCAGGCTTCACAGGCTCTCTGGTGTCCTCTGAGCTGCAGAGCAGTGTCCTGCGTCTTGTCCTGGCTGTTCCTAGGCATAGGGCTCAGGGCTGAAGAGCTGTGTGTCTGGTCATGCTCATCTAGCATTAGTCCTTTCTTGTGAAACAGCAAAATTTTTTGAGCCTTTGTTCTGATCCAGTCAATGAAGTAACTGAGTCTTCAGTGGGAAATCCTCTTGAAGCTATTTATATTTTGGTTTTACATGCAACTCAGCTTTGAGAAAGCTATGTGATGGGCTGTTGATCTTTGGGATGTGAATGATGACTAGCTATCGTATAGGGACCACTTTGTATAGGGATGACTGATGGTGGTTTGCTTCTTGGAGAGCTAGTCATAGAGCATCATCAGTAGCTCTGAAGTCCTCATCCTTACCTTTCTTCAGTGTGGGTGAAGATAAGAGGTTTAGGAATGGGAAACTCCTTTTCTTACCCAGAATAGCTTCCGTAGACTAAAGCAGTTGACAAATGAGATCTGGCAGGTCATACTGTGGTGTTTTATACAATATTGTAAATCATTCTGATAAGCAAATTGTTAAGCTGGCAGGGTGGAGTTCTTGTTGTGTTTGAATTACCCATTTTAAAAAATCTCTCAACACTGGGACAATGGTCAGGAGTTGTAACTTTTTATTATCTGTCGAATTTCATACTGAGGTGCCTGGGGAGTGGCCATATGTTTGCTTTGCTTAAGTGTCTTGTAGCAGTTGATGATTTTGGAGGAAAATGGAGCAGACAGCAGCAAAGTCTAGACTGGGCAGAATCTTTAGTGCTTGTTTTATCACA
Source organism: Anomalospiza imberbis (assembly GCF_031753505.1). NCBI lineage: Eukaryota > Metazoa > Chordata > Aves > Passeriformes > Viduidae > Anomalospiza > Anomalospiza imberbis. Next base: position 16,173,579 of record NC_089688.1, read on the forward strand.
GTGGGATTCTCCAGAGTGAGTCTGCTCTTCAGTTTTACATGTGCATTTCACATTTGTCAGCACATCTGTGCTAGCGGGGAATAAGAACTGTGACCCTAACCACTGTCACTGTATTTATATACATGTATGTATCTGTTGTTGGGTGCCCAGAAGTCGTTCAGCTTCCATAGCATGTTTTGTGTAGAGTTATGTGCAAAGTGGTTTTGTTGGCTTGGGTCATGCTGAATTTTGCTGATACAGTATCCAACCACACACAGTGCAGATGTGCACTATCTTGACAATGTGTATCTTGCAGTTCCTTTCCATCACACCTAGTGACACAGTCTAGATAACTTCAAGGATGTTTTTCCTGTGTGCTTTTTGTGTATAGATGCAAAAGTCTAGGACAGGGACGAGAGTTTACAGAGATGTTTTCATGACTTAGCATGTTTACTGGATTTAACATGCCTGAGACAGCAGAAGTAGTTAGGCTGGGATCTGGTTCTAGGGGGGAATAAAGAAAAATGTCAAATATTTTAGCACAGACCATTGTCAGCTTGCGTTAATATTAATGTCTTTTTTTAAGCTACTGCAAAGATGCTTCTCCGAACATCTTCTGCCGCTAGCCCAGAGTTTCTGCACTGGGTTAAATTTAAATTGGCTCGTAGATGCAGACTTAACTGGTTGCTTCTTGCAAAGTTCTCAGTATCATGATGAGAGTGGCAAGCAGTTGTTTTGGAGCCCTAGGGATTGACCTCTGAGGCTGTGCCTGTTGCTACTGTTTAGAGAAAAGATCTTGATGCTGACTGACCTCAACGCTAGAATACTATTTCATCCTTGAGCTTGGTGTTCTGAAGCAGAAAGATGATGGTCAAAAGTATTTTATTATGTTGTCTGCTAGCCAAGTGAGGATGCTTAAAGGCTGGCTAATGAAGAAGCATTTTGGCAACTACTTAAATAATGTGTTAACTCATCACCTCTCCTGTGCAGATGGCTTTTGGCTGCTAAGTGGAAAGATGCGGAAGGCAAGGATGACTTAAGATGGACACCAGCAAAAGCAAGCCTGCTTGTCATTGTGCTTAGTGACTGTACGGCTGTGTTTATACCCCTCGTTCTTAGAGTGGGCAAAGCCTGTGTGGCGTTCCATACTGTCCAGGACGAGAAGGGTTGTGTATGGGGGCTGAAGAAAAGGACATAGTCTGCTTTCTCAAAATAACAAGACAGCTAACACCACCTTGGAAAAAGACCTGGTCTGTGGAGGAAGCATGTTCAAACAGCATTGCTAGAATAGCTGAAGGGTCTGTAATGGAATCTGTTGAAGATTAACCTTGGTGCTTTATAGGCGAGCCAGGCCTTCAGAAGGGTTTGACCCGAGTAGCAATTTTAAACATAAGGTCACAGTTAATCAGTCAGAATGAGAGGGAAGGGAAGTAAAGTGCATAAAGCTTGTCATCATTGGTGATTGCATTAAGATACTTTGGTATCTCAGAGACTTTTCCGTTTTTCTTTTCAATGATCAGTGTAAATGCGGTCCACCCAACTTTTTGGAGCATCAGATAAATGATGGGGAAAGCCATTTGGCAGGCATTAAGGTAACAGCTAACTAAAATGAAAACAAAACAAGAGGTAATTGTCTTTTGTATAGATAACCTGGCCTGCAGAGTCTTGATTATGCTGATAATATAGGCCAATGTGACTTGAAATGAGCCATGGGAGAGAAGATGATTTCTACATGGACAATGAGCTGTCTGGAAGCAAAAAGGAATAATCTATTAATGTGTTAGAAAGTAGGATGCAGTTTATTTCAATGAGATACATAATTTACCTCTTTTGAGTAACTTTTTCCTATTGCCTTTCTTTAAAAATGTTTGGGATGACACCCCCCCACCCACTGCTCTCTGAAAGACCACTGGGAAGATTTCCTTGGTGTTTAAGTAAAATTCAGAGGCTGCCTGATGTGACTTACCACCTTTCTCCTGATTACATCTCTTACCTGTTTGCTGATGTCTTGCATCTATTGAAGGTGTTTAAAGAACATCTTGTAATTTTCTCTTCTTTTTTGAATGTTGAATCACATTAATGAATCCCTTCAATTGTTAGTAGTAGATGTCTGTAAAGGAAAATGTGGTGTAAATAGTTTTTTAAAGGATGTTGTTTCAGGATTCGTGGACTGATAAATAACCAGGTGTAGAAAGGATACTTGTAAATTTTCTTTTAGCCAATCAAGTAACACTGAAGATTTAAATTTTAAAGGTTTAGGATTTATTGTGGTGTTTTTTTGGTTTGTTTGGTGGGGCTGTTGGTGGGTTTATTTGTTTTGTTGTTCTGTTTGGTTTTTTAGTTTAGACTTTTTAATAACTGAGCATTTGATTTCTGTCCATAAATCAAACTACTGAAATAATAGCATAACTACTGCTGCAGTAGTACCTGAATCAGAGACAAGTATACAATTCCGATATGTCTGTGGGCTTTAAAGTACTTGTGTCTGGAAGCAAAGAGGTAGTCTTTTGGGATGAAATGTTTTTATCTGTGTAACCTGGACTGGAAGGAGCAAAAGATTCCCAAGTTTCTACGAGTAGAAGTCATTACAATATTGTGGTTCTGAGCTGCTGGTTAGGAGCTGTAAATCTGGTCAGTTAATGGCACTTTAAACAGGGAATGACAAGTTTGGCTTATGCCTGGTGTGAAGAAGGTTGCAACTGTTGCCCTGCATCGACAGCTTTCAACAATATGCTGGGTGGATGGAGGGTCCCAGGCGAATGTAATTAATCAGGTTCGGGGTCTCTGGAGTGTTGACAGAAGCATTGTGTAGGATACAAAACCAGCTTCTGATCTGCAGCCACTGGAGAGCTGGATTAACTCCGACCTGTAGGGTTTGCAGGAGCCTGAATGGCAATTGCTTGGCAGTTGGGCTGCTGCTGTGTGGGGCTTTGAAATGATAGGTACTACCTTTGGTGGTAGTATTAATCAGAGTGGTCGTAATTCTGATTGTGGTGGGTGGAGCAATGGTGAAACAGGAACTTGGTTCTTCTGTAACACATTCTGACCTTAGCTGGCTACTTCCCTGCCTCAGAAGGAGATGTGACTCTTTGCTGTATTGTGTATCCCCTGGTTCTGGATGGCACTTGTATTTCATCTGCTGTTAGTTATAGCAAACAAATTCTAGCATTCGTGGAGCCTAATAATTTCTACAATAACCAAATCTGGCTTCACCATTCTTTGTTCATGCTGAGGGTCTTTTCTCACAATTTTTAGTTTCATTCCTTGTATTTAGAGTGGTTGGTGGTATCTGAGCAGTCAGTATTTGAAATAGCAGGCATGGAATTTATCAGGGAGATTACTTGGTGATAGATTTTGTTTTTTATCATGATATGATGGAGTTAGACTTGGTGGTAAGCAGAAGTACTCTACCAGCTGCCTGTTCTTTTACAGAACAGGGAGAGTTTCCTGTTTGCAATTTGGCATTTAAATTTTTGAAGCTTGTATAAGAGCTACCTTGAGGAGGGAGAAGTGATGTGAGGGACTTTTTCTTCATAGGAAAATCCAGTCTAAAGACTGAAATATGGGACCAGTTTGTGTCAGAAGAGTACTTTACTACCTTCCCATTGCAAGTAAAAAAACTGTCTGATCTAGTAGTGCTTCCTTCCTCTTCAACCCCAAATAATTGTAGCATGCCAGCTTTATCAGGACAAATACTAACTGCCATTTCTTCCTTAAGGCTAAATTTGAAAAAGGAAGGCTAGGATTTAATTGCTTTCCTTAGTGACAAACAATTCACTATGTTCTCTGAATGTGTGGGTTAACAAGTATAGAATGGATTTCTAAGAATTTATCAGTAAGCTTCTTTCCACTGGAATTGATTAAAAATGGAGATTTGGGGGTTTGGCCTTGAGGCGAGTTGGGTTTTAATGGAAGATTACTTTTTTAAACTTGATAATAGGAAATCTAACTAACCTAGACATAAAGGCTTTAAAAAAGAAGTTGTCCCTTAGTGACCCGAAACTACTGCAGAGTGAGCTGTGGGTGGATACATCAGTGGAGGTAACCTGTTACAGGATGTAACAGTTGCTCTGCCTGAGCAGCCAACTTCTATGCAGAAATTTCATGTTGTTTTAGAGGACTTGGATATACCCACCAACAGGATATTTAGGTAAATTCATATTTAAAGGAATGGAAGCTGGAAAAATCACCTTGTCAGTGTGTGTCTTTAATTTCACATTTGAGAATATAAGGCTAAGGACACCATGTGTAACACATTGAGAGATACAAGGTTGAAAAATACAGCAATACTGTGTAACTGGTTGTAATTCATCCCTAGCTCAGATTTTTGTGAACAGTAAAAAATTAACCATGTTGAAATACAGAAAATTGTTCTGCTCTTAGCTCTGCCTCTCATTAACCTTTTCTAACCCAGGAAATTATCATAATATACAGAAGTTGAGTAAACTAACCTTCAGGAGCTGCCAATAATGTCATCATGTGATGTGGTGAATGGAATGTGGCAAATAGCTGATGGGTTGCTGTGAGGAGCAGTGGATATGGGCCCTGTGCCTCTAAAAATTAGACAGCTCTATTAAAACAGTCATGCGTTAAATAACACATCACCAGGTCCCTTTGTGTTTCTTTATTCTCATCAGGTGTCGGAAACCATTAGGATCAAAGTTTTCCTTTTCAGTTAGATAATAGGCATTATGAAGTGGAGGAGAGAGAAGAGAGACTGAGGCCAGCAGTCCTGGTACTGATTAAGGGTACCTTCCTAATTTAATTTTTTTTTTTTGCAAGACAGAATCAGTGGTTTGCCTGTGTACAGCCTGCAGGCAACTGAAATAAGTTTTCATTCTAGTCTTGAGTGTCAGTAAGGTGTTTTGTAGCACTGGACATGTATTGGTAGGCAGACTAAATAATGAAAGGAAAAGTGTGAGATGAAGGACAATGTGTAAAAGAAAAGATGAGTATGTACTTTTGCCCTCAAATTAGAATTCTACAGGTGTTGTTTTTTCCACTCTTCCTAGAGTTTCTAAAGATTATTGTTAAATTACATGTTCAAATGCAAGTCATGCAGAGGGTACTACAATAATATGTTTATTTATGCATGAAAATACCCAGTTTTCTGTTATCTTTGCACTATTGTTGTATTGTGCGCAAGTAATTCCCCCCACCCTGAGCCCCTTCTGTAAGCAATCACTGTACTCCCCACTAAAAATTTATCCATACTTTAAATGTTAATTTGTTTTAAGGGAGAAGGTAATTTTAAAGCACAGCAGCTTTTCTGCATAATACCATGTATAGATTATCTTTCTTCTGTTTATCATAGTTCATTTTGAAAGTTAGTATTGAATAGTAATGTGTAAACAAAACCCTAATGAATGTCTCATTCTTATTCATTAGGTTGTATCCCTTCCTCTGGCTTAGAAAAGAGGTGATTGAGTAGGTATTGGTGGGTCATCAAATTGTACATTAATGCTTTCCTCTGATGTCCTTTGTGTTTGCAAAGAGGACTGAATGCCTCCTCTTCTTGAATACTAGAGGGATTTAACTGGAACTGGGAAACAAATATTCTACTTCTTCAGCATACATACAAGTTCTGCTTCTGAATCATGAAGTAGTATTGCTTTGATTTTTAGGAATAATTATCACTCATACCATGGTTCAGCTGCAGATTTTTATAGGCTAATGGGAGCAGAATAATTAGGAAGAATTTTGACAGTCCCTATTTCCTGTTACTGGGAAGTATACTTGGATAAAAATAATGCACATGGAGTGGGTAGGGGATTTTTTTCCCTAGCTTTTTAAAGTAATTACTTAAACTGTGAGGCAGTTGCTTTCCTTATCAAAACAGTTATTCCTCCATTTATGCATTTGAAGAAAGGAACTATACAGAAAAGGAGTTCATCTGTTGGGCAAAAGTCTTCCCTTATGCTATTCAAGTTATGGAGTTACAATCAGCTCCAATATAGTGGAGTCCATTTGTTCTCAAATTTGTGGTTATAGTACACTGGGAATCTGAAAAACAACAGTTTCAGCTTTGTAATAAATGCAGAACTGTATTCAACAGGGGTTTCAATGAAAACAGTTCATAGGAATCTGGTGAGTAGTTGTACCCTACTTTTTAAATCAAAGTTGTAAGCTACTGCTTTAGCTTTATGCTGTGAATATGCTTCAGCATATTCATTTTTACAATGTTATCCATACTTTGTTGGCTCTCAGAAGCTCCACGTGTGGTTATGCCATTGGTTTTTAAACACTGAGCTTGCATAAATGTTTCAGTTTAAGGCGACACAGGGCAGAGAGAGGAAACATTGCTGCTACCTTACAGGTATGGGTATTAAAGAACAGAATTAATTTTCCAGGGTTTCTTAGGAACTCTGTTGTACCTACCTTGAAGATTTATATCTGTGTTTCTTTTAGAGCTAATGTGGTGTCAAACTGCAAAACTGGCTTTTTCTGTGTGGCTTGTTGAAGTACATTGAAATGAGAAATTTCCTTATTGATAGTTTTTACTTTTCATTTTCATTTTGTGTTTTAACTTAGCCAAATAGAGAACTAAAAACAGGAGATGAAAATGAAATTCACACACTTGTGCTTCTCCACTCCCCTCTTTCTCTGAGACTGTAATTTTCTTTGTATTTAAGAAGAAACTGGAAGAGAGTTCTGGGCAGAGGAATTTAGTAACTTTTTTTTTCATTTCAGAATATTGTCTAGAGAGCCTTAATAATATTATTATTTTTAAAGGTGTCAAGTTTTTGTGGCAGTGTGGATTTGCAGTCAGTCATGTCTATTCTGAAGTATTTCTGTTATACGGGACAGTTATTATTCTGTATTGTATTCTGTTGGACTGTACTGAATTTTTCTGAGCCTTTTGAACATGGTTTGTTGGTGTAGCACTGTGAATGCACAATGCTAGAGACCCAAGTCTCTAAGTACTTGAGCTCCTAAGCAGATGGTAGAGAAGTATGAGTTCTTTGACAGACACTCTTAGCTTTTGAGCAAAGTAGAGATGTGAACGGTAGAAATTTCTTCACTAGTAGCAGGTTTGGGGCACCGTTTGTTTTTAGTCATTGGGCATGTTGATCAAAGAAGGAAATAGAGCAGTTCTCGTGGCTGGAAGATGAAGACTGGACTCTGCAACAGCTGTGGCTTCTGCAGTAATTTCCTGCTGTCTGGCTCATGCTCCATATTAGAAGATGACAGCAGTGGGCAAACTTGACTCATGAGCTAAAAACAATCTAAGGTCATTCTGGAATAGGCTTTTTGCTCTCGGGAAGAAAAGTTTTGCGGATCTTTGACATTATTACTGATAAACTTAATAGTGGAATGGCTGGACCTGTTTTACTGGGCTTGATTTGCTTGTGTTGAAGTGATTGGTGTGAGCTAGAAAAAGCACAGTGTCACACCTCACCAGCATTTGCTCTGTGTTGCCTTGGGGCTGTGGATTCACTGAGGGAACAGCATCTTCGTGAGATGACTGTGCCTTCTTCCTGATAGATGAACATGCCAGATGACTTGTATGGAGTCCTGCCTCGCAAAGACAGAAAGCTGGAGGCATCTAAAATTCTAAATATACATTTTAAAATACTTTTTATTAATTGATTCATATGCAGCCATGGTTGGGGAAAGAGGTGGCTGAAAAAAAGATGCATGTGCGAGATTTAAATTTCAGGCCTACTTTCTGAACATCCAGAAGCGCAGGTATAAACTAAAATCTTTTCTCAGCTACTCAGTAGCCTTTGTAAGTTTAATTATACCATTTTGTTTCTGCTATCACTTTTTAGCTGATTTATTGTACAATTTAAAAATCAAAGTGTTTTTGGAGAGAGACCAGTCGTTTCAAGAATGCCTCCTTTCTTCCCTGCTGGGTTTAGACTTTGTACTGGGAATTCAGGCTCAAGGTGGTCATTCTTTCTTGGTTTTTTTTGCTTCTTCTGTGAGACTCAGAGGACTTTTGCTCCTTGAACTGGTTGTTTGGCTTTTTAAAGCTTAATCACTTACAGAAAAGGAGGAGAGAGTTGTTTCTCTGCAGCTATTGCTGTTCTCCCTGGCCTGTTCTCACCAAGGAGTTGCAGAGATGATGGCAGCTTTGTTATAAACAGTAAAGCTGTCTCCTACTGACGCGAGCTTGCATTGGTTAGGCTTCGGACACTGGTGTGGAACTTGGGCTCTAATCATATCTGCTTGTCAAGAGAAAGCTCTGTCTGATTTCTACGCCTGATCAGTCACTGACTGATATGACAGCCCATGTGTCTGAAGTGTTGAGCAGCAGGTAAGTGCTGACACTTTGACTGGTCAGGCCACAGTTTGGGGATTGACAGCAATGTGTGCAATGACATTGGAAGAGCAGCCAAGAATTTACTTTCAGTGAACAAATGGGATTAGTTACTATGTTTAGCTGACATTAAGCTATAAATTATCTGAAAGGTGGAAAGAAATTCCACTCAGAGTTCATGTAGAATTTCCATTTACTAATCTGGCTGCACTGAGTCTGAATATTTATAAGGGTCTTTCTTTACCATATTGTATATGTTTTTGATGGATGTTCTCAGTGCTTAATTGGTTACAACATTCAAAGAACCCAGTTAGAAATCAGGCCTGGGCATATCAGGTACTGTGTAAAGTCGTAAATTTAGGTTCTGAGAAGCTTACATTATATTACACTTGTTCTGAGAGCAGCCAAGTATTTGCTTAAAATTAGGTTGTTGGTTGTTCGTGTTTAGGGTTGTGGAGTTTCATTTTATTAACACTTTAGTGTTTAATGGCTGTTTTATCTAATTTTTCTGTCTTTAAAGTATTTGCAGCCACACAATTATTGCAGTCATTCTTAGGTAGTCTTTCAGAGGTGGAAAACAGTCTGCTATGCTCAGCCCTCTGAAGAGAAGATAGATAGCCATTGATGCTGTGTACACCTCTCCAGTGTCTAATATCTGCTCGTAAACAATTCTTTTAAGCACTGAGCTATTCTTTATCTGTTAATGAAATTACCAGGCTCAGAGACCTCAGGTCTAGGTGTCACAAGAGCTTACTTGCAGGGAGATGTTTGTCACAGTCCCTAGATGATGACAACTTTCTTTGTCCACTTATAAGTAAGACTTTTGCCTCCTAGTCCATCTGTATGCAATTCACAAGTTTAGGGGTTTTTTTCTTCTTGTCTAATATTTTTTTTAGATTACCTCAAACAATAAAATTTTAAAATTTTGTTGATTTGTACATAATTATGTCTGATGGAAAATAGTGGGAAAATACTCTAATCTCAGAAGAACAGGGAGTAAATATAAGATAACCATTAGCTTTAATAAAAAGGTATTTTGTTAGTTGATTTCTACCCATTACTGTTTGTGGAACAAAGCTTAGTTTGTTGTATTAAAATGTTATGTAAATTTTGCTTTAAGCAGTTGTATATGGCTGCTTTGTCAATTGTTTAGTAAATGTGCAGCCACAATTCCTGTTTAAAGTTGTCCTTAGGAGAAGGAATTTAGTGTACTGCTCTGCAAACTTTGGCTGGCCTTTTATGTTGCAAAGGTTTTGTTGCTGAAAAGAGACAGGTTTTGATGGTCACTGTCTTATAGCTGGCAACTGATGGGTTAGGGGTGGCTGGAAAGCTGTTTTTCTTTTACATTTCTCTCTTTATTTGCAACTCTTTCTTGCCCTTTTTCATACCATATTTCATATAGTTTTAATTTCATGTGTGCATTTTGAAGGATGCCCATTAGTTTGAGTGAGGATGCTTGAGAAGTCTCATGGAGCAACTGAATAGGAGAGAAAGGAAAAGAAGCGCCTGTGCTTACAGTGGACAGGTGGCACTTCCTTGCTCTATGTATTTGATTTATCTGGGCTCATAGTACTGGTGAATAGTCTTCTAATAAACCAGTTTAAAAATTGGCATGTTTCTGCATGCAACAATTGTAATTCTGGTGTTGATGTACCAAATTTTAGAGAGATTTTTGATACATTTCTGACTAATGTGGTATTCAAAGTACTCCAAATTTTTGAAAAAGATAGAAATTTTTCATTTGGTGCTTTTCAGTTATTGGTTATCTAAACCTTTCGTTGTTCAGACAGAGCAGAAGTTAGAAATGACCAGCATGTGTATGCCCTATATATGTTTCCAGTGTAGAACCTAATGGTTCGATAGATCTACAGACAGGTACAATCTCAGAGTTTGGCATTATGCATCTCTACAGGCTTAAAGCAGTATTTGCTTTCAAGTCTCATGCAAAAATTGCCATAAATAGAAGAATGTTAGGCTCAGATAATGGTTCATGCTGTAGAGTTAGTTGTATGCAGATGTTAGTTGTATCAGGGTTTTCAATACTTTATCTGGGTGACTTTGATTTCTTGAAGAATACTACTTTTCCATATGAAGTTCTTTGAATTGCTGTTATTTTTCTTATTTACTTATGTAAATTGCCATCTATCATAAAGGATGCTAGCCCATTAGCTGCTTGAGGTTTGTTTCTATGTTTCTTTCTCAGTTGCTGATGTCTTCCCTTTTTTGAGAGAAGTTGATGATGTTAAATTTATTTTGCAAAACAGGAGTGACAGCCCTTCTCTATAAGACCATGTCTCAACAGTGAGGTGAACCAGACTTCACCATCTTCCTTAGATGGTCTTGAACCTCCATTTTTTAAGAAGTTAAAAAAGGAAGACCCAGAGAGCTACAGGCCAGTCAGTCCAACCTCAATGCCCAGCAAGATCATGGAGCATATCTTCCTGGAACCTAAACTAAGGCACATGGAAAAAAAGGATGCGATTGGTTACAGTATGGCTGTACTAAGGGCAAATCATGCTTGACAAATTTAGTGGCCTTCTACAAGGGGTTTACAGTGTTAAGGATAAGGGAAGAGCAACTGATGTCATCTACCTGTATTTGTGCAAAGTGTTTGACGCTGTCCCACACAACATCCATGTCTCTTATCTGGAAAAACATGGATTTGATGGATGGACCACTCAGTGGATAAGGAATTGGCAGGATGGTTGCACTCAAAGAGTTGTGGTCAACAGCTCTCTGTCCAGGTGGAGACTGGTGGCAGGTGACTCAGTTGTCAGTGACAAGGCCTTCAGGGATCTGTACTGGGACTAGTGCTGTTTCACATTTTTGTTGGCAGCATGGATGGGATTGAGTGCACTCACCGAGTTTGTCGATGACACAAACTTTGTTGACCACTCTGTGATGTGGTCAACACACTGGAGGGAAGGGATGCCATCCAAAAGGACCTTGACAGTCCTTCAGATGTGGGCTGGTGTGAAGCTCATGAAGTTCAGCAAAACCAAGTTCAAGGTCCTGCACCTGGACTGGGGCAATCCAAACACAAATACAGGCTGGGAGGAGAGTGGATTGAGAGCAGCACTGAGGAGAAGGGCTTGGGGTATTGATTGATGGCAACCTTGACATGACCTGGAGAATGTGCACCTGCAGCCCAGAAAGTCTGTCCTGGGCTGCACCAAAAGCAGAGTGGCCATCAGGCTGAGGGAGGGGATTCTGCCCCACTGCTCTGTGAGACTGCAGTGCTGGAGTGCTGCATGCAGCTCTGCGGTCTCCAGCATAAGAAGCACATGGACCTGCTGGAGCGATTTAAAGGGGAGGCCATAAGGATGGTCAGAGGGCTGAAGCACCTCTCTTGTGAAGACAGGCTGGGAGAGTTGGAGTTGTTCAGCCTGGACAAGAGAAGACTTTTGGGAGACCTTACATCTTCTTCTACTACCTAAAGGGGCTGCAAGAGAGCTGCAGAGGGACTTTTGACAAAGGCACGTAGCTGTAGGACAAAGGGGAATGGCATCTCACCGGAGAAGGAGAGGTTTAGATTAGATATAAGGAAGAAATTTTTCACTATGAGGATGGTGAGGAACTGGTACAAGTTGCCCAGGAACCTTGCAGATGCCCAGTCCTTGGAAGTGCTCAAGGTCAGGTTGGATGGGGCTTTGAGCAACCTTGCTAGTTGAAGGGGTTCCCACCCATGGCAGAGGGATTGGAACGAGACAGTCTTTCAGGTCTCTTCCAACCCAAACGATTCTATGATTTTGTTTTTTTCAAGCTCTAGTATTTGAGCCATACTGCATAAGAATAATAATGTGTGCAATTGCAATAATTTAATATATGACTATTAAAAGTGCTCTGAAACGTAAACCATTAGAGGCATTGGAGGCAAGTATTTCCACTGAGTAAGGTTTTCTCTGCAAACATTTTTCACTTAGACTAAGCCTTTCAGTACTAGCTTGGGGCAGTAGATGAGACTTAATGTGTAAATGGTAAATTAGTTTTCCCCTTTGTATCTCTCCTTAGGGATCCCTTGATGATTTTTTGAAACTTTTTTTTTATTATTATTAAATGGGTAAAGGCTTCCCCTTGCACTTCCAGTTTCACCCACTGCCTCATGCTGGCGGTAAATAGTCTGCAAAAAATGTCATTTGCTGGTGGATTGTTTTTCTGTTTATTGGAGGTGACATGAGCAGTGGGGCAGCGGCAAAGAGGCCGTGTTGCCATTGCTAAATATACATCCCTGACAGTCTGATAATGGGTTCCAGGAAGTTCAGTGGAAAATTAAAACAAAGCAACATTTATAGCTGAGTGAACTTGAAAAGCAGTTTTCATGTTGAATGGCAAATATGTGGACTTCAGCATTCCAGGAGACTGATGCAGCTCCATTGGATGGGCCTGACCTTGTGTGCAGAATGGACTGTGGACACAGCAGCAGGCAGAATGGCTTCATCTATAGAGGACTTCATGGGGAGGAAAAATTTGCTATCGTGCACAGAAATAGTTCTCACATACGCTGATATTTATACAGTGTCCACAGGTCTGAATAGCATCTTTCGTATGAGGGTTTTGCAGCCTGTTAGCACTACAAGAATGTCTGGTACTGGGACTGTCTTTGTCCCTGCCAAAGCACTAAAAATACCCTTCCATCTATCCCCTTTCTAAAGCTGTAAGCACAGTTTACTTTTACTGGTTTTGTAAAATATGGCAAAAGTTACAAATCGTGTTCTCAACAGCAGTAAGTGGAGCTTGGGTATAGAAAGCTCTATTTTCCATGTCTGTCTTCTGTGTTTAAAAGGTACCCCTACCCCAAAGCCTAGAAACTCAGAAAACAAATCAATTAAAAAGATGTTTCATGCTTAATAATATTTGGTTGTTTTTGGTTTATGAAGACCAAACACTCCTGGAAATGAAACTTGCGAAGTAGAAGAAGAGTAGATTTTTTTCTCACAACAAATTTAGCTGTGTCAGCTAAATTGCCAGCTAGAGCTTTCACAGGTCAAAACAGCAAGCTGCAGGCTGGATGGCTGACTTCCACTGAAACCTGGCTGCTAAAAGTAAATTTGATGAAGACTGCCTTGTTTAAGAGAATCAGAAATAGAATTTGTAAGTGAGCTAGCTACTACAGATTTTGAGTACCTATTTCAGATTGGACTACAGTGAATGTTAAAAAATTACTAATGACTTCCACTTTGTCACAAGACTATAAGGTTTACTCCTTTGTTTCTTTTGGCTGCTACCCATGTTTGCACATTCAGTACTAAAGGTATGCATAGATGAAAACATGTCAAGTACTCTAGCTTCTTGCAGTGTTAGAAGTTTGGCAGACATTCCTTTGTTGTTGAACAAACCATGATGGTGTTTGTGGATAACTTAAAATCTTCAGGCTTTTTAGTTTTGCGGTTTTTAATAATTTGAATTGTGAGATTTAGAGTTCAGTTTTGTGGAGCTGTTAAGTATCAAACTTATTATGTCAGTTTTTAAATCAGCTAAATGTTTAGAGCTGAAAACATCTAAACATTTATGTGGCTGTATTGTCTGTCTGGTTACTTGTCTAAAAAAATACATTCTGTGGCCTGCCTATATCTGAATGTGCATTTGGAATGTAAAATGTTTCATCCATTCCAAAATAGCTGCCTCACCAGACAAAACCCTTCCTTGAGCATCTGAAATTATTTTAGCTGCATGGCCTGTAGCATACCTTGTACCTTCTAAAAGGTGTTTTGGGACTTCAGCTCTTTGAATGCTGAGGGCTAATGGAGTATAAAACCTGTGAACATTGCATCTTGTTAAGTCTTGAATTTTCTTTCTTTGTCCTTTTCTTAAAAACGAACATCTCCCAAACCAAACAAGGTGTAAGAATGTGAGCTGAGCGCTTCCTTGCTGCCACATATTTCTCATATGAAAAAGCAGCAGATTGTTTACAAATACAGAAAATGTCAACTACATCTCTAGTCCATTCTTCCTCTGGAAGGGTTGGACAGCGCATAATGGAGCCCTTCTCGTCTGCTCAGCTGCATGTGATGCAACTCCACTTTGTCTGTTTGCTTGTGTTTAGTTTATAAACTTGGATATAAACTGTCATCAGTCCCTTGCAGCACTTATGTGCTAGTGTAACAGAAATTCAAGGCTTTTTCTGTGTCATGTTTCATGTAGTGATCCTTTTCAGTTCCATCTCTTGTGAGCCATGTGCTTCCAAGTGGCTGTTCTGTATTCAGCTCTGCGCTGTGTCTGCACTGAGTTTGAGGCTGCTGTTGCGCCTGGAGGACCTGCTGAGCTGTTAATAGCTTGTGACAGGCCTGTGCTCCAGTTTAAACTGATCTATCTTTTTTTTGAGGGTCTAGAGTTTTTCAGTGAAGGCAGAAAATACTGCTGACTCAACTCCCCCTTGTTCATCTGACGTTTTTACCAGCTAGTCTCCAGAATGCAGCTGTTTGACTGACTCTTACTTGTTCTGTAGTGCTCTGAATTAACTGTGAGCTGTAAAAGGCTGATCCTTTTTCAACACTTGACTGCATCTAAATCTGCAGTAGACTAAAACTGAACATCTGGAATTTTATGCCAATAATTGGGGTTTATATTCTTTAATATCAGTGAAGTCAAGGCCAGGACCCTTGCATGGGGTTTTTGCTGGGGCTATGGAGTACAGCACTTTGTCAGAAAATCAGTTTGTATCAATCCATTTTTGTGCTTTTGTTTAACATGAATGCTTTAGAAAATGGCTTTCTCTCCATTTTTAACAACTTTTCCTGCTTGTAATGATTATTCTTGCCAAGAATAAAGCAGTCAAATCTGCTGGAGTCTGACATCCTTTTTAACCTCAGTGCAGTGAGTGATCCTTTCAAATTCCCCTGCTGCTCTCATCCTCTCTGAGCACAGCTCATTTTAGTGTTAGTTCCACAAGCTCGTTTAAAACGAGTAATTTATTATGAGTAATGAGGTGTGTGCTTTTAAGTGAAAGAAAACAAATTGGCTGCTGTGCACGCCTTTCAAATTCCTGAGTGTGCTTGGAGGTGTGGGTTACAGGAGAAGCAGATAGCAAGTGAAAACAACTCTGTGCTGGGCTCAGCTGCTCAAAGTATTTGTGGTGTTGTGTGTTTATTTATGAGCCTGTCTTTGCTGGGGATTCGCTGCCCTGTATCCTGGTAGAGAAGACTCACAGGCAGAATGAGGAAACCCTCATTAATCTTCATGCTCTTGTTTAGAATTTCTTGTGCTGCCTGCTGCGGCTTCTGTTGGAGCGGGGACTGGCCTCTCGCAGTGAATTGAAATGGCTAAGATTAATATTAATCCCTTTAATACTGCAGCTCATGATATAGTCATTAGGTGACTTGGAACTAATCCTGCCCACCTAACTAGTGTGATTTATTAAATACACATGGAGGATTTAGTGTGAATACAGCATGGTGGAATAGGCATCAAATAAATACCGCTGTGTATCTGTGTTAATGCTGGCAGATTGGGACACAATTGCAGGACAGGCTAAGAAGAAACAGGAGTGCAAGGGATACTTATCATACGATTCAGTGGAGTTTACCTTTTTTGGATTGGTAGTAATGGCTGGACACAGCATGTGCCAAGAGGTAACTGCAGCCAAAATGAGGTTTAAAAAATAGAATTAATAGAATGGGGGAAGCACGAATACATTTATATGCTGCACTCAACAGCAGAAATTGCTCAGCTTCCTTGCTGTTCTCTGAGGAGACAGCAGATTGTCTTTGTCTGCCTGATCCTCTCAATGCAGGGCACCAGTTAACATTCCCTCTGCAAACAGTCAAGCTGTAGAATAGGATGATAGTTAATTAGTACTAAGCTAATGAGCATTAACTTGCTATTTCAAAATAACAGAGGCTTCTCTTGCAACAGTTTGGAAAAATAGCTGGTCTTTTTTCCTTATGGGCATGATAGAAGTCTCTGTGGAATTGTTTTTGATGGGCTATTTACTGGTTTTGATTGAGAAAGGGTTGTTTAAAGCAACTGGGCAGATAACAGTGGTCTGGGTAAGTAGTGTCTGTGTCTATAGTTCTGAAGGGATGACTTCCTGACCTCAGCCCTAGTGACATACCCATTTTGACATGGTAGGGAAGAGAGATCAAAGGTAAAGTTGATCCATTTCTAGATACTGGAGGTAGACGATTGTGAGAGTTTAGGAAATTACTTAAGTTCAGTCCAAACAGTGACTATTAAAGCTGACAGGCTACAAGACACTGCACTGTGAGCAGCACAGGTTTCTTTGCTTATCATCTAAGAATCCTTTTGCGTGAACTGAATCAGCCATGTAAAAGCTGGGAAGGAAAGATTAAAATCTGTATGCAAAGATTTTAAGCTCTTTATGCTTATCATTTGCCTTTTGCACTTTAAATCTTTTTAGTTAAAGCCACAAAATAGGGAGCTTTTCTTGAGATTGCTTCTTTTGAGATGCTTTCACTAGCTCACTCATGGAGAAAGGATAAAAATACAGATTCAGTATGACTGAACCAGTAGCTCTGAAAAGGTTGGGGAGTAAACTGGGTTGTGGCCAGGTTTTCCTTTCCAGAATGTGGTGCTGAAGGGTAGATTTTTTAAACCAGAGGTGCAGGCTGGAGAGGCAGAGACAAGTGTGAGGGAGAGAGCTTGCTGAGCTGTACCTGACACAGATTCAGAAATTATTTATTAGTAGATTTTATTTTTCACTTGAATTTTCAGAAAAAGAAATGGGATTCTGTGTTTGAAGGCTGCACAAACTGAAGAGGAATTATCTCTGTGGAAGGAGGAGTTGCAGTTTGTCCTACCGACTTCCTCAATGTTAGTAAGAACAGAATGTTGCATTTCAAGTTGAAATGCTTACCTAGGCAGAGATTTGGAAGATCCTGTTTAGCATCACACTAGCGTTGCAGAGATGAGTTGGTCTGTGCAAGAGGATAGATATTATTGACCAAGTGTGAGCCAGCCAGTTGTTCCAAGTACAAGTCTGATACATTGCTCATGTTAACTGCAGTTTTTCCAAGATTTTTTTTGCTTCTTCCTCCTCCTGAGCTTTATTAACCAAACCTTTTTTAACCAGCTGCACTGCTTCCACAACTTCTACATACTCTTACCTTTCATTTTTATTTTATTTTTTAAAAAGTCTGTACTTGTAATTTCTGCCCTATTTGGAAGACTTCTGCTTTTGAATTGAATTTTCTTTGAGACGTAACCTAATTCAGACCAGACTGAGATCTGTGTTGCTAGGTTGTTAGCCTTTAAAAGGGGACATAAGTCAGCTCATAGTTTTTTTTCTTGCCTTTTGTTACTTGGGATCCGAGTATGAGGTTGTCTGATGCTTTAAGTGTGATTTGTTTTGTTTTGAACCATGTAATAGGAAGCCAGAAATGTTTAATTATGATGGTAGCAAATAATTTTTTAGTGAGATGAGTTTAAATGTCTGGCCTGTTTTAAAGAGGGGACAGGACTCTGCTTGCCTGTTCAGTTGTCTTTATCAGTCAATGTGGGAATACAGCTGTGACTTCTCATAAGGGATGCAAGGTCATGCACTAACTCTTCAGAGACCATATACAATTTCTGATGGAATAAATCTGGTTGTAGCTAAGGAAATTCAAAGTATGCTAAATATGAAGCTTGCTGAAATGTATGTTTTGATCTTTTACATTTGGGGGTTTTAGTTATAGGTTGTCACTGGTTCTGAAATAACATTTTCTGATACAAAATGATAAAATTGTCAAAATAATTATTGTCCGGTTAATGATTTATCAAATAAATGCTATTTTATCTAGATTTTGGATTTTACTGAGTGATAGTAACATTGTTTTTTCCTCTCTATGAGGCACCCTCATCCCAAGCCCCCTCCCTAGCACTGCTACAGTTCTTCAGTGACTGTAAAAGGACAGAGCAAAAGATTTGTTTTAAAGACGGTGAAATTCCAGGCCATCAGAGGATGTGTGAACCCTCCTAGATGTCCCATGTCTTCTGGGTTGCTGAGTTGATTGTTACTCTGAAAACATACTACAAAGCTAAGAAACTGCTAGGACTTACTAAAAATTAAAATTTTAATGTAGAGCAGAACAAGTCATAGTTCTTGCTTCTAAAAAGCCTAATAATGGGGAGGCATGGAGGTTTTACGTTAGTTTACCTGCTGTCTGTTCATATGCTAGTCATCTTGTTTCTGAGTTAGTTGCTTAACTCAGGAATTTTCAATTTCAATAGGCTGCTGTTGTTATTTCTGCTTATGAAAAGTACTTTCCTTTATCCTCATTGCTTACTATTGAAATAGTTCACATTTGTAGATACTGATGTTCGTTCAGTGGCTGCATGAGTTATTTAGAACACAGCGAGGAAGAAGAATTGGGGTTTTTTGTGTGTGAAGAGGAGGATTGACTATGCAAGGAGTAACAGCATGGCTTAGTACAGTTACAGCAGGTGTAACTCAGCTGAATCCTATTAGAATGCAATCATACATTAATTTGTGTAGTAACAAGTAAAATGTAAAGGGTCTGATATTTTGTAAATGCTCCTCACCAGTGACTTTCTAAAGCAAATAAATGCCTCTAAATTCAGTTAATAAATGATGTGTAGTGTTTTGAATAAAAGTATTTAGAATTAAAAAGAAGTCTAAAAATACTATTTTTTTTTGTTTTAATAGTCAGAAGAACTTGGCTTCTTTATAGTAAGGCATCTTCTTGCACTTTGATGGAGAACCAGAAAATAAAAGGGACTGCTTCCCATAAGGTCACAGAAGATAATAGTTACTGAAGGAGGAAACTGCTAAGGTGGTTTAGATAATTAAGACAAGTTCCATTTTCTCCTTTCTAAGAGTTCCATTTAGTGCCTGAAATTCCTGAAATTAAATAGCACCATAACCTAAATTGAACATACATCAGGAGCTTCCCCTGATGGCATAGTTAACAATAAATGTTGATGTCTTAACTGTAGTTTCTAGTATCTCCTGAAGTCTTTCTTGCTAAGCAGCCACAGTGATCATCATTCACACACGTAAGTGAAAGAATGAAGACTGCACTCTAGTCTGGTTTTGAGTAGTATCTCCCCTCCCCTGGTGTGTTACATGAGATACCTTAAAATGAGCAGCTGAGTAAGTTCTTCAGTCTATGTCTGGTTTTGATGGCCTCCAGCATTGAAAGCCATGAGTAAAATCTTAAAGTCATGAAAACTTCGATAATTAATTTTAGAGTTTAGAGTAGATGGCATCATTGAAGTTTCATTTTTTTTCAAGTGGGCCTCTAAATCTAAAGGATGGAAATACTTAGCAGAAAACTAAGCCCCTGGTAATCACTGGATTCTCTTTGGGTCTGTAGAATTGCAAGAATAGCTGAATGGCTAAGGCTGGAAGGGACCTCCAGAGGTCTTCTGGTCCAGGTGGCCTGCTTAAGCAGAGCTGTCCAGAGCTGGTGGCTCAGGGATATGTCCAGGCAGCTTTTTACTGTCTCCAGGGAAGGGGACTGCACATCAAGATACTTTGAATTATTGGAAGCTACCCACCCACACTCCTGAATCTGAACTTCTTCACTGTGTCATGTTGGCACTTAGTGGTCTTTTAAGTAGTTAGTTTTTCAGGGTGTGTGGTAACAATTTTTTTAAAAAGAAATCTTTTTGTCAATTTCTTAGCCAATATCTAACAACATTCAGTGAGCAGTGTAGGTGGCCCTCCTCTTCGAGGCAGAAAGGAATGTATTGTTAGGGTCTCTAGGGTCTCTACATTCGGTTCTGTCATCTGTGAAGTTTAAAAATTAGGTGCAAGTATATATTGCTCTAGTGATGGTTGGGACAGGAAGTACAAGTTGCTGTCAGTATACGTAAAAGAATATAAATAATATATAAATATAAAAGAGAATGCCCGATTGCCATTCAGCCTAAGAAAATAAGCTCTCAAAGTATTTTACTTTCATGTGATATAACTTAGGGATGAATCATGGCTGTTTTACTTGGAGTCTTGATTAATTTCATTGGAAGATGAAAGATGGATTTAGAGGATTTTTTTTGGTTGTGTTGTGGGGTTTTTTGTTTGTTTCTTTCTTTTGGTGTTTTTTTTTATTATTATTTTAAAATTGGTGTGTCCATTAATGAAGACAACTTGGAGTGTAAAAGTGGCTACTTAAGGTCAGATGGGACATTTTTTACATAGTCGTGGTGAGAGCAAGTGATTAATACCTTGCTTTGAGGGTCTTGTAACCTTTTAAGTTAGTTTATGCAGTGAAATGGATAGTGAGTGATTTACTGTAATCTGTTAACCCTGCATTTACTAGTTCCTGTCAGGGAGGGATGGCTGCAAAACAGTCCTTATGTATTTGAACAGAACTTTGTAGGCATTTAGGAAATAAAGGCAGTAAACCAGATAAAGACTAGTATAGTTCATCAAAGTCTTCCCTACCTGCCACCTTCTTAAATATGAATGCATTATAGAAAAGGGCAGAGGAGAAGTTTTCTGTCCTTACCTGGCACAGTGTTGGGCATTTTGGAGTAACCATGTCTCCTTCTCTGTCTAGATATATTGTCTGCCAGCTTTCTGCTTCTCCTTGTGTAGTTTGGTGAAAAAATGCTTTGGGGATGAGGAAGCGTTTCTCTATATTTAATCTATTGCTATTTACTAATTATCTAGGGACAATAGGTATAAGTGCTAGCTCTGTGCCTTTTTGTATTGACAACCCCTCTTGAGATCTCTCAACTCAGTGAAGATAGATTTTTTTTTTTTTCATGTTAAAGGCTTTACTGCCATTCTGTAATAAAACAATCTTTGGTGAGTGGGACCTAATAGTGGTTGTCTTCTACCTGAAGGAGGATCACAAAAAGGGCAGAGCCACTTACATGGGCCAGAGATCCATTGTCATGAATATGAATTAATTCCAGTTGTACTTGGGAGGAAAATGTTGTGAGCGAGTGTTATATACTGGGACGTGGGAAGAGAGAGTGGAATCTTCATTCATGGAAATTTTTAAAGTTTGACTGAACAAGGCCTTGAAGCAACTTGTTAGAACTCCAGAGCAGTTGTTGAATGCTGGTTGAAGTAGGTGACCTCCAGAGAACTCTTCCAATCTAAACCTTTCTGTGGTTCTGTGCTGGTTGTTTTAGTAATTCTTAATCTCCACTTTGTCTGATCAGACAAGTGCTGCCTGTTTGTTTAAAACATGATCAGATGATCTTTAAAGTGCATGTAGTCTTCCCTGTTTGCTCTGTACAGTTGCTCTTTTTATGTACTTGGATGGCACAGATGTCTTAAGTGTCAACTCAGGTGACTTCCATGCTGAAACATCTAGTCTTAAACAGCAGAATTATCTCTGCCAGATTATAGGCTTGGCTTTCCAGTATGTTCCAAAATATGTGGGAGCAGGAAACGGAAGGACTACTTCCTTCCATTTCCCCCATTGCCTCTTCTCTGCTTGAAATGTGCAGTGAGTCTGAAGGATTCTGCTGGTCCCTTGAGTATGTCATTATCCATTTGAAGGAACCTAGCAGGTGAAGCTAATATATAAGGAGCATTTCATTTTCTCCTACTCTCTCAAATGCACACAGTTGTGGATGTTTGTACTCAACAGAACCAGTGTGAAATTTAGTCACAGCCACAGCATGTGTTCTAATTTTCCGGGGAAACTTTCTCCCAGCTGTAGGTTAACCCTTTCTCCACTCTTCTTTCTGCTTCTTCAGCTTTCAGGACATTTCAGTGAGCAGTTTCTGTGACCAAGGAAGCCTTGAGAGCTGGAAGAAGAATTAGTTCTCAGTGGTTGTATTGGGGAAGGGAATAAGATAAAGTAAGAATGGATGTTGATGGGATGTGTGTAGGAAATTTGATTTTGGGATTTTTTTAGTTTCATTAAAACAATTGAAACAACTGTATTTTTGCACCCCTCTGTTTTTGTCCTATGCTATGACAAAACTAAACTGAAGTTACACTCCTGCCATCAGTCTTAAGGTGCAGCTTACCTAGTGTGATTGCTGCCATGCTGTTGTAAAGGTTCTGATCCCAGTA
Organism: Anomalospiza imberbis; assembly: GCF_031753505.1. Classification (NCBI taxonomy): domain Eukaryota; kingdom Metazoa; phylum Chordata; class Aves; order Passeriformes; family Viduidae; genus Anomalospiza; species Anomalospiza imberbis. The sequence continues at coordinate 16,195,760 of NC_089688.1, forward strand.
AAGCTGCATTCATTTTAGGAGTCTTGCTATTCTAACTCATAGGCTTCAATTGGATTTTTAAAGGATGTGGTACAGATGCTATATTGACCAAGACTAAAGGGAGTTCCTTTTTTTTTTTTCCTTCCTTTTTCTTTTTATTTTCCTTTTTCTTTTTTTTCCTTTTCCTTTTTTTTTTCTTTTCAAGCAAACATGCTAAGAGTTGAGGGCATTTCCTCTTTGTGGAAGGAATCTGCTTGCAGGTATATTGTTACCACTTCTTGAAGCCTGTTATAGTGAGGAATAAATGTGTTTGACATTCCTTCTGTCCACTAGAAAAGCATACTAGGAATTATATTTTGAGTTATCTGTGTGTCCTTCTGTAAAAGAAGGGAAACTTTCTTTCAGCAGGAATAAATATTTCTAGATTTTAAATCTCGTTGTTACTGTGGTAAACAACCAGAGGCGTTAATGTCCAGTAGTAAAGTGATTCCAAATCATACATCAGTGCTGAGGCATATTTTACATATTTCTTTGAAGGAGCTTTGTCACAAGTGTGGAGAGTAATGCCTGCTCAGCGGTGCCCGCAGTGACCATCAGGAGGCAGACAGAGGGGATAAGGTGCTGGCTTGTAGAGGACACAGTACTTTGTAGCACGTTGTCTTCAGCTGCTCTTTCTCTTTGGCCATATTAAGTTATGTTGTGGCTTCCTTTGTCCACTGCTGCTCTTTTCACTCATTTCTCTATTTGAATTCTTTTTGTACTGAGATTCAGTCGTTCACAGAGCAGCAAAATGACATCTCCAGACTGCCTGCTGCCAGATCACAGCAGTTTAAATTGGGAACTTAAAAGCTGAAGCAGGTGCTAGAAACTATTCTCCCTTTGGTCTGGTTCATTGAGTGCCAGCCTTCAGCTGAGGAATGGGAAAGGGAGGAGAATTGATTTTGTGGCTGAAGTCTTGAACTGATTAATATTTGCATTTCTTGAAATAGTAGTGTAAAACCACCATAAATTAAATCTGAATTTAGTGGAGCTTCAGGTGGTTGCAGTATGACTTGTTTTAGATCTGAAGTTATGACTCTGGGCCAAGGTGCTGATTTTTTGTTGACATTAATATCTGCAGCAGATGTAATATCTTTTTAAGAGACCACAGGAAGAACTTGCTCTATTTCTGCTAGTTTTCTTAAAGTTTCTAAATTTGGTAAACTACAGAGGGTTTGGTTTGGTGGTTTTCTGTTTGTGTTTTGGTTTGGTTTGCTTTTTCCAGTTCAGTTACAGCCTGAGTTTGCAGCTTCTGTTTAAAAAACTGATTTATAAAATCAAGAATGTTTTCTGGGTATAGTTCTAGAGTGAGCTTCTGCTTGGCATTTATTGATTGCTGCTACTAACCAATTGAAAATCTGGGAAGGGAAACTCTCTTCACTCAGTGGTTGTTAGAGAGCCTACATGTACAGTTACAGAGGGGACTTTTTGTTCCTGGTAAGCACAAGTCAGAATTTAAATTATTTAAAGTAGGAAGAGACCTCTGGAATTCATCTGCTCTGATACCCTGCTGAATGCAGGACCAACTTGTGAGATTATGTGCAGGGTTAAAACCTGCTGAATTTTGACTTTTTCCAGGGATAGAGCTTCTACACCTTCTCTGAGCAAACTAATACCTAATTGGTGTTCCCCATGTACCTTCTGCCACTGCATCTCATACTATCCTGCATTCTTGCATTACTTTATTCCTATTAGAAGTTTTTTTTTTTTTTTTTTTTTTCCTAAAATTTATAAGGTTGTCTTTCCATTCTCATGTGTTTGGCATGTTTGGACTCGCTTAGAGACTTTTTCATATTCTATTTGGGAGAAAAGGGACAAGGAATGCTTCTGCTGCTGGCATCTTAAAGAACTTGTGTTGATTCACATATGGCCCTGCAGGTCTGGGGTTTCTTGACTTGTAGTGTGTAAAAACAGTAACAGTTGTGGTATAAGAGTACGACACTGAATCGTGATTATCAGTTGAGTTTGGATGTTTGATTCCAAAACTTGATCTAGAAATTGCAGTAGCCTTTTGAGTACTGGGCATTTATTTCTCTGGTTATTGCTGAGCATTGACAGATGGAAGTGCAGGAGGAGAAAGCCCAACAGCTGATTAGGAGTTGTCTGAGGAATGATTTTGGTAATGCTGAGTGGGCATGAGAGATTAGAGTATTTTGAAAAGTTTATCTTCAAACAGTGCTTACTTATTAGCCTTAGATTTTTGGAAACCTAATTGAGATGTTATACAATCAAATAATTTTTGTAGAAGCCGAAAAGTCTCATATCTCAGTGGTCTGGAACAGAACTTATGGGGAGGTGTTTTCAGGGCACTACCTGGTGCATCATTTCCACGTGTTATTGGAGAGCCATGAAGAAGTTAAAATGAACCCTTATCTGGATGTTTTTACCCACCCTTAAAAGGAATAACTTTTGCCTCTGCTTATATCACTGATCCACTCCTGCTGCTTTTTTTCTTTTTTGTTTCTCTTTTTTTTGTTAAAAACATTCTTTTTAATTCAGTGTGATAAAACATCCGTTATTTGTAAGTTGATTGAGCATAAAGTATTTCATTATAAAATGGTCATCCATCACTGGAAGCTGGGGGCTGCAAAAAACATTAACTGTGCACTTTTGGCTGGAATGCAGCTTCTCCAGAATAATGCAGCTTCTGTGTAAAGTATGCAGCATAAAAAAATTGACTGTTCAGGAAAACAGGTGCTCGCCTTGCTCTCCCAGGGCTTTGGGATTTCATCCCAAGGTTTTGAAGGGCCCTCAAACTCCTTCTGTTACCTAGCGTCACTTTTTGGTTTTGAGCAGTGCTCTCAAAGCTGAAAATGCTGGTGTGTGTCAAGTGGTTTCATTCTGACAAGGCCGTGAGAATTTACTAGCAGTTTAACTGCTGCTCTTTAGAAAAAGATGTATATTTTCTTCCTCTCATTCCTTAGTTCTTCTGAAAATTAGGCAGCTTTTTTAAAAATCAAGTTCCTCAATGCTGCCACCCCAAAAGTTAGTGGCTAGGCACTGCTAAGTTTTTTCTCCACTTTGTTGCTGTAAATCTTCTTGATATTTCATAAGCTCACTTGTTGTCATTATTATAGGAATCAAGCTGCCTTTTAATGCAGGTAGCATCAAAATTTTGGTGCGTGTGTGTGTGTGTGCAAGGATTACTGATTGCTTCAGTTATTTCTGTGGGGTTTATTAATGTTTTTGCTGTTTGAATGTCTTGAGGTAATGGTTGTGTTGGCTGCCAGCAGGCTGGGCTCTTCTTCTTTTTTCTTCTGTTCTACTCCTCTAGGTTTGAAACTAATATCCCCGTGATGTTTTGCATTCTGCTCTCCTCAAGTGTCCTGTTTTGTTCTGTGGTCACCTGGTGTGTGGGTTCTTGAGCTCTGGGCCATAATATTTTGCCATTGGCACCTGGGAGTTTTACTTTCTGATAATATAGTGAAGCACAATGTCTCCTAGATTAGTTCAGGTTGAATAGAAGAATTTTTGTAAATCATAACAGCAAGGTACATTGAACCTTTGAGTGATTTTTGTCATGAAAAGATTCTTTCCTCTTGGGTCATCAGGCTTTTCTTAATTTCATTCTTTGGATTTTGTCTCACTGATGCATTTTTGATTCTCTGGCAACACAAGAAATGTCTTGGCTTGTTTGGGATTTGTTGTTCTTCAATTTCCTTTTAATTTTTCCCCTTGGCACTCATTGGCTTCCCTTGAGGAAAGGGTAAACAGAATGGAGTAACATCCAGACGGCTAATTGATGATAAAACTGTAATCTTTTTCTCCAGCCTCCTAGAAATAGTGAAGCTTTCCTTTTCACAACATGGTGAATTTGCAATGAGAGCTCTATTCATAGCATGGTAGACACACAAAGCTGTGGAGAATTACTGTGCTTTAAAATACCAGGGAAGGAGTTTTAATTTCTCCTGGGCTTTTAAATTGCCTACTTAGCTTGGGCCTGGTACTGTGCAAGATGTGTAAAATATCATAGTGAAGCAAGTCCAGTGAGTGAATTGGGTTCTGTAGAGTGTCACAATCTAATTGCTCTTTCTTCAACATGTACCAATTTCTTTTAGAGAGGAGAAAGAGTGCTTAAACTTGACATGCATCAAACTTGTACTGTCAGTAAGATGAGCGGCTAAGTCCATCCTTTGGACTCGGCAGTGTGCAATTCCCCACAGGTTTCATTTAGCCTAGTCTGTCTTGTTAGACTGGCCACGCTGTCTTCCTCGTATTAGGAGGGAACCTTGGGAAGCCTGGCTCTAATTCACAACTGCAGCAAGATCAATAACGATCAGCATTTAGTCAAGGGCAGATGAATTTGTCATGGGATGGCTGCTTTTTTATTTGGTTCATTGTGGTTTAGTAATTTCATTTAGAGTTGAGTGTCGTTGGCTTGGAGGAGGGCCTGTGGGTTCTGAACTTCAGACCTGGTGCAGGTTTATCACAAAAACTGGCTGTTGTCATATGCATGGTGATTTTCTGCAAGAATCTTTTGAAACAGTTTCATCTGGTTCTGAACAGACAAAAAGTGAAGCTTGCCTTCATTTTACTTGCCTGTTTTTAATGGGATGGTTTTGTTGGAGTTTTTAAGTGGTTGTTAAGCTTCAGTTACCTGTGAAACCGGTTAGCAGTTTAGCTTACTGAGCTTCAGGCTAAGTAACTTCCACCCATGGGGGAAAAATGCTTCAAGAATAAGTAAAATCTCAAATCAGTTTTTATTGAATCAGTTTTTGGGGAGTCCCCAGTTTTTGGGGAGTTCAGTTTTCTGGAGTAGAATTAAGTGTCATTACAATTGGCATTAACAGTTTAGAGCTTTTGTCTGTTTGTAAAAGCCACAGAATTAGTGGTATATCCCAAAACCTATCAGAGGCTTAGATCAGCTGTATTACCCTGTCTCCTTTCCCTCAGAGCAATCAGTCTTCCTGTAAGGGAGATTAAAAAAAAAACTATTTAAGCAGTTCTGAATTTGCTTATTTCTATCATATGTAAATAATCTTACTGTGAAGTGTGCTAGCAAAATCAAGTGGCGCTCTAATGCTTAACCTCTACTGAGATGTAGGAGGAAGGGTTTCCATGAAAACAAGGATGGATTAGCATTGAAATTACCCTTATTAGTCTTCACACTGGGAAAAGATACACTCATGAGAGAGCAGTTTGGAGATGGGAGGCTTTTACTATATAGTTATTTGATTTTTTGCCTTTCATTAGAATTAGTCATGTCCTTTCAGAGGTGTTCAGGTCATGGGGTGGGAGGAAATAGGCTAGGATTTGTAGCAAGGTCTGCTCCTGATGACCTTCAACCTCACTGTGCTAAATTACCCCTCAGCTCACTTTAAGAGTTGTTCTTATTTTGAAGCAGTCTTTTGATTACAACCTCTGACCAGTATGTGTCAACCATAGCTCAGAAAAAAGTTTGTCAAGATACTTGTCTCTGTTGTCTCCTCAGTGCTAAGAAATAAAAACAGAATTAAACAACTTCAACTCTTGAAATAACCTCATATCCAGGCACTCAGCAGCCTTCATGACTGGCATTAGAAATTCAAGGTGGAGCAAGCACTCATGTTTGTACTTTTAAGTCCATCCAAATAGAAACCACGGAAGTTTGCCTCCTCTGTAGTTCCATACTTGTGCTGGTGGCATTTCTTTCCTTGTGGTTGAAGTGAGTATCTTCTGCTTCTTGTAATACCATTCTAGAACAGAATATTACAGCTGGCTGAAAAGCACTTAAACTAACAGTAGAGACACAGCTGGAGTTTACAGCATAGTTTTGGCTGAAGATACTCTAGCAAAGTTCTGCTTATGAAAAAATGCCCAGGAAATTTTAATGGTCAGTCAGAGCAGCTGAATGTGAAGCACAGCATCAAATGAAACTCCTTATAACTAATGGCACACACTGGTGGCATTGTCAGTGCTTCTGCCTCACTGGTAGATATAAGTAATTCCATAGAAGACAGTATTTTTAGTTGAGTTTATGTTGCCCTAACCAAAGGATGTAAATAGTCAAATGCTCAGTATGCATTATGTCATGCTTCCCCAAAATAAAAATCTCAGTTCTGAGGGCTGCTTCAGATCTTGGCACTATGGAACAATCATTTGTTAAAGTCATGTTTAATGAAAGGGAGATAAACACATGAAGCTGGAGTGTGACAAATGAAAGCATTTGTGCCATTGTAATGAAATTAGGCAAACAGAACAGGCTTGACATCTCTGGGTTCCCCTTGTCAAACTGCATTTGTAATTCCAGCTTTGCATTCATGTGTGGCTGTGAATGGCACTGTTTCCCTCTTGGTTTGGTGGGTTGGGGCCCCTGAATGACCACTTTAATTCACAGGGCATTAGCTTTGAAGAGTATATTTTACAGACATCCTTAGAAAAGGATTGCAGTTAATTCATATTTTTCCTTCATTGGCTTGAATATATTGATTTTCAGCCTGTGCTTATGTTTATTGTATGCAAAGTTTTGATACCATTTATTATAGTGAAGTATTGATTTCAGAGATGCACTAAGTTTGCTTCCACATATCCCCACGGTATGTATACTGTGTTGCACAATCCCCACAGTATTTATGTGTTTTAGAAACTAGGATATAAGCTTCTGGCTCCTCAGCTTCTCCTTAGCTGGCAGAATCCTGTTTTCTGTATCTATTAAGAGCTTAGATTAGGTAAGACAATGATATTGTGGGGAACCTGGAGAGAATTCCAGTGGCTTTTGATGACCGCTCGTTTATGAAGTTTAGTGGACATTGCCGTTTTTTTCAGGAAGAAGAACTAGAGCTTTCTCTCATAACACTAGCTGCACTGTACAGATTTTATAGGTGGCAATCTGTTTTCCTTTCAGATCAGAAAATATCTACAAATGTGTCACCAACTGCACTGTGTTGCATGGGATGGTCTAAAACTTGCAAGAAAAACAAGATGAGAGCAACTAAGACCCCCTTGTAGGGGAGGGATGGCAGAGGATTCTTTTAGCTTGAAACACTGTCTGCACCAGGGCTGTGTGGAGCAGAACATACACTCAGGAACAAAGGAGTGTGGATCATCTGTAGTGTAGCTTTTTTACACTTGTTATCCAGCATTAATTGGCCATTATTATCTGGGGTTAAATGTCAGAATTGGAGTAAATTTGCTAGCTGGAAGTCAGTATATGTCGTTTAGCTCAGATGCAGAGTGGCGTGTGTTCCAGTCAGTCTGAAGAATTTGTTTTTGTAGCAGTGAAAAACATGCTCCTCCTCTGTTTATCGGCTGTAGAGCTGCTGTAGTTGCAGTTTTGCCAGGGCACCTAGAACCTAGTGTGCATATGCTGTTCTGTGCCTGTTACTGAGGGACTCTATGTAAAGCAAATTCAAGCTCTAGAGATTTTTATAGGAGCAAGTTACTATAATTCTGTTTGCTAGATTTGTTAACTTCTAAATTAAACAGCTGATAATCACAGGACTAACTCAAGAGAATTTCTCATTTCCCTGCAATCCTGCGTTTTGACCTAGCTGAAATTAAGCCAGTACTTATTTCAGCAGTTAAAGTGCTTATGAAAATCCAGGAAGTGTGATCACTCCATACTTTTAGACCATTTTAAAAGGCAAGTACAATTTTGTCCTTTTTCCTTCTAACATAGTCAGTCTGACTTGCTGATACAGACTGAAGGGGTTTCTCATCCTTTGAGTGAAAAGACAAAATGTTTTGGTGTTTGTTGGGTGAACTGAGAATAAAGTGCACGTCATGTAGGCCAGAATGGCAGTGTTTGCAGAAAGTGATTTTGAGGATGACCCAGGAAGTACTTGCTGATACTTCAATTTTCTGTGGCATGAACTGCTTGAGCCCCAAGGCAAGAGTCCGGAAAAGCTGGATCTCTGCCCTGTTACAGTGTTATCTTTGTCTTTTTCTCCCTTAAGAAAAGAGAATGTCTCCTCATTTTGCAAGCAGGGAAGGTAATGCTGCATGCTCAAGGCATTGCGGTTGTCTGAGCTTGTGTGCGCTGGAGAGATGCGTGGGATACAGCTCAGCCAGCCTTTCTGAAGGCTGGGCGTCAAAGGCCAACAGCTGCTGCATAAGAGGAGTCCAGGTCATGTGGTTTGGGTTGCAGTTGCCTGTCCTCGGGACAAATGATGTTGAAATAACTTGTCATAAACAATTTTTTCTTGTTCATTTACTCTGATTCGGAACGCATAGCCGATCCTGATAAGAGTCATTCAGGAGTGAAGAGTTGAACTGCCAGAGAAAGCAGCTTATGTGAGCGTTTTAGATCAGGAATGTGCCAACAGTGTGCTAACAATAAGAAAACTCGTCCGAGGGAGTCCTGCTCCTGCACTTCAGGAGAAAAGGGACGCCAGAGGTCTGATGCAGTTTGTTTGCTGAAGTGCCAGAATGGCTGGATGGGATTGCTGAAATGGGAGTTAGGTGCTTAAACATGAATTAGTTGATTAAATATCATTATAGACATGTGTGTCTAAGTGCAAATAATCCATGGGAAGAATGAAGGAAAGAACTGTGATCTCAAAGGAATTGTGTCCTCATTAAAATTGCCAGCCTGAAGAATTGGCTTTTTGATACATTACTTAAGATACTCTTTACTGTCTTCTCCATTTCCATTCACTGCTTTAAGCTAGCTGAGCATTTCTGAGTGTTGTGCTGATTCTGGTCTCCACTTGCTTCTCTCAATTTTTATTGAAAAGACCTGTGTGAAAAGAATGGGAAGTGCTTTCCAGCTGGTCCCCTAAGCAGACCAGACTCTTCATTTGAATCTAAGTAATGTTTTAATATAATTTTTCCCTGGCTTTGAGTAGATTTCAAAGGAAGGCTGCTTGAAGGAGTCCCTTGTGAAATTTTGTTCTCTTTGTGGATAGCTATTCAGTGTTTTCTCTTGTAATACCCTTGGCTGAAGTCACGCTTGCAGGTTTGGTGGGTTGTTGGATGGGTTTTTTGTTTGGTTGTTTTTTTCCCCCAGAGCTTAAACTGGTTAATTAAGTAGAGAGCCATCCTGTATTTTCTAGTCAAAACAGAGAAATGTCTCTTTCTAGAAAATATACTTGGAGAAACGTCTGTATAGATAGTTCTCAATTCTCTCACTGGTTATAGTTACCTCACTTGTAATGCCTGAACCTGAATGTGGCAGAAGAAGAACCAGAGTTGAAAATTCAGAGCTGCTTTTATTTGGACTGTTGTTGCAAACATCAAGTATGTACTTCCAAACATTTAGTTTGTGCCTAATATAGCCTTTGTTTTGTCACAAGGAATTATTAAAGTAATAAATTATTTTTCTACAATTTCTGAGGTTCCTGGATATTTTCAGGAGAGCACAGGTTTTCTTTTACAGTTAGGTCATGGCAAGACTTCTATGGGGCCTCTTTTGTGAAGTTTTAACTTGTTGAGCAGAACAATTCCCTCTAAAGACTATGGTCTCACCTTACCAAACTATTGTGAAGAGAATGCTGTTCATTTCCTACTGTTCTGTGCTCTAGATCAAACCTGAGCTGTAGTGGAAAAGCCTGAGTGGAGTGCACCTTGCAATTGTAGCTATTGATCCACATGGGCTGGCATTTTTGTTCTGGACACTGCCACCTTTGGTGTACAAGGCTAAGAAAACCTGTTGAGGGAAGAGCTTCTGAACTAACATCATTGACCTCAACAGGACTGAGTTAAAAGAAGAGGATATACATTTGATTTACTGGCTTGTTTGCATAACTGTCACTGTATTAAAAACCCAGTAGCTTTAGTATGTAAGTGGATTTAAAAATCCAGGTAGCTTTAGTGACACTTTCAGATGCTGAACCTTCTTTAGCCCATGAGAGTAATCTGCTTCAAGACAGAATACAGCAAGAATATTTTCAGTATCAGTGTTTTTCTGCGCTCCCAAACTTTCTAGTGAAGCAAAGAACCAGTACCAAGATTAAGTTCTGCCTTGAAAAGGGAGCTGGTGACCCTTGTAAGTCCTCAGTGCTTACAGATGCTTCTGGTAAGAGCTCATTGTAGTGATTAATTGAATATTCCTCAGGTGTGAGCAATGAGATCAAGGTTTCATTGACACTTAGCTCTTTCAGACAGTAGTCATTTAGTACACTAAAAATGCTCTTTTTTTGTCTGGCGTGTTTTTGATTTTTTTTTTATACCACAGTACCAACTACCCAGTCTAAACAGTTTTACAGCATAAACCATCAGTTTCAGAGAGCTCAATGTAAAGTGCTTTGTTACCATAAAGTCTGGAATCTCTGAATATTAGGGAAAGTGGCCAAAGTTGCGGTTTAATCCACAATATGTGCCTAAGTAAAATCCTAATGATGACAAGCTGTTTTGTGATCTTGATATAAGTTACGAATTTCAGTTAAACTGCAAGGTAACCTGATCTTTACCAACATTGAGATTTACAATTCTAATTGAAAGGAAAAACCTCATACTCCCCCTACTCTTGTAAAGAAAATATCTATTTGTTGCCCCAAAAGATGTATTAATGGAGAGTGTGATGCCCTGTACAACCTCTGCTACCAAGTGTGTCTTCATCGTCTCATTCTATCGTGCAGTGATGTACATCTGCTGAAGTCCCATTTTTCATACTAATCAAGTGCAGCTTTTTCGTCCTGGGACTCGCTGGTTTGAATGAGGCTGGAGGAATTGGCAGGATTATAGTCTTATCTATAGAAAGGATCCGTCTTGGGAAAGAAGAAATTGAGTTTTGCTTCCTAGCAGTCTTACTATATTTTAATGCTGCCCAAGTGCTTGTAACCAGTCAACTGTTCTATAAAACACACTTAAATAAGTATTAATGTGAGTATATCTTATGATCATCTGGATTTCCATGTGCTATTGAGAGGTGACACAATTGTAAGGTTACACCAGCATATTATCTGACAAATTGGGGGAGTTGTTCTTAAACCAAAAAGCTTGAATCATCATGTTCCTTTTAACCCCTCACAAGTGAGTGGTGTTGGTCTTATTTGAGCTGGTGGCTGAAACGTAAGAGATGGCATAATGATTCCCAAAGTCCCTTTTTAATTGCAGTTTTTCTTTAGTTAACAGCACTTTGATATTCTTCTCTGTGCTCTTAACTTTTAAAACATAAGCCCCTGTATAGTTTTCCCTCCTTTGCTTCCTTGCCATAATTTGACACAGTTATGTTAACATACTTAATTAACATACTGGCAGACTTTTGCTTTGATACTTAAGGCTTCTCAGTAGGAACTGTGATAAAATGGAATTTCACTTATCTCAGAATAAGGGGTTTGGGTTTTTCCCCTCAGCAAAATAATTGAATTATGTTGGTAGATAGAAAAGCAGCTTGTCTAAGGATTTAGGAATTGCAGTCTTTTTTTCTCCCTGCCTCAAAGAAGCTCCTATGACAGATAAGTTCAATATTTGATTATTTGATTAAGGGTATAAATGCCAGTGATCCTGTGACACTATTAGCCATTAGACTTGTTAACTTTTGTTAGGAATAAAAGGTATGTTTCAGCAAGTTGAGCCAAATGTTGTACTTAAATATTTCTGGTCTCAAAATTACTCAAGTTACTTTTAATGCATTCTTCTGTGCCTATGTACTAGCTGTGTTGTGGTTGCATTCACCTGCTTTTTAATGCTTTTTCTTCTAAATCCCCCTCAGGGCTCCTCTTATCTTGATTCCTCCTGTTTTATTTGGTTGGGTTTGGTTTTTGTTTTGGTTTGGTTTTTTTGTTTGTTTTTCTTGGTCAGTTTCTCTAGTTCTGGTTATTCTCTTCTGTATTTCTTTTCCATTCCCAAAGCGCCTCTTGATCATTCTGGAAAGTTCAGGCAGCTTGTTAGTTGTTTTTTTCTCCAGCTCAATAGCTCAGTGCCTTCTTGTACTGCAGCTTTAGAGGGAATCCTTGCTGGCCAAAGCAGCAAGTAGAGGAGTGCCCTTTTTAATTGTTTGGTTGAGAGGCTTATTCAGTTATTTTGAGAGCAAGACAGAAGAGTTTTAAAGTTAGGCTATCTTGTGAGGTTTTCCTGTCTTTGCCAAGCAAACATTTACTGTAGCAGAAATACAATTTGTATTCAGGCAAAGAGCTGCAAGAGGTCCAGTGAACCTAGTTGTACATTTGTACTTTGCATGTGATTAGCGTGGGGTTTTATCTGTAGTAGGATGTTACAGGGGTGGCAGAAGGTAGGACAGGGTCTATATAGTTTATGGGTTCACACAGTTCCAAGACTAATAGGAAAATGCAGCTGCATCTGCCAATGAGTTAAAGCATAAATTTAGGCATAAATGTGGCGCTTACACAGAGTGTTCCTACAATCAGATTTTAGAAGGCTCCAGAAAGCTGTTTTGAAGATTGCAAGAAAGTGAACTTTACAAAGCATTGCATTTAAAATATACACATATACCTATGTGTGTGTTGGTGTGTGTATATATGTAAAAGCAACCCTGACCTTCCCACCAGCCTTCTGAAACTAACCTAGAACAGGCTTTTTTCCCTCTGAGATGAAACTTGCTGTATATTCTTAAAGAGAAAATAAATCCTAATGAATCAAGTCTAATTGTCTTTTAAATTTTTTTTTTTTATTTTACAGAACTATCTGAAATTGAACCTAATGTCTTTCTTCGGCCTTTTCTGGAAGTAATCCGTTCTGAAGACACTACAGGCCCCATAACTGGATTGGCACTCACCTCTGTGAATAAGTTCCTCTCATATGCACTAATAGGTATGTTATGTGACTTCTTGGGATTTACCAAAATGCCAGCCAAATGCATCTCTGTGAGCTGTGTCTTTGGCTAGCATACATGCTTGCAGTCCTAATGTGGAGATTAGAAAATTGTCATTAACACTGGGGAAATCAGCATCTGCAGTTTCTTAATATCTTACTGGCTGATCTTTCGTGGTGCTGCAGCCGTCTGGAGACAGAGCCAGAGCCTCTGCTCTGCCCTGACTGCTGTGTGTGCTTAGGGCCAGCTGCAGGACTGTGCTGGTCACCAGCTGCTTTTTAATGCCCTCCAAGCAAAAGGGCCAGGGAGGAAAGAATATCAGCTCAGAGTACAATACTGTAACATGTAGAAACTCAGTAGGATTTATTTAGTTTTGTGGACTAATATTTCTGCTCTAGAGTGAAGATGATTTTTTGCCTGGTCCCAGACCTTGTCCAGTGGTGTGCCAGTACTCTTCACTTTCCACAATTGTCATGGCAGAGACTGTATTGCTGCTGATCAAACTTTCAAATTTGCACATTTTTCTTTGTATCTGTGAAAGACTAATAATGTGCATGTGGTCAGTTCCCGTGGCTCAGCTGGCTGCAACTCATTAGCTGGCTTTCTGTCTGCCACCAATCTGTCATCCCGTTGTTAGTGGTACTTGATTTTTCTCTGTAAGTTCTGTTAGTACTTTGTGATCGTACCTGTGCAAATTACAAATTACAAAACCTGTTATCCGTGTTTGTTTATACATAGTCTCACTTAAGGAAAATAATTTTATCAGTCTTCCCTCCCCCTGAGTTCAGACCTTTCAGTACTTTTTCTCCTTTGCATTGTAAGGCAACACTTTGAATTTTTGGTTATTTTAAATATTTAGTTCTTTGGAGAAAGCATGAAAGCAGAAAGGGCAGAAAGAGAAAGAAAGGGCTTTATGTCAATGCAAATCACTTTTGCAGGAAAGACACAAAACTAAAATGAGCAAAAATAGAGACTTGCAGGAAAAAAGATTGAAGTGTTGGATGAAAATCTACTGTATGAAAACTTCTGTTAGTGGATAGTATTTGATATAATTAATACAAAAATATAACTAGAATGGTACAATAATGACATAAGTTCCTAGGGCCACAAAGAAATCTTGAAAAATAAGCCTGTAAAACATGTCCCCCTGAAGAATTAAGCAATAATGCAAACTATATGACTTCCAGCATTTCAGTGAGGGGTGGATTCTTCTTCTGGGCTTTTATGATCTGTATCACATGTCCAGGCAAATGTTTGCACAGGCAACTGACTACAGATGCTTGATTTGAGGCAGCAACGGGAAAAAATGGAGTTTAGCATTTGTAGCCTTTCTCTAGCTACCTGTTGTTTAGAATATTAATTGGGTCACTCCAACAAGAGTGCATCCCTGTAACTGTTGGTGACTGTGTGTCTTTGTAGTAGGCAGTGGAAGACTCTCTGCCTGGCCTTTTTTCTGGGGCATAACCTGTAATCTAAGACCCTCGTTGTTGCTTCAGGTGACATTCAGAGCAGCCTTGTCCTTTGTGCTGCTCCAGATACCAGTTAGGCTGGGATTAGTGGTGCTGGCTGAACATCTGGCAAGGTTGTGTTGTTAAATGAAAGCTTTTTGGTATTACAATTTTACTTTTGTAATATGAGACTAAAGGTAGTCTAAAGACTGCTTGCCTGAACATAAGAAATGCTTAAAACTGTTCTTGATGTACAAATCTGTTTCAAACTATACAGAGCAAGAGAGAAGAATGCTGTCATAACCATGGTAGGGAAATTGCAGTGTGGCAGATATTATAGCGCGTTTTGGGGCTGCATAATGGCAGGTGAAGCCAGCACATTTTAAAAAAGTGACATTAGCTTTGTCTGTTCTGTGAGTGGTTAGTTTTTGCTGTACACACTGGGTTGAAAACCAGGGTGCAATGAAAGGGCCAAACTCCTCTGATAAATATATTTGTTTAAAATGGCTTTTTTTTTCCCATTTCCAAAGTATTTCATTGCTAATCCTTGTGCAGTCTTACTGGATTTTTTATTCTGTCACATGTCAAAAGGTGGTTATCTTTCTCCTTTTTAGGCCAGTATTTCTGAGGGGTATGTTTTAAAACCAGTTAGAAAATAATTATTGAGTAGAGTTTCAGAATTCTGATCTCTGGTAGTTTGAATTGCAAATTCACTAATGGTATAGCATGCAATCACAGCTCAGATAAAATTACTTGATATTCACCATGTGTGTGTTTTAGCAGGAATAGTTAGCATTACAGTGATTATCCTCTGCTCTAAATACTTCTTCTACAATTTAGTTGATAAATTACACAATAACTTTTAAAGTACTAGAAAACTGTGTGGTAATACTAAACTCCCATTGATTTTTATCCCTGAGATTAGTTATTTCATTGCTCAGCAGTTTTGCAGTAGCTACTGAGCTGTCAGCCTACTGGATGAGCTTAAACCTTAGCTATAGGAAGACTAGTGGCTAAATTTCAGAATTGGCCTTTTCTGTATTTCCCTCACAAAAAGTATGTGCTCTTTTTGTTGTCCACTGCAGCTTCTGGCTCCATTTCTAAAGTTAGCTTTCTCTGATGTTCCTGGAAACTACGTATCTCTTAGTAGCTGTTGCTCAGCTTCCAGCGAGAGGACTTGCTGTTTAAGGAGTTTAAGGCTTTTTCTTCCCTCCACCTTTTCTCTCTCCATGGTGATTTATTTTAGTTCTATTAAAGGTGTTACTGAGCAGGCTTCTGGCTTTCCTGAATTCCCTCTGGTTCAGAGCCTGGATTTTCTGATTTCTGTTTGTTCTTTTGTCCACCTGGTGTAAAACTGCACCTGATATGAAGTGTGTGTATCTAGATGGGGTGTCTAGATCTTTGCATTGTAGATGGCAATTTTCAAACTGTTATTGTGCTCACTCAAACTTCTTGTTAGTGATTCTGAGCAGGCATCGATACATCTTTCTGTAGTGTTTTCTCACAAGGGAACAAAGATTTTTGTCTGTATCTTGTTTCTGCAAAGTAGAAGTATCTGTGCTTTTAATTGAACTCAAGAGGCTTTATAAATTGACCTGAATTTGTAGTGCTGTTCCAGGGAGCCAGAACTGAAGTAGTCAGGCGTGATGTGTGTTGGGAGAGAGGTGTTGAAGGTAGGGGCTAGAACAGCAAAGCAGTACTCACAGATCTGTTATAGAAGCATGTGCACAACTTGCTTGCATTTCCTTTTCACACAGACTGTTTATCCCTAACTATGATTAAATATATCCCTAAGACTAGAGTAACTCACATCTCCTGGAAAAGGTGACAATGGTGACAATGAAGTGAATCTGTGTGTGCTGCCTGGGGGAGCCTTTTCTGCAGCAAGTTGCTTTTTCGTCTTGATTCCCACTGGGCTGCTTTCCACTGTGGTTGTTGAAGTTGGTTAACAGTAATGCTAATGTAGGTGCTGGCATTGTAACACCACTGGCCTAATTTAATTAAGACAATTCAGAATGAGCCTATATCACCTTTGGTGATTTATGCTGTTACCTCCATGAATAAGAGTGCGTGATTCACCAACCTATGACTGATTTTATTGCCTTTGGTAGAAGAGTAGTAGCTTCTCACTGGATTATAAGCCATTATTGAAGGTATGTGGAGGACTGCTTTTGGCAGCCAGGCCTCTTACCTAATGCTTCCAGTTTTGTATCCTGTTGTGTGCTGCTGCTAAACTGAGTGAAAAGTGACCACTTGGTTTTAGAACAGCATTCTTAAAAGCTCAGTGAAGTTTGTTTGGCAAACCAGGAGAGGAACTTGCTCTAAACTATACAAGATTTCTCTGTGTGTGTGTGAACATTGTCAAAAGTAAGCAAGCTCTGTTCTTAAAAGGGATGCGTAAGAGGAGGCAATGGCAAAGTGCTGTTCCTATGCAGATTTATGTGATTCTAAAGTACACCAGTGCCATATCAGTTTTATACAACTATGAGAAATTTCTTACCCTGCAGCCGCTCAGGACAGGAGTGTGGTAGAGGCTGCTGTCTCTGGACCACAATAAAGGCAGCTTTCTTTAATACCAATACTTTTATAGCCCTTCTTAGATGTGAGCATTACTGGAGTCAAAGAGGGAATCTGCAAAGTTTCTCTGCAGAGCTTACAAGGTCTTGCTTGGTTCCTCTGTCAGCATTGTTGCTGGAGTTCAAGAGGCCCCATTGCCAATTAATGAGGTATTAAGCAATGTTTAGGTTGTCTCCTTTTTTTCCTAATGACTGTTTAGGTAAAAGGGTATCAAGATTCTTGCCCAGTGCCATATTGTCTAAGTGAGAATGAAATCAAAGCCAGAGGCAGCTTTTCTGAAGCCACTGTAATGTAGCACGAGATACAGTTACTAGCAACAATCTCATCCTAAACATTCTCTCAACTGCACCATTGTTTCTAGCTGCAAAAGACTGAAATGGAGAGAAGGAGCCTTGATGAATGATAGGAGTGGGACGCCTGCAACTCTGATATCTAAACTGTGATTGTGTCTGTCTGCTGTTTTCTCTGGGGAAAGCTACTGGTCTGTTCCTTCCCAGCTCTCATTCCTTGAGAGGGATGTAGAACAAGAGACAATTTTCCCTTCTCAATTTAGTGGAACCTGTTTGGCATTTTCTTCTCATGAGAGTAAATTTTAGGTTCCCTATGTTTAAGAGCTGTTTTTTCTTTATTCCCAAGGAGGCCCTGAATGCATTTAATAGCTGATTGTGCTATATTGTAGGGAACAGGACACAGTCTTAGAACTTAACTTCTAAAACATAGAGAACCATTAACAATGGAATTTTAATTATTTTCTTTGTTAAGTTATATTTTTTTGCAAATGTAAGTAGATTCTTGATACATCTTTCTGAAAGCTCCCAGTTAGTGGGAGCCTGAAAGCCTTTCTGTTAGTGGGAGGTGAGTTATGTTCTTGTCGGGTCAACTCAGTGCAAGTCACATAAATTGAGGAAGCTGAAGGTCACACAGTATCTCCATGTAGATGTCTTCCCACAGAGGTGGTAGACTGTAGATGGCTGTTCCCTGACACATCTCTTTTATTGTGTTATTCAGATCCCAGCCATGAGGGCACAGCAGAGGGGATGGAGAACATGGCAGATGCTGTCACTCATGCTCGATTTGTGGGCACAGATCATGCGAGCGATGAGGTTGTCTTGATGAAAATCCTACAGGTAAGAGGAGAGAAATGGTAATTACCATAATGGTTGCTGCCTGTTGTGGAACATATCCTGTTACATAGAGATGAAGAGGAGGGAGCAATGTTTTGACTCTGCAGGAGCTTAGTGACAGACTTTATTTTTAAACAGATGGCTCATATACCTGTGGTAAAAGCTTTTCCAAATGAAAATAGTTAAAAGCTTAAATTAAATTATTTTAAAATTATGAACTTGATAATATGGTAGTGTTGATAATCCTACCTTGTGCATGGTCTGTGTTGGGGGAGTTAATTATCAATATGGAGCTCTCAGACTTATTTTTGAGTAAAGTTTTTTGTAGAGACAAAACTATGGACTGTATACCTCTTCGGTCTGTGTACTTCTGAGCAGATACCTAGTTTCTGAATTTAAATACTGGGTAGCATGCAGTGTATTGGACCTCTTTAAGAAGTGGGTCAGGAGATCATTCTTGTCTCCTAATTGGCTTCTTGAGCACAGCATTCAGTTTAAAATGACTCCAGGAGAAGCCTCCTTTGGTTTTCTGCTCATGGCAGTCTTTCTTGAGGAAACCAACCTCCTCTTGGGAGTGCATGCATCATTGCAGTGTGGTACATGTGGGTGCTGTTCTTCGCAGGTGTTGAGGACGTTGCTGCTCACCCCAGTGGGAGCCCACCTCACCAATGAGTCGGTGTGTGAGATCATGCAGTCCTGTTTCCGCATATGCTTCGAAATGAGGCTCAGTGGTAGGTTTGTTCATACTTCTGCCATTAAGAAATTGGTCAGGCTTCCTCAGCATTAACTAGTTCTGTTGTAGAGCATGCATCCATGGAAAGCTGCTGAGCTTTATATTATTGTGTCTTTCTACAACTTCATGGAAGATTTGTTGGGCGTTCGCTGTACAGGTTTGGACTGCTCTTTTCCCCAGCTGTGTAGCGCCACCGTGTGATGCCGTGACCGTTTGCAGTAATGCGGGGTTGGAGCTGGTTTTAATAAATTTGCCGTAATCTCTGTAAACAAGACTCGAAGGGGAGTCTGCTTGAAGAAGCCTCTTGATAATATCACACTGAGTAATGACACCTGTGTTATTTGTTTTTGTCTTCGCAGAGTTATTGAGAAAATCTGCAGAGCACACTCTGGTCGACATGGTGCAGCTGCTCTTCACAAGGTAAACCTGCTTGTGTTTGCCTCAGCATTGCTGAGATGGCCCTCTAAGGACAGAAAGATTCCACACTTCCACTTAAGGGCCCTCAGAAAAATCATCCAAAATGGTCATTATTTAGAGGTGGAAGGGGATGAAGGATTTGGCACTTTTCTCTAGGGCTGACCCTGTCAGACTGCAGGGAGACAGAGGTAGGGAAGGTTGCCTGGTTTGAGGTGTCCTTTGAGGAGAGATGGACAGCCAAGTAATGAAGAGCTTTAGGATAGAGAACCAGTTTCAGGACAGAGAATGCAAACTTCACTGAAAAAAAGGTGCTCTAAAAATATAGCTCTCTTTAGCAGAGAGAACAGAAATGGTGTTGAATACCCACACACTGATTTCTAGCTGAGAGCTGTGACCTCACACATCAAAGAACATTTAAAACTCTTGAAATCATGTGTCTTGGACAAACATTCTGCCCTTTTCAGCACCCTTTAGGTAATTAAGATGGCTTCTTTAAAACTCAAGTAAGTTAATTAACTTGAAAACTGTTTCTCCAAATAGTGAAGTAATCATAGACTTTCCCTGGGTATTGTAAAAAGGAAATTTTTACAGGTACATATATACTTTTAGTAGAAAAATATTTCGGTGAAACTGACAGCTTATGAAACACAGTTGCATTGTATTTTTTTCCCCATTGTCACACAGTTCCAATGGGATCTCAGTTTTCTTCTCCTCTGTGTACCCTGCATTGTGCACTGGATGAATGTTGGGCATAGTCAGAATCAATCTCCTCAAAGAGGAGAAGCCACATTACTTTTTCTCCAAATGCATATGTGAATTTTACTTGGTGCTTTTTCATTACTTACTGTGTAATCCTCTCCTCTGTCCTTCTTGATAAGGCTAAGAGACACCATCACCATCTGTGTCTGTGGACATTGGGATAGAGATGCAAAGCAAAGGCAGCAACTGCAGGGGTGATTTGGCCATCTTGTTTTCCAGAAAAAGAAACAGCCAAAGCTGTTCTCTAAGGCTTTTATACCCTCATCAAGTAAAGACAGAACTGTAGTAAAGAAACAGTAGAAGAGAGAGCAGGGTGTGTGGAATTGTAGAGCTGTACATGCTGTCATTTGGTAGCACGGGTGAGAGCTGTCTACCTCATTCTGAGATGGGAACTGCTTATCTCCAAAGATTCAGCTTAATGTACATCTGCTGCCTTCCACAGTTGTGTTTATATGATGCAGAACACAGGATAACTGCTGGGGTTTCTACAAATTCAAATAGAGGAATTGCCATGACTAGTAATAACAGGTACACTGCAAGAGTCCTGGTGTGGATGGCACTGACTCAGCAGCTCTGTTTAGTAGCATCAGTGAAACCTGTTTTGGACAAATGTAAATAGTGCACTGCTGAAAACATACACTGAAGGAAAACAAATGGTCTTTACATGGCAGGAAAATCAATATAGAAAACCAGCCATTAGCAGTAATAGCATGCACAGCAGCTCTCATCTGTATTTGTGGGGGTTCTTCCCCTTGGCAGATTGTGGCAGGAAAAGAAATTAGGAGAGTCTCTCTTTATGAAAACCTAATTTGGGTTTTCTAGTACCTGCAGCATAACTGGAAAGACCAGCCTGTTTCTTTCCCCTTCTTGTCAATCCATATAAGCTTATGTATTTTGGCTTGCTCTTTGTATTTCAGGCTGCCTCAGTTTAAAGAAGAGCCTAAAAGCTACATGGGAACGAACATGAAGAAGGTAAGACTCAGCACTGTGTTGACTGTTCTGCTCCTGTCTTTGGCTTGCGCTCATTTCTATTTTGTTTGTTTTCACACTTGTATTTCTTCGTTTCTACAAGTCCCAGTTCACTGAAAGAGCATGTTTAACCACATAAATGGACATAGATTCGTTAATTCTGTGGGATTAAGTCCAGATAGTCCAGTGGCAAGTCTTTTTAATGATACTGCTGCCTAAGTGACACAGTCTGGATTCTGGGAGTAGCCATCAGTGCTGTGGGCTAGAAAACCCCAGAAAGTTCTGGGACCTGATGGCGTCATAGTCTGGTTATCTGCTGTCTTCTGCTCTCTCTCCAGCTTCTTTTTCATCATTCTTCATTCACTACTGGTCTAATACTGAGCTCGTGGGATATATTTTTGTCCAGTTCCTCCTGTGTGGAAGGGAAACTTTTTGAGGCTGGTGAAACAGCATGAAAGCATGAAATTGGCTTTTGTAGAAAAAGCTGTGGTGACTTATAGAAGGGACAGCATTCTGTGGTGAGCACCTTAGTTCATATGATCAATGCCATCTTTATTAGCAGCCAAATCAAAGTAGACTTTTCTTTATCTCCTTTTCCCTAAATGTGCGGTTTTCTGCGGGTGGAAGTTCTGGATTTATTCAACGCCACCATCTTGATCAATACAGTGAGGTTTTTAGCAGCTGGATTCAGTATTTCAAATACCATTATGTCACCATATATGATTACTAATGTAGTAATTTCTTATTGAACTGAGGTCCTATTGAGGAACTCCATATATACTTATATATTCTTTATATTCTATATGAAAAATGTCAATAAAGGTAATAGATTCTGCTGTTGAGAGCAATAGGATGGGGAAAAGTGCTAGAGAACAAATAACCACCTTTCAACTTAGCGCTGAATATACAATTTATAGCTTCCACTCTGTTTTTACTTCAGTGAGTTGAGAAAAGGGACAGCATAGGGTAAGCATACATTTCAGAGCCATTATAGAAGTGTTTTGAGAGACTGAATGCTTGGTTGTAGGAATCTGAAACCTAGTAAAGCTTAGGGCTTTACTTCTTGTATGGTAAACTAATGACTGCTTGTTTCCCTTGCTGGGGGAGAAGTCACAGGATTTGTGATGATGGTAGGCTGGTGTACGGGAAGCTAAAGGAGATCAGGCTAATGTACAGCAGATACCAGGCCTTGTATGGTCTGTGTACGGAAGGTGTAGAGCGAAGGTGACTGAATTTAGGAAGGCTGCCCTTACCAAGTGATGGCTGCTCTCCGCTCGGTTAAGTGATGCTCTGTCTTGTGTCCACTCTGTGCAGTTACCCTGTACTGTCCCTTCGCTGTGCATGCCAGGAGTGAGCCCTTCAGCCTTGCACTCTGCCAGGTTATTCTTCTCTTTGGGTTTATTTTGCTTTGTTTAAACCATGCATTTGCCTATCTTTCACAGATTTCTTCAGGTCTCCTCAACAAACTGGAGCTAAGTAGTGGGGAACAGCCCAAAGCCCTGAACCAGTTAGAGAGGGTATTGATCTTTAAGAACCTGAAGGTCGCTCTCTCCCTTCTCCCTTCTTACCTCATTCCCCTCTTCCTTCTCTTGTAAACACCACCTGAGAGATAGTTATGTTGTGTGCAGCAAATCTCCCTCCACTCATTTGACACAGCATGGCTTTTGGAGACAGTGCATGCCATGGTTGCTTTGCAGTGTTGTGGCTGCAGTTGGGGCAGGCTTGGGAGGGAGAGACCCTTGTTTTACTGCAGCATTCACTGTCTTGGTGAGTGCCACCTAAGACACCATCACAGCATCCTCTGGAGGAAGGGAGTGGGAGGGCATGGGTAAGATTTGACAATGAAAACCTGAAAAAAGGAAATATAAAAAGTGTAGATTTGTCTCTGAAGTGTTGTGTGTCTTGCCTGTTGATCTTATAGACATAGCTCCTCCCTATACCTGAGGAGTCTTTTGACCCGCATGCCTTAAAATTATTTTAGTCAAGGTGAATCTCTGAGCTTTGTTACTTGGTACAGGGCCACAGAGTTCAATGCTTTCTAAAGCTTTTTGGAAGGAGACTGCTGTATATTTTCAACATCTTTTGTTCATGTTTCTACTGGATTTGTGTCCCAGCACAGTATATGCTAATGGGGGATCAGTGGGGCCAAACTGATTTACGAAATGTGTTAGTCCCTGCTAATACCCATAGATAATACTTCTAAAGAAATACTGTAGGCATGGAGATTATTTGGTTTGGATCAATCATAATAACCCTGAAAAAACTAACTTAGGACAGTTCTCAGTTTTCCATGTTGCTTCATAAACTTAGTGTAGCTTTAATTTTTGTCTGCCGTTAATGTTACTTAGTCCAGACAGAGTTGAACAGAATATTTAGAAATGCCACTCTTTTGTTCTGTGTCTAAGACAAAATAGTTATACAAAGAGGATAGTTTGAAAGGCAGTGGCTCAAGACTTGCAGATTTATGCAGAGTTACACAGAAAAAAAAGACTAAGAAATGTTTCCCTTTGCAGTAAAAAGTGTTCTAGGTAAACATTGGGCTCTGCTGTGGGAGTGAGGAGGAACATAAATCTGAATTTTCACAGATTTTTAGGGTGGATTTTGTTGATAGTTGCCTAAGATGTGTAAATGCATTTCACCAAATAACCTTCATTAGCTGTTGCAGTACAGGCAGGTACGTAAATGAGATGACTGGATTGCCTTGGTGTCGCCAGGATTCGGATCGTGGACTGCGTTCTCTCTGCATGCTTATGTGTCTTGAACGCTACTTGGTGTGCTGACCAGTTCCATGCTGCATCTAGAATGAGCTCATGTTTTAGTGTAATCACTTTAATTACTAATCATTGGCCCCTGCCCTTTTCTCTTGAGGCTTACAGTATCTTATGGAAAAACAAACGAGTACAGGTAAGGTGGCTTGTAGAAAAATGAGATCTCATGGACCCTTTAAAAAGAAACTTGTAGTATTACATTTTTCTTCACCTTCCTAGACCTTGGCTAGGGTTTTATTTGTAAAACCTCATCTATCAAAGGAAGCATTTGGAGTCTTGTAATTTTTTTCTTCTATAATTTTGTGGACATTTCTTTATGCAAAAGTAACTCAGATAAATGTAATTGAATCTGTACAGAATTCCAAGATGAATGAACAGTACCTCTGAGCTCCCTCTCTCATTTCTAAAGAATATTTTTTAAATACCAACATCAAATGGTTTTTACTGCCAAAAATACAAGCTTAATGTAGTCTCAAGGATGTTGATAATTAGAAAACGAATGTAACTCTAATATCACCGAGCATGGAAGAGGGAATGAGAGTTTTATATTATGTGTAAGATTCAGGATATGTTAATGGTCTGTTAAATGCCATTTAGCTGCTGCATTTAATCAAAAAGGCAACTTAGGTTTAAAATTTCAGTGTGTTAACATACAGTGAGAAACTGGGAGAATCCTTTGAATTGAAGGTAAAAACAAGATTTAGAAATACTTCCTTTAGTTAAAGGCAAACTGTACAAGTGTTTTTTATATTTTTTTTTATGCTAACATTAAAAGCAAAGAGATGTGAGCTTGTTACCTTTTAATTCAAAGAAAATCCAGAAGGAATGATGTTACTTTGCTGTCCTTTGATACATGTATTGTTTTAGAATTCCCAAATTCAGTGTTTGTTAAAACAGCATTTAGCCTCTTGACACTGGTGAAATGTTTTTGTTAAGCATTTCTGTTTGCTTCTGCAAATTTTTAAAGCTGTGCAATAGTTTGCTGCATTGAAGCAAAAGGAGATAGCAAAATAAAAAGGAGGGAGGGCAAAATTCTACGGAAGTAGTCCTTTGTAGTCCTTTTATTAATCCTAATAAAAGGATACCTGTTTGTGTAGAATGTGGAGATTGGATGGTAATCTTATCTCACCCCACCCACCCCTCCACTCCCTGCAAAAAAACGAACAAACAAAAGAACTTTCTCCCTGCCCCCCAAAAAACACCCCCCCAAAAAACCCAAACTAAACAAACAAAATACAAAACAGACAAACAAAAACAAAACCCCCAAACCCATCCCCCCAAAAAACTCTAAAAAACCAAATGAAAACAAAACCCACAAAAAATGAAACCCACAAAAAACCACCCCAACCAAAATCCCAAAAACCACCCCAACAAAAAAAAAAAAAAAACACCTAAAAAGGTCAAATAAACTTAGATTCTGGTCTAAATGATTTGTCGTTTGATTAAATGTTTTGGAATCTTTAAAAATCAAGTAAGACTTCTTGCTTGCCTGACTCCAGTTTCCCATCCATATGAAGCTGCTGTGACTCAGTCTCTGAAAGGTGGCACAGGTTCATTGAAATGATTACAGATGGGTCTGTATCTTATGACCCTCGAGATGCAATCTTGGAAGTAAAAACGAAACACAGGACAGTCACAGAGGGTAGATTTTGGGTCAGAGGGAAAATGCTTTTTTGAAAGGGCTAGTGTTGATTCGAGGTGGTAATTGGTGTTGTATGAAAGGGGAGATTAGAAACAGTAATTAAATTGTCAGGTTGTATTGTCTGATAGAATGTTTCAAATGTTAGGTGTTTCTCAGGAGCATGACTGAGGGCAAAAGGAGTGGTACATGGTTAGCCTGTATCACTCTCTCAGCTCCATTTTGCTGATTCACTTTTGCATCCTGCTGCAAGTAACTTTTAACCTGGCAAAAAATGACAACAGCATTTAGTAGCTAGAGGCAATGTCTGTTTTGAAATTGTGTGAAACTGATTTTTTTTTTTTGTTTAACACATAATGTTTCCAGTTTTCCTTCCTAATAAAAGTAGTTTGGTATGATGAACCATAAATCTTCAGATCCTATTGTATAAGTTACTGAAAAAGGAGGAAAAAAATACAGCTATTTCTATAATAGCTGGTAGGTAAAACTATCTGATCTAATTTGTAGCTTAAGCCTTTAATAAATGCAGCTATTGGTAGTATTTAAGGCTCGGAAATTGGCAAGCATCAAAAATAACACATATTTTATATAGCCGTATGAAGCAGTAAGTAGGAAAGATGAGACAGGTGACAATTTTGACATGAAAGGTTTGTGATCCATAAGCATTATAAAACATTCTGACATCTTCAAAATTTTGGTTTTAGCTGTGTGCTTGTCATGTAAGTACTTGCCAAGAAGCTGGGATTTAGAAGATTCTTACTACAATTAAGGAGCAAAGTAATTCTGAATCTATTAATCAGCACACTCAAGGAAATTGCAGCACAGCTAAAACCTGGGGATTAGTCATCAAGCAAATACAAATTGTGGTGTGAAGAAAAGTTACACATATGTTTTATGGCAGTGGGATATAACATTTTCACAAGCTTTGTTTAAATAGGGAGAAGTACAGGCTGAGGCCATATACAGGGAGTTAGAATTCTACCTGGAAAATGGAAAGAGAAGGAAAAACAGTAGTGGAACCTAGAAGATTTATTGGTGTTCAAGAGTAGTAGTAGCTGGAAGGGGGTAAGTTGTAGAAAAAGGAAGACACTAAAGAATATAGCTGTTTTCTACATAAGTTAAATTTGATGCTAGAGATATAAGAAATACGGAGTATTATAGCCCAAAATAAAACTTTACAGTGATAAATTTACAAAGAAGAATGCTGAATAGGGCCTGGTACTGAAACTAGCTGAATGGTTTCCACAACATGCAAGATACCTGTTCAGTGCTTAAATTTGCACCCAAACTGAGGAGGTGGCAGCATCAGAAAAGCTGATGCAGCTACCAAACACAAGAGTACATGCAGTCCTGCACTTGGAGAAACTTGTGTTGTAAGGAACTGGTTTTCATGCTGGCCAGGGCCATTAGCCATGTGACTAAATATCATACTGTTTTTAGGAAGTTCTGGAGCATTTATGCAGAATGCCTGAAATAGCAGTGCTGTGCAGCAAGTGCCACACAGTCTTGCCCTGCCCCTGTTTTTGTTCTTGTTTTCCCAAAGTTCTGTGTACAAACTAGAATCTTGGTCCGCAAAGATATCAAGAGTTAAGGTCAGGTTTAGAAGAGAAGTAATGACAGAAGACAGGTGAATGAGAATGGGGTTTGTTTCTGCATTGCTAGGGTGGTATTTGCAATGTAACATGCACCAGTAGCAAGTGAAGTGTTAGAAGTACTTGTTAATAGTGAGCATGGACGAACGTGAGCATGGCATTGCTACAAAGATGAAGAGTGAATTGAGGTAAGAGATCAGTGACAGAGCTGCTCATTCTGCATTTCCAGCTTGATATATAGATGGTGACATTTTAGCTTCATGTCAAACTTAACTAATGCTTGCTTAGATACTTTAATTGATCCCCTTCGGAAGTCTAGGAGCTTTGGTAAAAGCAGAGAGATTTGGGATGTGTAGGTCTAAGAGAATTCTTTATCCTAATTTAAAGTAGGAAGGTATTGATAGGGAATAGGGAGTGTTGTAATAATTGAACAGTTAAATATATATTATAGCAGAGTCATGAGTTAATTGTCCCTTGATTTAGGTATGGAGTGTTGGCTAATATGTGGAGAGTTAAGGAGTAGTTTGCATGATATTGAGGTGCTGATTAATTTGCGTGATATATTTAAGTGCTACTGCCTGACTTTAAAGTCTTTGAGGTAGCATTTGTGAGTTGGCTTGTGTAATCCATTATGCTATGTGGTTTTGCAACACTGATATTAATGACTATTGGTTTTCAGTTGAAAATGAGAGCTGGAGGAATGAGTGAATCATCAAAATGGAAAAAGCAGAAGAGATCACCTAGGCCTCCTCGACACGTAACAAAGGTCTCTCCTGGGACAGAACAGTCAGCAGGCAATGCTACTAATACCACAGGTAAGTTGCAATCTTCTTCAAGAGAACAGACAACATCCATGCTAGAGCTTTTTTGAATCTATCTTTATTTAATTTCTCCTAATATATTATTTTGCATTAATTCTTTTCATATTAGTTCTCAGTGACTATAGCATTAAACATATCATAGCTTTTCAGGTCCAGGAGAAAGAGTTCTCAGGAAATGGAGTACATATTGATGAGAAAGGCATGGTCCTGCAGATAACTTGACGGCATTTCTGTGCCTTCAACATGCCTCATAGGGGTAGTTTGGACAAAAGAGAATGGACACCTGGAGAAGTGGCTGAGGTTATGGACAGCCATGTGGTGCAGAGAAGTTGAAGGATGCAGCAGATAGAAGAGACTGAGAACAGGAACACTGACAAGAGGAGAGCCAAGGGCAACTAGTGACAGGAAAAGGGGGCATAGTCTTAAGCTGCTCCAGGAGAGGCTTAGCTTGGACATTAGGAAGAATTTCTTCACAGAAAGGGTGATTAAACACTGGAATGGATTGCCCAGGGAGGTGATGGAGTCACAGTCCCTAGAGGTGTTTAAGGATAGACTGGAGGTGCCACTCAGTGCTGTGGTCTGGCTGACACGGTGGTGTTCGGTCATAGGTTGGACTCGATGATCTCAGAGGTCTTTTCTAACCTAATTGATTCTGTGATTCTGTAAGGAACACTTAAATTCTTGGAGCACTGTCTCATATTTAGAGACAGAATTTAGTAAAAATTCTTCACTGCTCATATTTCAGAACCATTTGAATTGTAATGAATTTCATTTGTTTAGGAGGAATTAAAGAAATCGGTCCTGCTTTAGAATCAAGTCAAAATTCTCACTGTGAAGTAATGATTAATTCTTGATGCAAGTATTTAAAGTGGTTGTGCCATTGTATTAAAGAGTAAAGTACACCTTTTAGACTCTTTTCAGATTCCTTCTTCCTCTGCACCCGTTATCTAACTATGTAAGTTAGCTAATTTGCTCAGTCAGTTAGACTCCAACTATTGTGTTAATTTTGGAGAACTGCTAGTATCTCCAGTGTTCATCTATTTAATTCATTAATACCTAGCAAAAGATATCTTAGTTTATCTGTGTTCTCACAATAGTGTGCTTCTGAGATTATTTGTAGTGTGAAGTAATAATGAAAGAATTTGTGGTTGCTGTGTTTAATGTATGAATTTGTCTGTTGAAGGACAGAGCAATACTAATCATTTTGCTTCTGTTTCACATCAGCAAGCGGAGTTACTTTCATAGATGGTCCTTCTCCCAGCTCCTCTGGGAGCTCAGAAAACGTTTCGTCAGCAGTCAGCCCTGTTACAGACAGTGGGTTGGAGTTGTCTTCACAGACAACATCCAAGGAAGACCTGACAGATTTGGACCAAGTCGCTTCTTTGGGACTTAATGCAGGAACATCTTCAAATGAGGCCAAAGTCACTGAAAATCAAAATCAGCCTGAACTCCAGGTACATGAATATAATTTGCAAAGAAAAGTTCCAATTCCCAGCATGATCACTTCTCCTCACAACAGTAAATGCTATTGAGAGGATCATAGAGCCACAGGGAACCTTTCAGAGCTGCAGATATTTTGAACGGTAGAAATGCTAGGAAGGTTTTCACAGAAGTAGTGTGCTGAAGTTGTGTAGCATTTTTAAAAAATGAGCAAAATTTTTCACCTCAGAGGCAGTAAGAACTGACAGGTTATAGGAGTATAATTTTGAGGTAAAGTCCATAGTCTCACAACCTAGAGTTATATAAAGCAGATAAGAACTTGATATAAGTGGAAGGGTAAAGAGGGTTGCAGCTTATGTAGAGGCTCTCTTTTCTCTTAAATTTTGTTTTCATGATACTCCTCTGTTAGTGAGCTGTGTTGTTTTAATAGTTACAGATTAACTGCAAACAAATGAGACTTTTTTTTCACTTGTCTGGTGCTTAACTCTCCTTTTGCTTCTTTCATTCTCAAATGATGTTTCAATGAAGAATGAAAGTCTGAGGGAGGAGAAGGTCCAGTCAGCTTCTGTCGAGTCTATCCCTGAGGTCCTAGAGGAGTGCACATCTGTAGCAGAACATTCTGACTCTGCCTCAGTTCATGACATGGACTATGTAAATCCCCGGGGAGTACGTTTTACTCAGTCTTCCCAAAAAGAAGGTGAGAGGTGGGCAATGCTGCTAAAGTCCTGCTTCATTTCCACTGTTTTATTTCACTTCCTGCTAAGAGACTGATAAGCTCCTATTCCTTAGTGGGCTTGTAACAGTTAAATTTTTAGCACTTGCTAGGCACCTGTGAAAAGCAAAAAGAAAATTTAGATTGTTATTCTCTCTTTCTTCTTTAGGAGCAGTTCTGGTCCCATATGGGTTGCCATGTATTAGAGAACTGTTCCGCTTTCTCATCTCGCTCACCAACCCTCATGACCGCCACAACTCTGAGGTGATGATCCACATGGGGCTGCAGCTGCTGACTGTTGCCCTGGAGTCAGCACCCATTGCAAACTGCCAGTCCCTCTTGGGACTCGTGAAGGAGGAGTTGTGCCGGCACCTATTTCAAGTGAGTCTGGCTTATGCTTGCATGGAATATGGCACTGGGGAGTCAGATACGAATTTCCATCAGAGTGTATTGAAGTTTAGTATTATGAGGTTTTGCAGGTCTGCAAACAAGCTCTCTCCTGCACTGCAATGAGAGTTCTGAATTGCACCAAATGGCTCTGTTGCAAAGCCTGAGAGGTTGTCATGCTATTTTCTGCAGACCAAGGACAAGAAGGATGAGTGTGATTTCAATGAACTGTTACTGTGGGTTAACATGTGTTTTGATATAATTTGTTTTGAGGTAATTATGGATGCAAGTTACCAGCTTAGTAGTAGGCAGAACCTTTGGGAGATCCCAAGCTATTAATTGCACTGGGGTCATCTTAGAGGCAGGTCCTCTCCCAAGCTCCTTCACCACTAAGAGTCTCTGTGGGCTTGGCAAAAGAACCAAATTGCAGTGGGTAAAGTGTTACCATGCACAGATGAGAAATAAGTATATTCATCCTCACTAGCAAAAAGTAGGACCAGAAGGTTGAACAAGGGATTGTTTTTTAAAATATCATTGCTATGGGGGACAGTGTGTGGATCTTTGGTTGGTTGCAGATGATGCCTGCAATGCCCTAGTACTGCTACTTACAGCACATAATGACTTGCCTTTGTAAGTCTTAAAATTCTTTTTGTTTCTTGTTCAGCTACTGAGTGTTGAACGGCTCAATCTGTATGCAGCCTCCCTCAGGGTGTGCTTTCTTCTCTTTGAGAGCATGAGAGAGCATCTGAAATTCCAGCTGGAGGTGAGTTTTTTGAGTATCACTGGGTGCCTCATAATAGTTTATTTGCATTTAGTTAAATGCATATATCTGGACAATAAAATAGAGTCTAAGTGTCAAAATATGTTTGTATAAATGACTCAGTGTTATGGGTAGGCTTTGTAGGCCTTTTTCTGTTGGAAAATCTAATGTCTGGATTAGAGACTGGTGTACTGTGCTGCCTGCCTTCAGACTGTTTTTTTAGAGCTGTAGATCCAGGTGCACTGAACGGTAGAACTGTTTGAAACCTTTTTACAGCCTCCTTCAGAATGAGCTATCATTAAAGATGGAATGTTATGGAGGAAGGTGAGGCTTAGATCTCCCTCTGCAGTCCTCAAAGCTATTCACTATCCTGCTTTTTTTTCTTTCCTTAAACTGAGCTGCCCTGTGTTTCTGCCAGATGTATATCAAGAAGCTGATGGAAATAATCGCTGTGGAAAACCCAAAGATGCCCTATGAAATGAAGGAGATGGCTTTGGAAGCCATTGTTCAGCTGTGGAGGATTCCCAGTTTTGTGACTGAGCTGTACATTAACTATGACTGCGACTACTACTGTGCCAACCTCTTCGAGGAGCTCACCAAGCTGCTCTCCAAGGTGCTGAACCGTGGCAGGGGCAGGGTGGGGCCAGCCAGTGACTCAGGGCAGAGCTTAACAGTGGGATCGCTCAGAGGGTCTGGGGTGAGTTTGCTGTAGAGATGAGAAAGGCCATTTAACATTTGGAAGCAGAAGAGAAAAAGAATAGTCATGATGCTTTAATAATATCAGAGCAAATAAACTATTAAATACAAGCTAGAAAGCTTAGGGTGTTCTCTTCTAGTTTTTTGCCTTCCCCAAGCTGTGGGGGAAAACTTACTTGCCCTGTTATGGTGAGAGAGACATGAAAGTTGACTAATACTTGCATGTTATTTCCCAGAATGCCTTTCCAGTCTCTGGACAGCTGTATACTGTCCATCTGCTGTCTCTGGAAGCATTGCTGACAGTGATAGATAGCACTGAGGCACATTGCCAGGCCAAAGTGCTGAGTAACATACATCAACAAGAGAAGGAAGTTGTCAAACCCAGCCCAGAGACCATCAACACCACCAAAGAAACAAGCAATAGTAAGAACGCTTTCTTTGATATTTTAATATTAAGCTTAGTCTTGTGCTAAACTCAGAGATCTCATTTTGGTTGCTGACATAGTAAACTCCTTAAATACATGTCTTCAGTCTTCCTGTTGCATGTTTAATAACTACACACTGTTGTTAATAACCTTGCTATTTGTAAAATTTGCAGGTATCAATATTTGTCTCTCATGAAGCTTTATATAAAGGCCATGTCAAGACTGGCAGTCACAGAATGAGGGTATGCCATGGAATTCATGTAGACAAAATACTGATACTGCAAATCATGGTTACTAGAAGGTTCCTTCCTTTGAATAAGCACATGTTCAATTTAGAGTGATTATTTCTCTGTTGACAGCTTTTTTTTTTTTTTTTTTCTTGGCTTATGGGTTTGTTTCTCAGTGGGTGTTTGGTTTGGGATTTTTTGTGGGTTTTATTTGTTTGCCTGTTTGTATGTTTGAACTTCTACAGGTATTGAGAGAGTATTCAGTGAAGGAAAATCTTCTAGTGCAGTCTCAGAGCCAGCTGGGGCATGTCCTCCCACCAGTGGGTGCCTTATGGCTGACCAGATGAAGGAGAGCTGCATGGAATTGGAAGGAGGAAGTGAAGCAGGTAACAGCCTTGGCAGTACCCTGAGTGTCTATATCCTAAGAATGGTCCTGACATTTGCTGACAGGTCCTGCTATAGTGTGGACCATTGTAGCTATTGTGTTCAAAATTGGAAGGAGGTGTATGGTGAATGTATGTTTATTATATGTGTGCTATTTATGCCTACTAGGTGTTGCATGTCTTCTGGGAGGAATTAGATCTGATGGGTCACTTTGGGTCAAAAGTGTGTGAATTCATAGCAGTGCTTAGAGTTCTGAAGAAAGTTAGGGACTCTCCAGGGAATCAGTAATGTACGTAGCCAAAATAGCCAGAAAATTAAATCTTGTGGCTGTGTGAAATTGTCTGAGGCAAGAAGCTACTATGCAATTATGAAGAAAATGTGGGTGGGAGGAATGTAGTAATTAAATGCAGGACAGCATATTGCAGCAAAGACTCCTTGACTGAAAGTTATTATGGGACACTGTCATGCCTGAGTGCTATGCTGGGGGTAGGTTTGACTGTAATGATGCTTTGTCATTCTAGCTGAGAAGCGTATCCCCAGGAAACCTACTCGATTTTCTTGTATCCTTCCAAGTCCTCAGGAACTTATGCAGATTAAGAACAAAAAGAAGGTATGGTTTGAAATACACTACAGGTGGATCTTTGAGTTTTCTCATTTCCCATCCCATGTGGGCTTCGCATGACTGGTCATAGCTCAGAAATTTTGAGTTCCGGTCTCTGCTGATCAGAATTAAAGAGTCAGCCATTGAAAATCCTGCTACGTTGTAAAGACAGCAATGATTATTACCTGTTCTGGTTTAGTTGTGCTGAAGGTTGCAAGAAGTGTTGGGGAAATTTTGTGGCACAGTTTGTAAGCTAGGTCCATCTGATTTCTGGGTGGGAAAGTCTCTGGATTTAGTTTTTATTATGTCGAGATAATCAGGTACTTTGATCAAAAAGGGCAGCTTCACTACTCTTATCAAAGGTGTAAATGGGGAGCGTACCAAGAGGCCTGTAGTAGAAATTAACTGGTCTGCTATTCTGGTTTGATAATTCCTATGTTTGCTTTGTCATAAGGATGACCAAAAAAAATGTTTTGGTTGTGGTAAAGCCACTCTTTGTTTTCAGAGTCTGTTTCCTTGAACCTCATTAGTCCAAGATATAGTCCAAACTTTATACAACTTTTCCATTCCCTCAATGGGTCTGGTCTAGGCCTAGTAAAGGTAAAGGTACTCCATGCTAATGGCTTTGTATTTATGTGCTATCCTGTGTCAAATATCTGGTACCGGCCTGCTCTTTCACCTCCAGAGAATGGGTGAATATATCTTAAGTCCCCGGGGGTTACATGGGACTGTTTGAGTTTTTTTGTTGTGCGTTTCTTGAGATTTTTTCCATTCACGTATGTTCTTTGTACATATTTTGTTCTCTTTGCACAACATATGCATGAGGTAGGTTCATTTCAGGTGTGAGAGATTACTAAATGTCAATATGAAAATAATGCATGTTCTGGATGAAACGTGAGTGGCCATACTAGTTGTAGGTAAGGAGATGATATAGGAGAAAAGACATTAAGTCTTTGAAGGATTCACTGGTGGTAAAAAGAGAAAGGGTTTTTTATTTGTATCTAATGAAAAGGCTTCTGGCTTCTCTCTCCAGCATAGGTGGTTTTATTTTACATTTTTGTAAGGGACTGATGGTCATATTTGTCTAAACTTACTTAATCAGAAACAGAAGAAAATACAATACATCTCGTTCCTCTGTTGCCATACTGATCTGTGCTTTGTGATCCACTCTGGCAGTCTCTGGATCTGAGTGTAATTTAAAGCATTGGTTTCTCTCTAGGAAGTTTACTGCAGTACTTGGAAACCTTTTTCTTTACCTGCAACACAATGCTGCAGTGGGGTAATGGTAACTGGCTTCCCCAGCCACAAGGACAGTGAGGGGAAGTGATCATCAGTGCAGTATTCAAAGGAACCACTGAATTTTGCCTTAAATCTTGCTTTCATAGCAACTTAGCTTGATGGACTCTGTGAAAATCCATTATTGAGAAGAGAGCTTGCATAGTGCTTCCTCTGTTCTAACTTCGGTAATACTCTGGCTTTCCTCTGCTGGAAAACAAGTTTAGAAGAAATCAAGAGTAGGGGGCAGGAAGATGTTCATAAATCTGAGTTTGCGTACGGAAAATTGTTCTCTGAGTCTACATCTCCTAGTAGTTTCATCCTAAGCACATAAACAGGGCACAACAAACACTCAGTTTTAGTTAGGTTGATGCTGACGTGGCACCAGCATGTTCTACTTCCTTTAACCTCTGAAGTACTAAACATTACCACAGTTGGAAGGAAGAAAAAAGCTAAATAAAAGCAAAAAACAAATTGTGCATCAAACAGAAAGTTTTCTTTGATGTTTTCAAACGTGGTGGAAGAAGCACAAGACTGACGTGATTGCAAATGCTGTGCAAACTGTCAGTCCAGTCTCTTTTCAAGTGGTTTTAGGAAGTCTGTGGACTCAACCAGTCCATGAAATATCCTTGGTCTTGGGTTTCAGGACTTACAGCTGAATAGAAATGCTGCCAGTGTTATACAGTCCTTTCAGGCCTGTTAGACCAGAGCACTGCGTGGTTATTCTTTCATTATGGCCTCACTGGGTCTTTGTGCACTCCATGCTCTTTCAGGGTCTGTGTTTCATTGCAGTTTTGAGGATGCTCACACAGGCAGGGGAAGAAGAGACCAGAGGGTTGGTGGCTTCTGAGGTACTGAGAAACCCAGGGGAGCTAGTAATCATGGTGGTCACGAATTTAGTTCACTAGGTCATTGCTAGCAGTCTGATCATGATAGGAGCTAACAGGGAACTGACATTTATTCTGGTTTCTTAGTAAAGTTCATACCATTGTTTGTGCTTTCGGTTTTTCTGAACACCACCAAGAACATTCAGTTAACCCTTTCTTAGCTGTTTTTCTACACTGTGACTATGGTACAGTCTAGTTTCCTAGGAGGGCAGATTAGATGACTTCCTTTCAGAACCAAATACGTGTCTGTTCTTCCCAGCCTACAAATAACCTTGTCAGGCCGGAATACCTGATGTTCCTGGGACTATGTCTTACACATGTTGAATAAGTGCTGAGGATTCTTGCTCCCTGTCTCCTAATGGTGAGGTAGTTATGAGAACCTGGAGCCAAAGGGACAGGAGAGGACAATAGAGCAGTGATGCTGTTGTAATTGGGTAGGGCTGATCTTGCCACTTGCCTGGGGTTTATCTGCTGTGTTTACAAATGAGAGCAGGTGAGGCATTTGAAGTAGCAGAGCTTATTGCTTGGTTAGACGTTCAAGCTTTTTGGAGATGGCAGCTCATGCTTACTCTGTCCAGTACTATTTGACGGTAAAACCTTGTGATGAAAGCAGGTTTTCTGTCCTTCATTAGCCTTTTTCGTGGATTACACAGTACAGTGAACTTGATCATGCTGAGGCTGATCTTTCTTCTGCTTTGTTTTTGGTTCAAATGCCAAGAACAATCTAAAATGAGAAATGCACTTCAAGCTGTAATTACCAGAATGTCTCCTGCAGCTCCTGATAACCGGCACAGAGCAGTTCAACCAAAAACCAAAGAAAGGGATACAGTTTCTGCAGGAGAAAAACCTTCTTGCCACCCCCATTGACAATAATGAAGTGGCCAGGTGGTTACGTGAAAATCCTCGCCTGGACAAAAAGATGATTGGGGAATTTGTGAGCGACCGTAAGAACATAGACTTGCTGGAAAGCTTTGTTGGGTGAGTATGCTTCTGTAGCTCTTCAGTCAGGAAACAGTGAAAGTTAAGAGTTTAGTAATAAAAAAAGCAGTAGAATAGGTAGTTCCCAGAGGCATTGGATTTCTATCACTTGGTTCTCTCTATACTGCCATGCCTTAATTCTGTGCACCTCTTGCATATGGTAACTCCTTAGATATATCTAAGTATGATATTCGAGCGCCTTTCAGCTGGGCCAGTCTCTGGGAAGACTGGAGAGATAATTACATACATAATCACTTGTAAGATTGTTGACTCTCCTTTATTGTTTTTGGCTGTTCATGGTATATTTCTTTTCTTCTCTCCTCACCCTCCTCTCTGCTTTCTGAGCAAACAAGATTGTAGTTATTAAGTTTATCCTACCTTTCCCATCCTGTTTCAGGTTCTCATTGCATTTCATTGTTTTTGCAGGACTTTCAGCTTCCAAGGTTTAAGGCTGGATGAAGCTTTACGACTTTATCTAGAGGCCTTTAGATTACCTGGAGAGGCACCTGTAATTCACAGACTGTTAGAAGCCTTCACAGAACATTGGAGGGTGTGTACTTGGTGACAGAAAGCTCAAAACTGTGTTCTTTCTTGTCCATCTGCTTGCCATGGTGGACATGTCAGATCAAATGGCCTATATAACTGTGTTCTGCAAGCAGCAGCTGTTGTTTTGTAGGAGCTGGCAGTGATAAATAGATTCCTGGGCTGCTTTTTAGAAGCTGGAGCCAGAACCTGGGACTTTTGTTTGTCCCAGAGATGATTCAGTACTGTGGTTAGGAAAATGGCTGTTTTGGTGACTGATATCACTGTTCCTGTAGGATTAATTTGTGCATATATTTGCCTTTCAGAAATCAAATGGGTCTCCGTTTGCTAATAGTGATGCCTGCTTTGCCCTGGCCTATGCAGTTATTATGCTGAACACTGACCAGCACAACCACAATGTCCGCAAGCAGAATGTCCCGATGACTCTGGAGGTGGGTGTTACCAGTGCAGGCATCTGTCCTCTCTTCTTCTGTAAACAGTGTAGTACCTCTTTTTATCTCAGTGGCATTGTGTCTTTTCTTTGTCCTTCTTCACTCATGTACACAGTAAGCTGGA
Source organism: Anomalospiza imberbis (assembly GCF_031753505.1). Classification (NCBI taxonomy): domain Eukaryota; kingdom Metazoa; phylum Chordata; class Aves; order Passeriformes; family Viduidae; genus Anomalospiza; species Anomalospiza imberbis. Next base: position 16,233,126 of record NC_089688.1, read on the forward strand.
GTGCAGCACCACAGCTGAGTACAATTTGAGAGAGTAGCGGTAGGCAAGAGACAGCCTGAAGAAATAGCTTCTCAGCAAACGTAGCAAATTCTTCAAGAGGCTTGTGTTTCTGTGAGCAATCTGTATCCTCAGACATAGTAACATAGAGAAGATTGTTCTGCTGCTGTGGGCTTCTACAGAGTTCAAGTCATGTGAGTGCCAGTGCAGTGGTACAGGCCTGCCATTCTGATGTCCAGCCTCAGCAAAGCACGTGTTGTGTCTGCTCTTTCCTTGTGAGCATAGACAGGAGATGCTGCACACTACTCCCACTAAGAATAGCATTTACCTTTGAATTTTGAGTCTGCATGTTGAAGAATGCAGGAAAATTTCTTTCTGGCCCATGAAAAAGAAGTGGAGTACTGATCCTAGCCAAACAGTCAAAGTTGGAGATACCAGGAATTAATGCTGGTCTAACTTTTTTCAGGAGTTTCGGAAGAACCTGAAAGGTGTGAATGGAGGCAAAGATTTTGAACAGGACATCCTGGAAGACATGTATCATGCCATCAAGTAAGACTCAACCTGCCCATCCCCATGTATGCAGAGAGCAAAGCAGAGATGTTGGGTCAGTGAGATACCTGGAAAATATGGAGAGAGACTCACCAGTCATGTGTCTGTTTGGCTCAAACCAAATTCCAGCTCCATGTGGGGTTGTGGTAAACAAGCCTGTTACAGCACATGGATTTGTATCTTGGATTTTTGCCATGGTAGTTTAATCCAGATCTTAAAATAAATTTTAAAAATATGTTACTTCTGTGAATGTGGAAAATAATGGCTGAGCAAGACCAGCACATGTGAAATGCTGTATCTAAGAAGGCTTTGTTCTCCATACCAGGCCTTTAGAGCTTTTTAGAACTTTTTATGTGGTTCAAGAGATAATCTCATCCCCAGGACAGCACTTGTGTCCTGACACCATGTGTCCAGGTCTCTGTTTAACATATTCTGCTTTTGAGCTCTTCATATGAGGCTGCTGTCTGCACCAGCCTCTTCTGCTACCCCTGGAGCTCATGGCACACAGAGCAGTTTTTGAGGAGAGTTCCTGGTGGCTGAAGCCCTTTAGTGCACAAGCTAGCTTTGGGTGGGAAGCTTTTTGAGCTTTTAAGCTCAAAAACCAGTAAATCAATAAATCCAGGCCCAGCCAATTTGAAGCTGAGAGGAATACATCTCTGAGGAGACAGGATGTGACTGAGTCTCAGCTGATTTCCATCTGCAGTGGCAGGCAGTAGCTGGTGCTGGAAGCAGGGCAGTGTGATTGGGCTGACCCTCCCTTTTGAGCCTTCTCCAGGAAGGTGGGGTGATGCCTGTACTGAATATCTGGAAATTCTTCAAGACGTAGCTCTGTCTTTCAAACAGAGCTCTAATTTTGATTGGCCTCTCTCCCCTGAGGATGTTTTGAATAGTACACTGAGCATATACACATATGTTTGTTACCTAGTGCCTCTATCCCAGTCTATTCCCTTTATCCCCACTTCACCAGATTATTACAGCGTTTCCAGTACGGTCTGCGATTAGGATAATTGATGTATCATTTCAGTATTGCTCCATCTCAGATAGATTGCCCCAGTGTCATAGTTGAGATTGAGGAACTATTTGTATTATTAGGGGAAAAAAATAACACTGCCATCTCTATGAAGTAGTGTGTGATCTTTTCAGGGGCTTAGCATTTCACTTTTGACCACATTCTCATTTCCTGAAACCTTCCAAGTAATCTCATTCCCTTGCTTCTGGTAATTTCAATCATATATGAAATTTTAGAAATAATGCACTGTTTACTGCAAACTTACTTCCCTATATTATCCCAGTAATAACAGCTCTTGTCAAAATATGCCAGCACCTGAAGCTGAGAATAGCTTATTTCTTATGCATAAATCAGGAGCAGTTTTTATAGTTGTTAGCACATGAAAATTGCCTCTTTGGCAATTGAAGGATGTTATTTTTAGATTGTTGCAGAAAGGACTCTTCAGATTTGCTGTAATCTGCTATTCTTAGTGGCTTTGAGGCTCTTGTTCACTTAGTTGGTCATTTGTAGAGGATTTTCTCTTGTGCATTGATACCCAAGTCTAGAGAGTAGTGTTTAGGCTTTATGTGTTTTAGTCTAGGATTGCTAGCAGTATTTGGCATTAATCATAATTGTTTTACTACTGTGTGACTTCATCCAAGTTAGAGTAAGGAGCTGTGGTACCCTGGTTATAAATCACCCATCATACTTTTGGTTTCTTGGTTTTTTAAAATTTTATACTACTTTCCTTTCTAATATTTGATTTTGGTATAATACTAATATTTCCATTATTCTTATGCAAAGATACTCTTGCCTACTGGTGACTGAATGTAACTATTTAATTTTAACTGGGAATAATGGTATGAAGAGAGCACTCTAACAGGGTGAGAGTTGGATGGAGTTTGAAGCTTTGCCAGTGTGCTGTCACACTGAAGAATTTCCCATCATTTAATGGCAGTATGTGTTGTGTTTTGCACGTGTAGCAGTAGGTACCTGCTTCTTCAATACTGACCATACACAGTTGCTGCTGTGTGATTCTGAGAACCACCAGATTTTATATTCAGGATATCTAAGAAGGGCAGGTGAAGCAGGGAGGCCTAGGAAAACAGAATGTTTCAGGAGCTGGCAAAATCATTCCAGAATATGTATTGCTTAGCTCTGGGACTACGTAATGAAAGACACTGTGTAAATGTTAGGTTTGGCTCAGAATGAAAAATTCAATCTTTCTGCTTTCCTCCCTTGTAGAAATGATGAGATAGTGATGCCAGAAGAACAGACGGGTCTGGTGAAGGAAAACTATATCTGGAATGTTCTGCTGCATCGTGGTGCCACTGACGAGGGAATATTTCTCCACGTGCCTCCTGGAAGCTATGACCATGACCTCTTCACCATGACATGGGGACCCACCATTGCAGCACTTTCTTATGTTTTTGACAAGAGTTTAGAGGAAACAATAATCCAGAAGGCTATCTCTGGTTTCAGGTGACTCTTACCTTCATAAAGACCCAGAATAGTAAAAGTGGGACCATTGGCTCCTGTTTATCTGCTGGAGAGACATCACAGTGAATATCAAATATTGCTTTTCCTAGCAATTGAAAAGCACTTTTTTATGACCTATGATCCTCTAGTGTTCTGTCATTTGTGTCAGTTCATCCCATCTTGGCCTCTCTGGCATGCCAGTCACTGTTTGGCTTGGCTGCTGTGCTGTAATAAATTAAAGTGCCATATTTTTAAACTCCAACCTGGTTACATTTAAAGGACCTACTGACACAGCTAGGCTGTTTAGAAGTGAGGGGAAAAAGGCACTCAACTGGCACAGTGATGCTGACAAAATATCCATGTAGGAACAAAACCTTTCATGTTTATGATCCCATAGCTGTGGCTGAATGGGATGTGGGATTTTTTTTTTTTTCTTCCAAGATAACCAGTACTCACATACTTGCCATCTGTGAGCAACTCTATTGGAATGATCTTTGGTCATGCTTAGATCAGACCAAAGGATGCTTTAAGCATAGTTTTAATGCTTTCTCAATGCACTGGTGTAGCCATGATATCTTGGAAACTGGACTTCCAACACTACCACCAATCTCAGCAACTCTCTTATGTTAGGACAGGAGGTTGGATATAATGCTCAGGTGCAAGTGGTCTGTCTGTTTAGAATCATTTCTTTAAATTGATCCTTGCATCAGCATAGACAAGTATCAGTATCTATGGATAAGGATTGAGCTTATTTAAACAATAATAGGAGACTTCTATACATAAGCATTCATTATGCATGGGTGGAGACGAAGGTCTAAAATGTCAACAGAGAGCGTGTCAGATTTGCTGTCCTGTAGACAGACTTGCCTGTGCTGACTTAGTACATTATTTTCTGTTTTCTTTTTTCCCCAGGAAATGTGCAATGATTTCTGCTCACTATGGCCTTAGTGATGTGTTTGACAATCTCATCATTTCTCTCTGCAAGTTTACAGCTCTCAGCAGTGAGGTAAGTTTGCAAAGAGGCGGAAAGAACCATGACTTCCTACTACGCTGGAGCTCTCTTTCTCTGTTAAGCAGCAATATTTGCTTATTTTAGTTATCACTGTATGTGTAGGTATCTATCAGCCCCTGCCCAGAGTTTTCTGGAGGAAGTAACGGGAAATGTGTAGTGAAGTTGAACTTCCATAGGACAAGTTCAAATATGCAAATTTTCTTCTACTCACAAGTATCAGTTTGTGCAGAGCAGAATGCCTTGATGTAGAATTGTTTATTCACGTATTTGATCTGAAGAGACTTAAATCTCCCTGTGATCCCAAGCAAGTTCATACATTTCAGATATTGACTATTCAGTTACAGGGTTTATGCAGTGCCAAGGGGGACTGTTTTGTGAGATGTACTTCCAAAGCGTAGGAGCTGTGTAGATGCATAGCATAAGCATAAAGGGCTTAGAAAAACAAATGCTTTGAATTGTCAGTTAGGGTGTGGACTCTGGTAATAAGATCTGCTGTTAGCCCCACATTTGGCAAGCCCTGAAGACTCCTTCTTTGGGATGTACCATGAGAATAAATTCAGGGTGCTGTGGTTAGGGCAAGCTTTATTGCTCAAATCTATTTTGTGTTACAACATCTGTCTGTTTTTTCCCAAAGTGCATAACAGACAGTGTGTGGCAGACCATGCTGTGTACTAAGAGTAGTTGACAGCAAATCCTGTAAAGGGTCAGAAGTCCCAAAGGATCTCACAGTATTGCTCTCAGAACCTGTGCAAGACCCACAGTGAGGAGAACAGAATTGCCACACATATAGGAAAGGGAAACAAGATGATTCAAAACTGAAAGCATTGGAGTAAAAAGGCCAAGACGAGTGAATTTTTTAAAAGACAAATAAATCCCAAGCAGAGGGTTTGCTTTAGATTCCCTCTTCCTCCACAGCTCACAACAGTAAAGAATGCAATATTTGACCATCCTCAGGCACACCAGACCTTGAGACTACCAATGGGTAACACAAGCAGAGGAATGTCTGCCATGAAACAGTTTGACACAGATTTACACAGCAGAAGCAACTAGACTAGACTAAGCCCTCAGATGCACCAGTTATTGCCAGCTGCGTCCCATCTAGTTGTGAGACTGGAATCTGGAGCTGAGGTCTGAGTTAATCATGTAAGCATGTCTTTTGGTGATGACATAGAATCAGGGACTTCTGGATTTGAAGAAGGCTGAGTTTGTATCTTTGGCCAGATTTGAAGTACATTGATTACTTTCTGCTGTCCTAAATTCCTGTAAGGCTTGGAGACAGTAGTGGAATAGGATAACTGAACAAATATTTAAGAGTCTGGAGGAAGGAAAGAAGGAGGAGTCATATTCAGAGGACTGAAGAGTCAAAGCAGGCATCCTCTCCATGCACTGCAATTGCTATGCATGGCCATTTTGATCGAAAGAAAGGAAATGGAAAGGAACATGCAAGGTCTTTTTAAGTGATTAGGAAGAATGAGTTCCCCACTTCATGATCCATAGTTAAGACACATACTGACTCAGTATGTAAGTAGTAGCAAAACCTGTGTGTGTGATTTTCAGTGATGTGGCTTCTTGCCACAGTGCAAAATCAGGCATATTGCTGTTTGCACCCTGACACTTCAGAGATACAGGTATTCATGTAGTTTCCTCATAGCAACAATGGAAAAAACCCAAATTGGTTTTTGCATTTCTGCCAGATTTCAGATTGGCACTTCTAATGGAGTTTGCTTCTAAATCGAAGACCCATTTTGATAACAGTTTTTCCATCAGTTTGGCTGAAGCAAGTGATAGTTTTTCTGAACTTCAAATCTGAGCTAGGATACACTGACTCCTTCAATGCCTTGTCTTCCATTCTTGGTGAGGAGATAAGTATGGATTTTGTCCACATAAACAAGAGAATGGCAAAGCCCATCTCTTCTGAAAAGGAAGATTGCAATGATTTTAAGTAACTGCAGATCATGGAGCATGTTACACTGTTTGATATTAGCTCACATGGATGCTGGTTTTTCCTTGTTTTGGCAGCGTATGCTTGGTTGGTTTCAATGACTTAGCAGGCTTTTTGTATTTTGAAAAGCTGTGAGTGCGTTGAACAGATGATGAGGATTTGAGAACCAGCAGTCATCGGCAAAGACTCCATGTTAGGATTGAATTACTTTGAATCTTGCTGTTAGGTAGTGGTAGGAGTAATTTTGCAAGTCAGTAATGGTTTTGGCCACAGTTCCCTTCTTTAACAGCACAGCAGAGTAATTGCTGCTTCCAGAGGAGATGTGGTACTTTTTGTAGAAGGCTTTGATCCTGAGCTGAGTTCCCTGTAGCAGGATAAATTAGTGGGTTTTCAGCAAGCACTTTCAAAATGTTCTGAGTTGTCATTCTTGGGGAGTTTATATCTAGATTATTCAGTGATTCAACTTGTATCAGGTAAGCTACCTTGTCCTTGTTTTTGTGCAAAGTGAATGTGAGCTGAATCCAAGCATTGTACAGATAATTGTTATCTTTCTCATAGCCAGTTCTGAAGCATCTGCCCTAATTTCTGTTGAAAAGAAAACATCTCTTTCTGACTGATTGCCACCGCCTCTTCTTTCCTGCAGTCTATTGAGAACCTGCCCACTGTTTTTGGAAGTAATCCCAAGGCCCATATTGCAGCAAAGACAGTGTTTCACTTGGCCCATCGCCATGGTGACATTCTGCGAGAGGGCTGGAAAAACATCATGGAGGCCATGCTACAGCTTTTCCGAGCAGAGCTGCTGCCCAAGGCCATGGTGGAGGTAATAATTAGCTGGCTGGTGGATAACTGAAGAGTTAGGAGGGTGGGAAGCTGGCTTTTCATAGAGCCAGTTCCAAAAGTAGGAGAGCTCTCTTGCAAAGGCCTGGCTTTGGTAAAGTGTGTACAGAACCTGGAAGCCTGTGAAGGGTATAATGTTCAAGTTGTGTGCAGCTTCTTTTGTAGCTTGTTTCTTTTTTTCCATTTTATTTCTTGTTAGATTTGAGGAATTCCAGCATTTATTTCACTTGAACAGATTTTGAATGTTGTGCAGAAGAGGGACATGCCTATAGGCATGAAGTGCTAGAGCACTGCACTGGTGTTACCAGATGAGAATGGCACTTTACTGACAGGATAATGGGGTGAAGAGCTGGGTTTGACTGCACACATGTGGACTGTTTGGTGTAGTGTTTCATCACTAAGAGGAATATAATGGGGTTGGGGAGGTCATATGCATGTCCTGGTCTGTGTTCCAGGTTGAAGACTTTGTGGATCCTAATGGCAAAATCTATCTTCAGCGTGAGGAGACACCATCCAACCGGTGAGTGGAGCAGATGTCCCAGCCAGTCTTTTTTGTACCAAATAAGGTTGGAAAATAACGTGATTTCTTGTTTTCTTACTGATGCTGGTGTCTTCTGATTTGCAGTGGTGAATCAACAGTACTGAGTTTTGTTAGTTGGCTCACCCTCAGTGGGACAGAGCAATCTGGTGTGAGAGGACCATCTACGGAAACACAGGAGGCAAAGCGAGCAGCTTTGGAATGCATAAAGGTAACCTATAGGCTGTAGAAGAACCTGGTTTTTTTCTTGGTGACAATACTATATGGGTAACAGGCAACAGAAGCATAAATATGCATGCTGCTTGGCAGTATTGCAGGTAACAGGAGACTTAAGAACTGAAAGAATCTACAGAGGAGCATATCTGGATTGACAGCTAAACGGTCTTTTGTGCTGCTGTGCACAAAGGTGCTAACACATCAAAACAGGAATGATTCCTCGGGCTGGGATCTGCCCTGGACATCACAGTCCTATATTTAATGACAAATTAATTAATTCTCAAACAACTAATCTTTTCCAAGACAGTGTAAAGGTATATGGTGCTTACAAAATCTGAACCTGGGGTTTGACCACCGTGTGGCCAGAAGAGTCATCTGATAAAATCTGTCTAGCACAGATCAAGTCTGTTAAAAGTAATTGATGTTAAAGAGCAAACTAGTTGGAAGGAGAGTTTTCCTCCAGATAACAACTGTGTCTTTCCTGTGAACATGATGTGTTTCTGGAGGATCTGTGTGTATGTCTTCCACAATCCCCAAATGCACAGCTGTCTTTTCTGTATTTTGCAGCAATGTGATCCTGAGAAGTTGATCACAGAAAGCAAATTTCTCCAACTTGAATCCCTCCAGGAGCTCATGAAGGTGAGAGAGGTATTGGGCAAGGGACTGGACGGTAGTGGAACAGATATGCTGTGCATGATAGTGGATATGTGCTGTGTACTCACTTAACTCCTCTGTCCTCAGAGGAGGTCTTGGAACTATTTGGGTTGTGAAACTAGTCTTTAGTTCACCTGTTAAAAGTAACTTCTGTGCTGGCAGACACAAATTGCTCTGGCAGTAGAAGAAAACATTGAATTGTGGAATGCATTCTAAGAGCCTTGAGAACTCTTGGCAAATGTTGGAAAGTATTTGTAGTTCTGTGCCAGAGTGTTAAGATTTTCGGGTGTACTTAATGAGAGAATTCTGAAAGGCCACTCTAGAGGCAAGAGCTGTACAGAAATATTTGACAGTGTGTCCCTAAGTAGTATGGTACCTGGCTGCTGTGGAAGATATAATAAAGCTGGACACATTAGCCTTTGGGCTAGAGAAGCTCATCTCCCTGGGGGAGTGTCATCTCAGTTCTGGGGGAACATTGTGCTCCTACTCCGATTGTCAGGAATTCTCCCTTCATATACAAGCTGATGGCTTGAGAAGAATTACTCCAGTATTTGTAGTCATTCTTAGGTGTGCCTGCTTTTTCTGTACTTCACATATGAGTAGCAAGAAGCTGCTGGATATCAGTTCCTCTTCATCTGAGACACGTTGTCAGAGTTTAACATCTTTTAAGTTCATATTGTATTTTACATAACAAAATTTATTTTTCCCATAGATTTAGCTTGACTTTCATCCAATGCCCTTGACTATGCATGACTCACTAGACAGTGGAGTACAGTTTTGGCCAGACTCAAAGCATTCTGTTGATTTCCCATTTTTGGGAGCTTGTGATTCATAATAATATAATGGCTGTTCCAGGCACTAATCTCTGTGACTCCTGATGAGGAGACATATGATGAAGAAGATGCAGCCTTCTGCTTGGAGATGCTTCTGCGCATTGTTCTAGAGAATAGGTATGACCTTGAAATATGTGCACATTCACTGTAATGTCCCTGCTTTACTGCAGCTGCTGCCTGGGTCCAGGGAATGAGTTCCTTATGTCCGTGATCCACAGCTGAAGCAGCATGTGGCTGTAATTTCAGGGCTTAACAATTCCACTGTAGCATGTGCAAACAGAAAGGCTATTAGCTCACTAATTAGCGCTTGTCTGAAATCTGGAGAATATAAACTAAACTCCAAAGGGAGAATTCTCTCACCTGATTGCTTTGCAAGTAATAAGTTTGATTGTTTTGTTGTTTCTATGTGTCTGTTCTTGTATCTCCCAACTGGAAATTTTCATTGAAGTTAAGAAATGGTGGGTTGTCTGGAGTTGTGGGAGAGGTTGCTGGATCCTGCTTGTCTCATGTCCTTTCATTCTACCCTTTCCCTCCTCCTTGTTGTGGCTAGGGACCGTGTGACCTGTGTCTGGCAAACTGTCCGAGACCACCTTTATCATCTCTGTATCCATGCAATGGAGTTCTGCTTCTTGGTGGAGAGGGCAGTGGTGGGGCTGCTGAGACTGGCCATTCGACTGCTCCGTCGAGATGAGATCAGTGCACAGGTAAGGGATTTTTGAAAGGCAGTTACTGGGGTTTTGTGGCTATACCCAGTGACACAGAAAAGCAGTTGCTGTTGGACCCATATTTAATGTGTCCGTGCTGCAGGTAACAACAAACAGGAATTGTAACTAGCTCTAATAGATGAAAGAGTACATTGCTAGAGAATGGAGTGTAAGTAGGGTCTGTTATTCTTATCTCCTTCTCTGGCCAGGTTCTCCTCTCATTACGTATCTTACTTATGATGAAGCCAAATGTGCTGTCCAGAGTTAGCCATGAGGTTGCCTATGGCCTCCATGAACTCCTGAAGACCAATGCTGCCAACATTCACTCCGGGGATGACTGGTACACGCTATTCACGCTCCTGGAGTGCATCGGGTCTGGGGTGAAGCCACCCGCAGCCCTGCAGGTTACAGCAAGGGCAGATAATGACACAGGTAAGACAGGCCAGCTTTTGCTAGGAAATCTGATGCCTGCCTGCCAGATAAGCAGCTGCTTTCTCTAGCTTTTCAATTAGCAAAGGGGACTGCAAGAAAACAAAGCTGATATTAAACTACATTAGCAAGATTAAAGACCAGCACCTGCTGTACACTCCTCATGGTCTGTTCCTGTCTCTATTCTGCCATCTCTTCCTATTCAGTGAGCAGCAACCCAGGTGCTAGTCCCTGAGGGGCAGGGGGAGGAAAACTGATATCAGTTCTGGCAGCTGTAGGAGGTCTTTGCTCTACCCAAGGAGCATTTTCTGCTGGCTGTGCTTTGGTGCCTTGGGTACTGTAATCTCTTATCTGGACATGTAATGTAAACCCAGCTGCTGTTCCTGTCATACATGCTTCTTTTGTGGGACTGACTCTTTTCTGTCCCTTTTTTAAGGTTCTCATAAAATGACTTGTTCTTTAAAATTACATTTCCAGATCCATTTGCATTAGTGGTCCCTGAACCATTCCCACAAGACCAATGCACTATTTCTCACTTCTCTTGACTGTGTTAGGAAGGTGGTCTTTTCAGAAAATTGTTCAGTTTTGCTTTAGCCAGCTGTCAGTATATTTGAGGTTGATGTCTTCGGACTTCTAAAGCAAAGAGCGATAAAGGACTTTTACAGAAGGCTTTTCTTTCTCTTTGCTTTTCTAGAACTTCTTTGATAGGTGCTTTGTGCTAGACAGATGGGAGAAGCATGATTTTCAAAAATACTTATGGACTTTGCTCCCTGGATTAATGCAGAGCTGCTTCCTCTTCTGTCTCTCCTTTCTTTTCTCTTTTTTTTTTTTTACTGCTTCTGTCTTTTCTGATAGAGCAAACTGCTTGACTTGGCACCTTACATGTCAAAACATTAGTTCTCCACCTCCTGAAAATGTTTGGTGCACTCTGTTCACAGCAAATCTGTCTGTTTGCTGATGAGTTTCTAGATGGTGTTGAACAATGAGAGAATAAGTTTTTACTTCTAAATAACATATCAGTAACTTAAATTTGTCCCTTTACAAGGACTTCTCTCTTGGGATGTGTGAAATTTAAGGTTATCCTAAATGTCAGGGCAGATCTGACAGGTGTAGAACATACTAATAACCACTTGTGGTTCCTGGTTGATGCTGATCTGTATGGCTTCTCCCTTATTCACAGCTGCTCTTGCAAGTTCTTGATTTGGCTTTGATCTAAATCCCATGTCTTTTGTCTTAAAGGTGCTCAATCAGACAGTGAAGTGTCCTCCTCCTGTCATCCAAGTGACATGAGCCTGGACCGTGGCTACACCTCTGACTCCGAGGTGTACACAGACCACGGGAAGCCAGGCAAGATGCATCGCTCGGTCACAGATGTGGATGTCATGAACAGTGGCTGGCTAGTGGTGAGTAGCCAGTGGACTTCTGGTGACCAAAGAGGACTACTCCTACCATAGTTGTGAGCAGAGGGTGTGCTAGTGAGAGAAAGAATAAGACAGTAGAGAAGAGAGCTAAGATGATCTGATAATGTAAAGGCAGGATGGGGAGAGACACAGATGGAAAGGAGAAAGCTTTGAGGCAAATGAGGAAGAAAGGGAAATGGACCATACAGAAACATTACCTGTTGGCTTCTGAAGAAAGGCCCTTTCAGTGTGTGCATTAGATGCTTCTTGTTATGCTACCCTCTCCTGCTTATGTGCTTGCTGTGACCTGCAGGTGGGGAAAGATGACATCGACAACTCCAGATCCACTGCTGGGCTCAGCAGGCTGGGTCCATCACCTCTCGTCAACCAGTACAGCCTGACGGTGGGGCTGGATTTGGGCCCACATGACACAAAGTCTCTCATGAAATGTGTCGAGTCCTTGTCCTTCATCGTGCGAGATGCTGCCCATGTTACACCTGAGAACTTTGAACTCTGTGTCAAAACAATACGTATCTTTGTGGAGGCCAGCTTGAATGGGGGTAAGATGGCCCTTCACTTGTCAACCAGGATTCAGCTTGGGGTGGCCAGTTGGCAAGCAGTGTGGAGTATACTGTCATGAAATGAGTCCCCAACCCAAAGAAAATGGTCTACCAGGAGAAAAGTGTTCTGTCTCCTGCTAGCAGCAGGGACCTTATTCTTATCCCCCTCCCTGGGATGAGGGGAGGTCTGGAGTTAATGTGGAGACAGCAGTATCAGCTCTTGTGGAAAGTTGTTCCTGCAGGGCACTGGGTCCCCTTCAAGCAGGTAGTGGTCATTTCAGAGGACAGGACCCTTTGCTGGGGATATCAAAAGGTGGCTGCCCTGTGTGTTGAAAAGCAGAACATTTTGTAGTGGACTGTTGTATATGGAATGTTGCTGCCTTTTATATTCTAGGCTACAAGTCCCAGGAGAAGAGGGGGAAGAGCCACAGGTATGACAGTAAATCCAGTCGGTTAAAAAAAAAGCCAAAAGACAGCTCCACACGGCGATCCCGCGTCTTGAGCCAGCACCAGGCGCATACACACAGTGATGAGGACGAGGATGAGAGCATCCCTGCCAGCTACCACACTGTGTCTTTACAGGTTAGTCAGGACGTAAGTACAGCAAGGATTTCCTCCTCTCCTTTCCCATTCTTAGGGCCTGGCTAGGTCATCACTGGAATTCTTTATGGGGCAAGGGAGGGCTGCATCCTGGACAAGTGGGCACTGGATGGTAGAGAGTGTCTGTGGGGGCAGTATGTGGTTCTGCAGTGAAAGAGGAAGGCTGCAATTTTTACTGGCAAAAGCAGACTAGCAATGGAGAGAGAGGTCCTCTGAAAAGCAAGGAGGAGGTCTGAAGCTGTGAGTCACTGTAGTAGGTAAGATGGGTTAAGGTCATTTGGAGACATGAGGTTCCTGTAGGATTAGCAAGGAGTCTAACAGGGCATCTGAGCTTGAGGAGAGGGGAAAGTCCTGTTGGCTGAGGCTCTGGAATTTGAAGTACAGAGGACTGGGCTAAGGGAGTAATTTCTCCCCAGGTGGCACTTAAAAGGTGGGAAGGCACAGGCCTGCTGACTGCCAGGATGTTGGGTCTCAGTTCATTAGTAAACTGGCTAAAGTGCTGTCATGTGCCCATACAGACAAGAGAATTTTGCATGTGCTTCACATACCCCTTTTTAAGAAAAAAAAAGTTGCAGAGTTGTTCTGGATAGCACACGTGAATCACTGGATTTATCCCTCTGCCTGGGAGAGTCAATGCTCTATGCCAGGAAAGAGCCCATTCTTCCTTTAGACAGGAGTGGAATGGTGTTCCTCAAAGTTTGGATTGATGTGGCTACTGAACTGACATAAATCTTGTTGAAGATACCTGGCACTTGACCCTGACAGACAGCAGAGCCTGACACCATTTCTATAACTGTGAGTGGTTTTGTATATACAGAAAGCAGGCTCGAGTAGCTTGAGCCTTTTAGCCTTGTTTGGAGAACAGCAGAGATCAGAGTTGCTACAAAACTTGAAGTCCTGTGTGTTTCTTACTGTGCCGTGTACTTGCAGCTCCTGGACCTCATGCACACCTTGCACACGCGAGCAGCTGGCATCTATAGCTCCTGGGCAGAGGAGCAGCGACACCTGGAGACAGCAGCCAGGAAAATCACAGCGGATTCCCGAACACTGTGGTCCAACTGCTGGTGTCCTTTGCTACAGGGTAAAGCCATCCCCTGGTGATGAGAGCGAGCAAACACTCTTCCAAAGTAATGGCAGGAAAGTTGAGGAGCCAAGAACTAACTGCAGAAAGCAGGCATAGGTTGTTTTTAGGGTCTGTTGTAATTGAAAAAGAACTTGGATCAGATTTGGAAAAACATCTGCAGGATGAATTAGCTGCCAGCATGTTCCTGGATCTTGTAGTAGATTGCCAGTCTGTGGCCTGGAACAAGTATAATCCTTTTTTTTCCACAGAGAGTTTTTGATCTTCACTAGACTTTTTACTCTAGACTGGGGAAGTAGGGATATGACACTCTCCCTGTGGGCTTGTGGGCTTTGCCCTGAATCCCTCTCTTGCAGGTATTGCCTGGCTGTGCTGTGATGCCCGACGCCAGATCCGGATGCAAGCACTCACTTACTTGCAGCGGGCCCTCCTGGTACATGATCTGCAGGCCCTGGATGCCCTGGAATGGGAGTCCTGCTTCAACAAGGTAACCACCTGGCTGGCATGGGCATGTGAGCAGGGCAGCGTTGTCATGAAGAGCAAAGCTGTGTGCAGGAGTGTTGTCCTACTTCAGCAGTGTCTTCTTGAGAAGCTTGTTCACTGCAACAGACAAGGTATTCCCTATTCTGGTCCTGTGAAAAGTTCCTCTCTGCTTAGGCTTATGATAGGGCCTTTTGGAGTATTGAAGTGAATCCACTCATGCACATCCTGTTGCTTCCATCGTGTCCTCTGCCTAGAAGCCACCAGTGCCTAAAGCCAGTGCCTTTCTGTAAGGCTGTCTGTTAAAATCTCATCAGTCATTTTTCAGCTCTAAAATATCCATGTGTCGGATCCAACAGGTGCTGTTTCCTCTGCTAACCAAGCTACTCGAGAACATCAGCCCAGCTGATGTTGGTGGGATGGAAGAAACTAGGATGAGAGCCTCAACACTACTCTCCAAGGTGAGCACACCTCTGCTGCCTAGGGAAGCTTAGGGGGAAACCACGTTCCTCAAGAAAACCAAACTGTTCCTGTGTTTGCTTCTCAGCATCTCTGATCTGGACAGGTGTCAGGTTGCTAGTTTGACTATCTTCAGTGCTGGGCTTCTCCACCAGCTTCTGCTGCTGGGACATGCCTTCTTTCCAGAACGATCTCCAAGATTCTAGTCCTTGGAAAAGTTGGCAGGAAGAGGTTTGTGACTTTATGATAGAGAGAGAGAAGTATTTCACTAAACATTAGTTGAAGACAGTCTTTTCTTGGGGCGAAGTGATGCATGTCACAAGCTAATAGTCGTGACCTGAGGCATAGGTCTGGAAGGGCTAGAAGACATGATGATGCAGACTGCAGTGGCCTTCCACAAAGGAGACAAGATCCACTCCCTCATATACACACTTCAGAAGAGTGGAGGCCTGAGGATGCCACAGTCCTGTGCATGTTCCCAACCTGCCGCAAGGAGGGGCAATCCACATTTGTGAGACTGGCTTGTCAGTGAGCAGCAGCCCCTATACTACTTGGTGACAGTAGTTGTGTTTTTTCCCAGGTGTTCCTACAGCATCTCTCCCCACTGCTCTCACTGACCACCTTTGCTGCCCTGTGGCTCACAATCCTGGATTTTATGGACAAATACATGCACGCTGGCTCCAGTGACTTACTGGTAAGGTGCTGTATGCAGTCCTTTGGACAACCATTCATCGCATTTTAACCTTCTAAACTTGGACAGTGTTTTGATTTGGTGTGGGTTTTAGGGGTTTTTTAAATCTTTTTATTCCTTTCCAAACCATTTTGTTCCATGTTTCTTTCCCTGGCCACAGTTTCCAAGGCAGCCCATTGGCTGTTAGGAGCTTTGTTTCATTGCTATCTGTCCATTCTGTGTCCTGTCTCTGATTATAGCTGGAGGCCATTCCAGAGTCTTTGAAGAATATGCTGCTCGTAATGGATACGGCTGGAATATTCCACAGTGCCGACTCACGGACAGGATACTCAGATCTCTGGGAGATCACCTGGGAGCGCATTGACTGTTTCTTACCTCGGCTGCGGGATGAGCTCTTCAAACAGACAGTCATCCAAGGTACTAGAGGCTGGGAAACCTTAACACAGTTTTGAAGCAGTACTTGCACCTTGTCCAGTACCCAGCTGCCATACTGCCTTGATGCTGATGAAATGAGTTGTAGGAGGCTGTGGGAACTTGGCACAAGGGCAAATTGAGGGAGGGTGAAAGGAGTGAACAAACTGGTGTGGTCTCGCTGCATGTCTTGTCTTCCTAGATCCTGTCCCAAACATACCAGTGGAGCAGCAGCATCAGAAAACAATAGTGTCTGCACTGCCCCCTTCTCCTGTGGGGGATGTGAGACCATCCACCCATGTGGCTCCTTTGGAGAAGCCATGTGAACCGGGTGTCAGTGGTGAGTCCTGTTTTCTTTTTTCTGGAATCACTTTCCCAGCAAGGTGGCATGGATCTGCTTTTCCTTGCTTTAGCATGATCTCTGGTGACCAGGCCTATAGTGTTGTGAAATGTTGTGCTTCCATATGGATAAGTTGTTGCTGAGGTTATTGGGGTGAGCAGAATGCCTATGATTGACCCCTGCTTTTCAGGGCCTTGTATGAAGGGGCAAGTCTGAAAGGGCCCTTGAGTTGATTTTTAGCCCTGCTTAGTTTTGAGCTAATAGGTGACTTTGTCAGGACCTATGTAAGGATCTATTTTGTCTCTTCCTTCTTCCAGAGTCTGAGAGAACCACTGCACCTGCCTCACCCACCATCAGCACCTCTGCCTCTCCTTCCTTCCCAGCATCAGCTTCAACAAAGTCAAGCCCCGTTACAGATATACCTCCTACGACAGCACAGCCGCCGCTCATCCTGCAGCCTCTTGCCTCTCCCCTGCAGGTTGGAGTGCCACCTATGACTCTTCCAATCATTCTCAATCCAGCCCTAATTGAAGCCACCTCTCCTGTTCCCCTCTTAGCTACTCCACGGCCCACTGACCCTATGACAAGCTCTGAAGTCAATTAGTTGGAGGATGTTGGAGAACTGTCTGCTGAGGAGGCTCTGTGGGTGGAGGATGCTGGCCAAATGTTCTCTGGTAGTGGGCATGTTTGTTTTAAAAGATGATGCTAACCTGAGCAGAAGGGCTGTTGCCACAGTCCTCCGGAGCACATCCCGTCCTGCTCCCTTCTTATGGCATCACCTAGAAATCTGCCCAAAAATCCCTGTCTTCATGGAGGAGTGCCCAGTTCCACTGACCAGTCTCCTTCCTGCCTTTGCAATCTCAGGGGCCAGGCAATGCCTGTGCCCAGCAGCCTGTGCCCAAGCTACCACCAGTTCATCTGGTAAAGAGGGAAAACTTGTTGATGTCACACCAGAGAGGGGCTGCAGTACAGGACTGCCTCTCAAGATTACTGAGTCCAGTCCCTGGGCAATTCCCCAGCCATTTCCTAGCTTTCCTGCTGACTCTTCTGGTTGTACTGCTTTGACTGGGATCTGAGCACGCCTGGGTTCAGCAGGTAGAGAAATTTATTATAAATGTGGATTGCTTACAGTACAGCTCTCAGATTACTACATAGGACTTCTTTCCTGCTGGTACATGCTTTCCTTCCTGCAACACAAATGACAGCAATCCCCAAGCCAAATAGAGATTAAGTAGCAGGCAAATCTGATAGGGGCTTTCATCCCTTGTCCTGTAAATGTAATCAGGCTTTCTGGTTGGAGAAGGCAAATCCAGAAGGTTCTGCCTAGCTGATTAGATGAGAAGGAAGTGCTGAGAGTAGAGCACCATGGCCATGTCTCACACAACACTCGTGGGGCAATCATGTATTGTTTGCCACTCGCTACACATTGGTCTCTGTGTGACCAGCTCCTTCCTTAGGAGAACATCCTCTTCACCTACAGATGTGAGGATCTGTGGCACCTGCTGACAGATGCTCAGCAGGTCTGCCGTGGTTTCTCTTGAACGCTCTGAAGAGATCGCACCTTTCTGCATCTTCTTGTTGGGATCCCATGTCCTTCTACCCCCAGAAGGCCCTTGCAGCTGAGGCCCTGGCAGTGATTCTTGTGCTTCCATCTTGCTGCAAGGACATCCTGCTCTTCCCCCGCTCATGTCCAGAGCAGAGCTGGCTGCCTGGCAAGTGCTGCATTGCTGATCCTCCTCCTCTTCCCTCGACTAGTTGGCTAAATTCTCAATAATTTCAATCTTGGAAATCCCCCTGGTGACTGGGAGGGGCATGGATGGGACTCCAACCCAGTGTATCCTGTAAGGAGAGGAACCTGCAGTTGGTGTGGGAATACAACCAGTGTACATACAGAGTAAATGGCTAAAATGCAATGGACTTTTTACAGTGTAATAAATACATCCTGTAAATGAATGTTCTGGTGTTGCACTCCTTTTCTGTCATGGAATTTTGGCTCAGAGCTTTGGGAAGAGGGGAGTTTGCTTGTCAAGCTGTTGGGCCCTGGCTTCATATAACAGTGCTCTGTCTGGAGGGAGCACAGGGGGACTTGTCAGCATGGGGTGGGGGGCTGCAATGGAGGTTAGCCATCAAGGGACTGACTAATCAGGAATAGTTCCCAGCATGGACAAAGCAGAGCTGTAATAGTGAGATTGGGTCTTTCAGATGGCAATAGTTTCACGTAGGCTGTAAAATTTGTGGTGCTACATTGGTGTATGCTCATGGACCACCAGGACTGAGGGCAGAGATGAGGGCTGAGGAGCAGGTGCTCTGCTCGTCTGGTCATGGTGCCAGAACATAGGCCTTGGTGACAACTCATCAGCTGACATTGGTGATTCTCTGATGAAGAAGAAATCCTTGTTTCCATGAACAGGACTCCGAATTGGAGAGGGTGTGAGAGATGCTGGGCTCTTCCAGAGCCAGTGCTTGCCATGGATTTGAACAACTACACTTCCCTCCTGGTATTTTCTACTTTGTTTCATGGCAAGATCCATGCAGTGTCCTTAGAGCTGTGTGAGGCACCAGTGCCTTCTCTATTCCAAGAGACTCTTACAGACTTGGTAAGGGGGTAAAAACTTGGGAGTTTGTTTAAATTGCATGAGAAAAAGTCTAAATATTGCATAATGGAAGAATAATGTGCATACTAGGAAAATCCTGGTAATAAATCCTGGTTCCCTAACCCCATTTGTACCATTCCTGGAATATTTTTGCTGCTGCAGCTGTCTCTTCCTCACCCTCCACTGCCTGTAGATTGTCTTTCCAGCCCTCAGATATTTTCATTAATGTATTTGAGTCCTTGTGCTGCTCATGGTGTGCTTCTGTATCCAGCCCCCCTCTCTGTCCTTTCTGAGCCTTCACTTCTATTTACAGCTCTGTTTTTCTACTTGTTGAAAGCTTTAGATTATTAACTCCTAGTAAACCATTCCTCAGTTGTCAAGTACCTCAATGTCAGGACTGCCACCTCTGATCCCCAGGCCCAGGTGATCCTCTGACTTTTTGGGGTGGTTTCAGCTAATAGTAAAGCTCCATTTTGCCAGCTGCCTTCCAATAGCTGTTTTGGACATATGCTGTGTTTTAACAAACAGTAGAAGCTTGCAAACGCAGCTTCTACTGAGAGCATTATGTCTTAACTCAGACAAATATGGTGCAAAACACAGAGGCCACCTGAGAGAACTGCAAGAAGTGGGGCTAGAATGGAAGGAATGTTGACTGGAAAGACAGAATTGCACTTTAAACAGTTTTCACTAGACTGTAAATAGGAATGGACTGGAAAACCAGAAAAATAATTTTTTAAATTTTGTTTGGATTTTGCAAGAGTGAGGTTTAATGTTAGAGGGAAAAAATATCAGAGAAGGTATTGAACAGAAAGGAGATCGGAATCAACTGACAGGTAGCATGTGCTACCTGATGGGTTAATCAGTACGTCTCTTGAACTCTATTTGTAAGTTAAATTTCATAAAAGCCAGTCATACTACTAATGGCTGCTGATGAGGAGTGTTTACAACAGTAGCCCTTAGATTTGTGCTAGCATATACTTTTTTCTAGTCTTGGACTTCTTTCTCATTTTTACTCAGGGCCTAAGTATTTTCCAGAGGAGGCTGAACAGACATCACTGTGTTTTGGATTTACCTGCCTCTTCTGTTCCCATTTACATCAAGGACTTCTACTGCTAAAACAGAATAGAAATATGTACTGGGATTTAGCATGTGCCCGTAGAACACTCTACTGTGGAGCTGGTGCTTTCCTCATTGGTATGAAGCTTACTAGTGTGAGAAGTCCTACGGAATGATAGGCCCTGACAGTAAAACTTACATTTGGCACTGAAACTTGTGAAACGGAAGCACTGCTGCTTTCAATCTCAATTTAAAAATTGGGTCTGAGCATACTCAAAAGGTCTGTAAGAAAGATTTCCAGGATGTATCAACAGTGAGCTGGCTTTTTTAGAAGTTACCCTCAGTTCTATAAATGCCAGCTGTTGAACTCCTCTGGAAAAATGTATGCCTGTTACAGAGGGTGATGTGTTCTGAAGCCCCTGTGGCTGGCATTTTCGGCCCAGCTGCGCAGAAGGCAGCCCGGCGGGGCTTGTGCTTCTCGCCTGTGGCCCGGAGTGATCCGAGCCCTGCCAAGGCTGCTGGAGGCGGCAGCCCCGGCGCAGCGGGCACTGCTCCCACTGTCCATGAGGTGTGGAGGCTGCCGGGAGAGGGAGGGCCCGGCCTGCTGCCGGCTGCCTGCACGGGGCAGCTTTGGGGAGCACAACCGGCTCGGGAGCAAAGTTCTGGAGTGCAACTCGTGCTCCGAACTGATGGGCTGAACGGCGAGGAGAGACCCTGGGCCCGTGAGGACGCTGCTTGGAGCGCGAGTCAACGCAGAGGACGATGAGATCCCCCAAGACTACAAGTCCCAGTGTGCAGTACTGCTCCTGCGCTTGTGTAACCAACACCCTGGCCGGGGGAGGTGGTGGGCAGCCGGGGCTCGTCTCCTGCACCGGCCGCGCTCACAGCTGTACCCGGCAGCTCGTCTCCGCAGAAGGCAGAGGGAGCGTGCTGGCTTTACCAGCACCAGATGCTCCGTTCTCGAGGGGTGTGCACACCCCTTGGCGATGGAAGATGTGTTGGGACTTGAAACACATCCCCACAAGCAGCCAAGGAGCAAGAGGGCAAGTTACTGCTGAGTTCCCAATAGAGAAATGGAACGGCCATGGCCTTACCACAGCCCTGCTTCTCTGCCAAGGGAAGTTGTGCTTCCTTTCCTCACGTTTTCGGTGTAATAAAAATGGAAATTTCTCTGGGCAGCAGGGTTGGTGTTTGGCTGCTAAACTTAATCCCTAGTTGTAGAAAGCGTCTGGGAAGAGAGGGTCGGGAGCGTGTGCAGGCACTGGCTGGCAGTGTGGCTGCAGCCATTTAGTGAGAGCTCAAGGCCAGTCACTCCTGGCGTGCAGAGCCTTGTCCTCAGGAGGGAATGCTGAGCCCCATGGAAGAAAAGTGAACTGAACAAGGTCTTCTCTGCCTGGCCCGTGCAGGGTGCGACTGCACATGTCGCAGTACCTCCTGCCTCGTCCTTTGACAGTGCCGTTTGGGCCACGCTTACAGGAGCCCACACTTTTGCTGATGTGCGCCCCGGGCTGGTGTTCAGAGACAGCATCACCTGGAGCTGAGGGGGGTGAGTCCCCCAGCTCTGCAGCCGGCTGTCGATGCCCGAGTCAGCCTCGGCAGAAGCTGTTCGGGTCCCGGGAGGAGTGTTCGCTGCTGAGCTGTGCCTGCCCTCCCCTGCGCTCTACGGGAGCCGGTCCCTCGCTGCGGCTCAGCCGAGCGCGCTGTGGGGCCGCCCGCCCCGCGGAGCCCGGCGTTGCCGGCTCCGTGCCGTCCTGCTCCCCTTCCCAGCACTGACCTGCTCCCCGGGCCGGCAGCGCGGGCGCCACGTGGCGCCGGGGGCCGCGCCGGCCCGTCCCGCTTCCCGCCGCCGCCGGACGGGGCGGGCCCGGCCCTGCCGCCGAGCGGGACCCGCGCTGCCCCGGGGCGGGGCCGGCCTGGGCTGTCCCGGCGCCGCTCCGCACGGCCTGACCCGCTCCGCCCGCCAGCCCGGCCCCGGCCCCGGCCCCGTCGCCCATGGGGAGCGCGGCCCGGCGGCGGCCCGGCGGCCCCGCTTGCCCATAGCCCGGCGGGGCATGCCCGGCCCCAGGATGCCGGCCTGGGGGATCCTGCCCGTCACTCTGCCTGCCTTCACCATCACCGGCATGTGGATCGTGTGAGTGCCGCGGGGTCGCCGCCAGCCTCCCACGCACGGGCGGTGGGGCCGAGGCCCGGGCCGGGTTCTGCGGGATAACTGAGGGCCGGGGGCTGGAGGATGCTTTAGAGTAGGATGCCGCGAGGTGGGATGCAGCGGGCTGGAGGTTGCGAGGAGCTGCTCTCCCCGGTCATGTTGGGGCACTTCTGGACACTCAGGAACTTCCACACCTCCCTGAACCCTCACAGCCGCCCTGCGTGGTCCCCGCGTCCTCTGCAGCAGTGCTGGCATGTGCCTCCCTGTCCTTAAATCCCTGACACCCTGCGGAATCGCGCGCCCCTGTCCCGGCGTGAGTGCGGCTGACGCTCAGGTGGCACAGGAACGGTATTGGGAGGCACGCCACCAGCCCGGGTACTGCAGCGCCAAGGCTCTAGTCCGTATATGGGCACCCATCCCATGGGATGGATGGATGGTTGGATGGATGGATGGATGGATGGATGGATGGATGGATGGATGGATGGATGGATGGGCGGGCCTTGTGCTAGGAGTAGAGGCTGTGTCACTTGGGTGAACAGTACTAGTCCATCCCAGCAGCCCATTTCTCAGGCCTTAACACTGGTGAGCAGTGGATGAAGGACTTTTCTCAAAGGTATCAAGAGATACCTTTGAGGTTCAATATAGGTGGTGGGATTTCCTGAGGTGTGGGATGGAGCAAATGCATCCCACATGCATGCAGGTTCCTCCAAGAGCTTCCCCCTGAGGTATCGCCTGTCCTACTTCACGACAAAGCCAAATGTTGAATCTGGTGCTAGGAACTTGTGCTGCAAGTTTTTCCCTCGGACACCTTGCAACGCATTGGGTTTTCTCCCGTGAGTGATCGTGGGGGGCAAATGCCCCTCCAGACCAAAGCAGCACAGGTGGGAGTTGCTGCTTATGATCCTCACAGCCTGAGCTACCCTGGGAGTGGCCCTTTTGGAGACCTGTGCTGGGAGATGGCTCTGTAAGGGGTCTGCTCCTTGGTGGCTGGGGGTGCTGTTCTTTGGTTTCCCCCATCTGTCCTGCTCTTTGCCTCTGTTCTGGCAGCATCCTTTTTGTAGCCCAGCTGTTACACGGCCAGCTTGGGAAGGAGAGGGGTTTTCATACTGGTGTTGGGGCCTATTTTTAACCTGAGCTGTTCACAGCTGCCAGTGATTTGAACAACAGGGTGCTGCCTACTGCTGTGGCTGCCTGGCAGGAGGGCTCCTCGATGGCTGGGGTGGGGACCATGGGGCTGAGACCCCATGGAGTGGAGCAGGATGCATGTCATGAGCCCCTTGTTACACTGACTGAGGCACAAGGTGACTCTGCAGTGAAATGCTTGATGGAGCTGATCTCCCCATACTGCCCTCCCAACGCACTGGCTACTTTTCCAGACTTCCTTTAACTCCATTGCTGGCCGGCTAGGGGCTGGGGAAAGCACGGCAGAGCCAGTGCCATTGGGTGTCACCCGGCACAGCTGTAGGCTGGTGGAGAGTCCCGATGCCAGGGGCATGCCAGGCAGGCTCTGTGACAGAGCAGTCCCCCAGAGCCCATGGAGGACAGCAGCACGATGGAGAAGAGGCCCCACAGAGGCAGCTGCACTGAACTGGAGCAGGAGACGGCTCTCAGCAGGGATGGGGGTACAAAGCAGGGGAGCCTCGTCCCAGCAGTGGGAGTTCTGTGGAGCATGCACTTGTTTTTCTTTTTCCTGCTTTGTAAAGCTGGGAGGTGCCACAGGATGAGTGCTGGCCCCTGGC
Organism: Anomalospiza imberbis; assembly: GCF_031753505.1. Taxonomy (NCBI): domain Eukaryota; kingdom Metazoa; phylum Chordata; class Aves; order Passeriformes; family Viduidae; genus Anomalospiza; species Anomalospiza imberbis. Next base: position 16,256,861 of record NC_089688.1, read on the forward strand.
AGGCAGTAAGGCCCTTTATCCTCTGCTCTGGTAGCTAGTCCTTGGGGCTGCTCTGGGTGCTGGCAGGGAATGGGGATGCAGGGAGGCGGGTGGCTGTGGTAACCCTGTTGTCTCTCCTCCAGATATGCCATGGCACTGTCCAACAACCACATCTGCCCTGTCCACAACTGGTAAGGCCTGCGAGGAAGCAGGGGCTTTTTGGCACATCCTGGCGTGATTAAAGACCTCATAATGCCAAGTCCCTCCATACCTGTCCCACCTGAAGCATGCCAAGCTGTGTCAGACCACTGGGTTGCTGAGGCACTCCCTGCACCATGACTGTGCTGAAGGGGGGTTGGGGATGGTGGGAGCATTAAAGGGGCACAGAGCTACCTTCTTCCCCAGCAGACGTGGTGGTGTTGGGGTGCAAATGTCACAGGGCACATGCCTCCTGCCCAGCCGAGTGGCTTTTGGGAGCAGAGCAGCTTGGAGCTGCTGTCAGGGCTGGCTGCCCTCCCTCCCCTGCTCAGGCTCGTCTGTGGTAAAGGCTACTCTGGTGAACAGTGCAGCCTCGCTGCAAACCAGGCGGGGAGAAGGAGGCCTTTGAAAAAACACAGCATGAAGAAAGTATGAAAATAAGTGGTCAGGGAATTACAGAGGGCTATGTGTCTCCATGGAAAAGGTTGTGACTTACTTGCTTGAGGCTAAATCTGGCAGTGCCAGGGGGATGGGATGGTCCTGCAGCAGCCAGACACTCCATGGGCAGAACTGCCTGCAACACCCCCAGATGGGGGATGAGGCATGGAAGAGACAAGGGCTGGGAAAAGAAACACTGTTTGGTCTCTTGGCAGCTCCTTCTGCAGGGTTTTTGGCTTGTAGTGTTGCCTTAAAAATCTGCCCAGAAAGATCCATGTTAGTTTAATTCTTGCTGGAGTGTTTGAAGAAGTGAAAAAAAAAACCTGCTGCCATTTCCTGCCTGATGGCCGATTCTGCCCTGGGAAGAATGTGTGTGTTGGGTTGTCTCTGCCGCACAGCCAGCCCTTAATGACGAATAATGCTTCCCAGCCTTGGGCTGCTTACTTTAAACAAAATAATAATAAAAAAAAACCTCCCAAACCAAACATGGCCCCAAGAGCAGCCTTTGAGGAGGCCGTGGGGCTCCACGCCTCGCCTGGGTTTAGTGGTTGGAAAACAAAGCCACCAGTAAACTGAGGAGACTGAAAAAACATCAGAGCCTAGCCCAGCCCTTTCCAAAAAGGCTTTTTTAACCATGTGCTTGCAGCATAGCTGGAGGTGGTGGATGGACAGCCTGGGTGAGGGACAGGGCAGCACTGTCCCCCCACAGCTCCCCCCACAGCACTGTCCCCCCTCAGTCCCTTCCCCACATGTGGGACTTGGGGAGTCTGAAGAGGCCCTCTGGGGGACTTTGCACTCACTGCCTGTGGTGTGAGCAGGGGTCCCACTAGGCCATGCCAGGCAGAGGTTCTGGATGCCTGGGTGATGCTGCAGCGAAGAGGCACTCAAAAACCCACTTCCAGTGTGTGCCAGCTCCTGGGACAGCTGTGAGGGTGAGGGCACATGAACCCCCGCGGCGGGAATTTGGTTAGGGTTGCAGTCAGCAGCTGTGGTACAGGAAGGGCTGATAAGAGCTCGGGGTGCCTGGACCCACGGGGTCTGTGGGTGCAGCAGGTGCTCCCAGTGCACTGTGGTGGGTGTGGGCAGCAGAGCCCTGCCCCGCCCGGCAGTGCTGGGACTACCCCGGCCGCACTGCTGGTGTGCCTGGCTCCAGGGCAGCCTGGGGTTGGCTCTGGTCATGTTGTCCCTCAGGCAGTGTCTCCCAGCTCCCTCCCTTTCGCTGGTGCTTCCATCCTGGGAAGATGTGAGGGGGCTGGCAGGTGGGTGCTCCTGTTCCTGTCTGGGTGTGGGGCTGCCAGAAGCCCCTGAGCCCACACCCCGGCCTGCACAGCCTCTGCCCTGCCATGGCCTGTCCCTCACAGGCTGGGGCTCGGGGTGAGCAGCAGAGCCAGCAGGCAGGGAACAGGCTGTGGAAACACAGGCATGATTCTACCTGTTGGGCAGTGGGTCACTCCCTGGAGGTTGTGGGCACATCCCTGGATTTGGGCTGCACTCAGCAGCCACTCAGCTGCCCTTGCAGGGCAGGAGACAGGAGGGTCCTGGGCAGCGTCTCGGCTCTCCTAACCTGTTCCTTTGCTGCTGGCAGGAGTTACAACCAGTCATGTGACATGGATGGCCCCAGCTCCTGCTGCACACTGGATCACATACCCCTGGTCAGGTGAGCAGCCGCAGGGTGAGGACACGGTAGAGCTGCTCTGAGACCCCTCCAGGGCAACCCAGGAGGGTGTCCTGCAGAGACAGCCAAGCACACACCTCAGTGTCCTCTGTCTGAGTGCTCTGTGGGTCTCGTTTGTCCCCACAGCAAGTGTGGCACCCTGCCTCCCGAGAGCTGCTTCTTCAGCCTCATCTGCAGCCTGGGCTCCTTCATGGGTAAGTGCCTGCTGCTGGGGAAGCAGGGCTGGGAGAGGCTGCCCTGCACCCACCCTGGCATGGGGCAGCGGTGGGATGAGGGGGGCCGCAGACAGTGGCGTGTGACAGGGCTGTGTTTCCCTCCCGCAGTCATCCTGGTGGGTCTGCTGCGCTATGCCCACCTCCTGGAGCGCTTGGGGCCGTCCCTCCTCAACACCCTGGGGCTGGCCACTGGCTGGGTCTGCGCTGCTGGCCTCACCATGGTTGGCAACTTCCAGGTAAGGCATCTCCTCAGGAGTCTCTGGGGTAGTGGGGCAGGAGAGGGCCTTGGCTGGAGCAGGGCAGTGGCTGTGCTCAGCAGGGTAGGGTTTGGGGTCGTTGGTTTGGTCCAGCGTCCCATCCATGCAGTCCTTCCCCTGAGTCAGTGCTGTGCTTCCCAGGGTGCTGGGTGCCCTCTTTGTGTATTCATAGTTCAAGTCCAGATTAAGCTGCTGGGTTTGGTTAAACCCTTACCTGAGCCCCCTCTGCACTGTGTCCTCTCCATGGGCACGTGCAGGGGCAGGGACATGCTGTTCAAGCTGCTCCTGATCCTGCCCAGGGGGTGATGCCAGGAAACTGTCGGGGCAGAGCCTGTGCTCACGGGGAGCGGAGCGGGCCCAGGCTTGGCAGCACACGGCGGTGCTCAGCCCCTGCCCGCTCTGCCAGGCACAGGCCTCCCGGCAGCTGCCTGCGGCAGCCAGTCCCTCCTGCTTGGCGGAAGGCTGCTGCCCACACCAGCCCTGGGAGAAGCTCTGCAGGCCCTGATCCCCCTTGTGGCCCAGCCGTGGTGAGCAGTGCTGGGCTGTGACCCTCAGGAGGGGTGCAGGCAGTCCTGATGTTGCTCAGGGCAGAGGGCAGCCCCTGCCTCTGGGCACAGCCGGGCTGCTGGCCCATGGATAAAAGAAACAGAGCTCTTTGAGATCCCAGCAGTAGATGGTGGATCCAAGTCTGCTTTTCAGCCAGGAGTCAGGCACAGGGTGAGCTGCCTGGACCTGCTCCCAGCACTGTCTGCACCCCTTCCTGGGCAGGAGTACAATTCCTGGAGCAGAGTCATGCTGTGATAGGCAGTGTCCCAGGGTGTTGGCACTGATGGTTTCTTCCCCACAGGTGGATCACGCCAAGGTGCTACACTACATTGGGGCGGGGGTGGCCTTTCCCACCAGCATGCTGTTCCTGCTCCTGCAGTCCATCCTCACCTACCGCATGGCTAAAACCCGAGGGCAGTACTGGACCGGCCACTTACGTAGCATCCTCACCACTGTGGCCTTCTTCACCCTCGTCTTCAGTATCCTGAAGGATGTGGGAAGAAGACTGGGAATAGGCTGGTGAAAGGTGGTCCTCACGGTGGGGTATATGCCCTGTATTCTCTATCCTTCGGTCTGTCAATGAGGCGTGGTGCCAGGAGAGGAGCTGGGCAGGGCACTGAGGGTGGGCAGCTCACTGCAGGTGTAGGCTAGAGGAGCAGCAGTACCAGGGCTGGGCAGGGGCTGAGGAGGGGAAGGGATGCTGGTGGGTGTCTCTTGGGGTGCTGGCATGCCCCAAACCAGCCGTGCCCTGGCTGCTGCAGCCCAGCCACCACTGCAGGCTCCAGTCACACACCACCTAGGTCTGATTAATTTTGTTGGGCTTTTTTAATGGGACGAAGGTATTTTGAGCCCTTGGCAATGCAAAGTCTATCTGGGTTACCTCTCTGACCAAAGCTGAGTACAAAAGCACTGTGTGCAGGTGCCAGGTGGGTGCCTGGCAGCACCTCTGTGACCCAGAACTTCTGGGCACTCGCCAGCCAACCTGCCCATGGGACAAGGAGGGGTTTGGTGAGCAGGTTCCAGGGTCTGCAAACACTTTACCAGGGAGGGAGGGCATGGCATCAGATGGGCTGGAGCTTAAAGAATGATCCCAAGTGTGTGGCTGGGGAATGAGGAGCTTATTTGGGACTGAGGTTGTGGATAAATTGGGAAACAAGGTAGTGGTTATTGGGCAGGAAGGGGAAAAAGCATGCAGTGTCCATAGATCCCAAAGAGGCTGCCTGGGGTCTGGCTGAGGCGAGCTGCACGACAGGAGCCTGGAGGTGCTGGCAGGCCTGTCACATATCAGAGGGTCCTGCTCTATCACCACAGCAGGCAGGCAGGCTGGGAAGCAGGCAGGGAGCTGGGAAAGGCAGGAGTGCTGCAGGACCATGCCAGCTGGGACGGACAGGAAGGGCATGTAAGGACAAGGAAGACAGGACTGGTGCCCATCGGCTGTGGCCATTCTGCTCTGTAAGCTGTGGGACTGGCAGTGGGCAAGCAGCGAGCTGTGGTGTGGACAGTGTGGGGAAAGGGCTGGGGTCTTTCATTATGGGATGAGGAGAGGGAGCAGAGGGCTCTACACTGTACAGGTCAGGTCCCTGCTTCTGCAGCTCTCCCAGATCTTGGTCTCACTTGCAGAAGGCATGGGAGGCTTCACCTGGAGGCCTGTGGAATGTGCCTCCTCCCCTCACCCATAGTAGCTCTTGCAATAGGTTTCCCTGGAGATTTTTGGTGGGGATGAGAGAAGGATAAAGAAATTCTGGTAGTGGTAGGATCTGGAGAAGTGGGAGCAGGCCTTCTCTCTAGGATGGGCCAGCCTGCAGCACAGAAGGACAGGAGGTGCTGCAGGACTGGGATGCAGCAGTTCAAACCCTGTTTCAAAGGTTGAGTTTTATCATCTTTGACTGCATCCTGTGAGAGGATGGGGACCACCAGCCTGGCTTGAGGAAGAGGCAAGGAGTGTGGGGAAGTTGAGCATCTGGGCACCTGGCTTGCACTGAGACCTGCAGCCTGGGCTCCTCCTGCCCTGGCCTCTTCAGATAATCCCAGCCTGGCATCAGTGCAATGATTTACCAAGGCTGGTTTGGGCATGTGTGCCACCGCTTCACCTGTGCCAGGGCCCTGGTGCTTCTCTGGTGCTGGGAGAAGCATGTGGGTGTTTCTCAGTGTTAGGAGTGGTGATGTGTTTCCTGCAGAGGATGGGTACTCGTGTCCACCCCAGCATGCGGTAACAGTGGGACATGGTCCTCCACGGGGTGGTTGGGGTTCAGCTGTACTATCCTTGACTGGGATACCCTCAGGTGGCGTGTTCTTCATCCAGGAGAGCTTCGTGCTACAGCACGTGGCTGCCTTGTGTGAATGGATGTTCATCATTGACGTTCTGGTTTTCTACGGCACGTTCACCTTTGAGTTTGGGGCCATCTCCACAGACACCTTCCTGGTCCTGCTGAAAGCCAGCCGGGCCCCCAAAAGTTACAAAGGCGAGAGCAGCCTGTCCAGTACGGCCCACATCCACAGCCATGTGGAGGGCCTGGCTATGGCCTGACCCCCACAGGAGGCAGCCCATAGAGGAGACCCCAAATTGGGCTCTGCCAGTGACTCCCAACCTTGAATATCTCTGAAAAACCCGCTGCTGTGTGTTTGTGTGTGTGTGTATGTGTGTGTGTTTATGTGTTTTTGTGTGTGTGTGCACGTGGGCCTGCGGTGCCCTCCATTCTCAGCAGGAGCTGTGTCCAGTGCTCCACTGGCAGCTGCTGCCCCTGCAAGAGCTGTCCTCTCCCTGCCCACAGGGTTTGGGATCACTGCTTGGGTGTGGGGATGCCAACCTGGTGCTATCAGCAGAGCCAGGATCTGCCCCTGAGCCTTTGGGGTAGCCTGGTCTGAGTCAGGCTGCTGAAGGCAATCATACTGAGGCTTCCTCCTGTAAGGGACGTGGGGGAACAAGGGGCTCACCCTCCCTTCACCACACAAGCCTGGTGTGCTGGAAGGGGAAGAGATCTCTGTTCTTCCCTCCTCCACAGGGGTAAGCAAGCCTTCCAGCTGGCTACTGTGACTGTCAGAGGAGCCAAAACCACAGAGTGCCTTTTCCCTTTCTTGGGAAGTGACTGCACTGCTGGTCTGTCTGCAGCCCCAGTGAGGATGGCAGCAGGGGGTCTCTCCCTGCCTGCCTTCCAGGTGGGGGTGGTGTCTCACTCTGCTGCAGGATGACACCGGCAGCCCCAGCTGGACTGTGCTGACCCCACCCCCTCACCCTGTGCCAGGGCTCTCGCTGCTCAGGGCCTTCTATGCCATCAGTCAATGGCTTTTCCCACATTTTTTCAGCTTTGAGAATTGCGGAGGCAGGTTTCACCTCCCTGGTCACAGCATTTCCCTGCTTCCAGCTAGTTTGGGAAATGAGTCTCCAAATTTACCATCATACAGGGGATGTCCTGCAGACACCGTGGCTGCCGAGCAGGGGACTTCTGCTCTGTGCCGCTGCCAGCCAAAGCTGTCCCGGGGAGTGCAGCCATGGAAAGGGAAAGCACTTCTGTAGGATCAGAGGAAGCATGTGCCCCATTCTTCTGGGACTCCCAAATCCGTCCTCTGGTGCCTTGGCCACTGCCTGCCTGGCAGGAGCTCATCCCCCTCAGTCGCAGCATCATTGGGCTGAGGTGCAGCCTGTCCTGGGCAGGGGTTGAGGTGTCGAGGGGTATGAGTGCTGTGTGTGCATGCATGTATGTGTATGCATAGATCTACAAATATATATATATACACACACACACACACACACACATATATATATATTAAAAATCCCCTTGTCCCTGGAGAGGGGCATTTACTGCTGCTGCCGCTGCTGCTGTGCGCATTGATCAAGTTGGGCTTTCCTATTTGCCCAGCTTTTCCAAACCGGCCTGTAAATCCACCAGTATATGTAGTTCAAAGAGGAGCCTTTCTGACTTTTGTATCTAATATATTTTTTAAAAAGTATATATAAAGACAACAGTGAATTTACAATAATAAAAGTGAAAATCAGCCGTGGGTGAGGCAGACGGTCCTTCCCCGCTGGAGTAGCAGCTGGCCTTGGGAACGGGGTGAAGGGTCCTGACCCCCCCTCGGAGGACAGCCATGAGCCCGGGGCTCGGTTCCCTGACCGAGTGCCAGCCAGGTGGGATAGGCGATATCGCGGGAATGCAGCACTCTGGAGTTGCCCGTCCCTTCGGGGGTCCCCTAGCCCGCTCTCCTGCTGTTTCCGCCGGGCGGAGCCGGGTCCGGGAAGCCCCGGGAGGCGGAGTCGGAGTCGGAGTGGGGTGGGGACTTTCCCGGTGCGGCGGCCGGCCAGCGGCTGGGAAGAAGGTAAGCGGCCGGGCCGGGGTGTGGGTCCTGGGGGGTGCCGGAGGGACGCTCCCGAGCAGCGGCGGCCAGGGCTGCCCGGGCCAGCGGGAGAACGGTTCCCAGGGAAAGGGAGATGAGCGGTCCAGAGGTTTAAAATCCCTGTGCTTGGGCTGCCCGTCCCAGCGGAAGGGTCCTGGGCTCTCTCTCGCTCCAGCTGCTGCACCGGTCCTTGGTTGTCTCTGGCCGGCCATGCGGCCAGCTGGGGTGGGGGTTGTTGGGAAGATCCAGGTTGGAGAGAGACAGTTGCTCTCTTGGAGGGGAAAGGAGACAGCAAGTCCCAGCGCTGGCGGTTACACCCTTTTCCCTGCCGGTGGGGAAGTTCCCTATTTTCTACGTTGCCAGTGGGTTCTGCCCCATCCTGCGGCTCTCCTTCTTGCGTCCTGAGCCCTGCCTGCGCTGGAGCAGGGCTGGCCTGCTGCCCGCCCCGAGGGGAATCAGATCTGTGCCCGCCGACTCGGCAAGCTATAGCCCAAATGGAGCCTTGAGCACCAACGCGGCAGTGGTACTGTGGGTAGAGTGGAAACTGGAGAGAGTGAAAGACAGCGAACACAGGGTTGACGCTGGCAGGGGTTCTCTAAGGGCATACAGCTGGATTAATAGTTCATAACAGCAGAGGAGCTGATTTACAGGCCCTCAGAGGAAAAAACCAGAAGAACAGTGGGTGGCTGGGGTTTGCCAAAACCAACTTGATAGCCACAATGGGACTGAAGGCATTTTATGCAGACATGTACAAATGGCTTCAGTGCTCAAAGGCAGGCTGTCAGGAGGAGAAGGCTTAGGAAGCTTTCAGGGAGAGGGGATTTCTCTCTGCCATACTTGCTGGTCAAGGACTTGGTTTCCAGGAAGGGTCTCAGAGCAAAGTCACTGTGAACGCAATATGAGAGAGACAGCAGCCTCTTGGCAGTAGATGTTGGGATTCCAGGGATGGAACAGAGCACAGGATTTGCACAGAAAACAAGGCCAAGTATTTAGGGCAATTGTTTGCAGGTGTTAGCAGACCCAAGGGAAATCAAAATGTGAAGGGAAGAGTATGTTAGAGGAGCAGCCAGCTGAGTGGCTGGAAGATGTCAGCTGTACACCAGTGCAGTTCAGAGCAGAGCTGTACTCATGCTGCCTCCTGCATTTCTGGAGCACCCTTTCCCATGGCTACTAAACACTCCTGCCTCAGATAGGCTGACGTATGTTTCCCTCCTGCCTGCAAGGCATCAGCTCTGCAGGTCAGCCGACTGTCATGGGAGGAAAGAAAATAGTACCTGTATTACTAGGTCACGTTCAAGGAGCTGCAGGCATGGAAGACTGGCTTTAACTCTTGCTGCTTGCCAAAGGCTGGCCCTTAATTGAAGCACTCTGGCTGGCACAGGAAGGCTGTGCCATCTGGCAAGGGTGCTGTGGCAGTGCTGCACTCCAGGGCAGGGAGCTGATGCTGCTCTGGAAAGTGCCTTGCAGCTGGATTGCTGCTCTTTTCCCCCATTCCCAGCAATGCCCAGAGAATCCTTCCTGAACCCTAGGAATGTGTGAAGATGGAGAGGAATTAGCCAAGTGAATGGGGTCTGCAGTTCAAGCCCATGATCCAGGGCAAATGTGTGGGGAAGACAGAGCAGGGGATGCTACTGATGGAGAAAGGAGAGATGTGTTCCCTTCTGGCATGTGTGGGGGATAAAAGCTGCATATGCTACACTTCTAGGGGAAACCCCAAGTCCTGGAGGCCAGAAATGCATGCTGCTTGGCACATGAGGTAGGACTTCACTTTGAGAGCAGGTCTGAGGTTGCCTGAGGTTGCTTTTGTAGGAAAAAGGAAGCAGGTGGTGACACCATCTCTGCTCAGCAAGCAAGGTGGGCTTCCTCCAGCACACACTGCACAAGGGTGCAGGGATATGGCTGGCAACCTCCAGAGAGAGCCAGAGCTGTGTGGGATGGGGAGATGCAGTACGACTCCATGACATTCTTTAGTCATGCTGTTTGCTGCAACAAGTGGAAGTGTCCTGGGCAGCAGTGAGTGTGCTGTGAAAACCCCTCAAGAGGCGATGGAGCTGATGCCACTGGAGAAGGGGAGTTGTGCTATTCAAGGAGTACAGTCTGTTCTCATCCAGCAGCTTCAGGCCTGGACTCCCCCGCCAGGCTCAGTGGGTAGGATAAGTGGCTGTTCCCAGCACACTGAGGAAGGTTGTTTGTCCCTTTGTTCACCTCTCTGGAAGATCTGTGCCCAGCAGATAGGGTGGCTGACTGGTGGTGGCAGACTGAAACTGTCCAGGTGGGATGATCAGTGGGATCCCAACAGCAGGCAGTCTGTGCTGCTTCCCACAGACCAGCAGGGGGTTATGTCCATGTTCCTAGGCCTTCGGAAGCCCCTGCAGAATGACAGGAGGAAGGTCCCCACCTCATTTTGCAGTGCTGGATCCCTCCCTTCATATTCCTTGCACCCTCCCCTGCATTTGCAAGTCCCACAGACCCCACATCCCAGGCTGCACAGTTGCCTGAGATGCATCTCCTTGCGTAGGTGGCAGACCAACCAGAAAGAACCTCAGGCTTGAGGTCACAGGACAGTCCCTTTGGAAGACTTGAGTGGCTGAAAAATCACTTTGATAAGGCTCTGTTCAGCTTCTGAAGAATATGAGTCACGCACGGATTGAACAATCCCCTTCCTTCCCCTCTTCTCCCACACACTCAAAATCCCCTGAGTGGGACCTGCAGCAACCACTGATTCAGAAATTCATGATATGAGGACACTGTGGAGTAAGATACGGGATTTCTTTTTCTTTTCATTGGTTAGTGAGAAGAAATGCGGAGCGTGCCTGTAGGCTCTTCCCTGATCCTGCCCCTTTGCTAAAAGTCGCCGGTGGTTTTCTGTGGTCAGGCAGACCTGACCCCAGCAGAACTCCTGTCTGTGGTACTGGCAGTCCCTATGGCGATGCTGGGGCTGAACGGGTTGCTGAGACCAACCTCTTCCTCCCCGGTGAGTAGGAGGGTGTGAGCGTTGTGGGCCCCTGCTGCTGGCAGTGCCTTGCTGCGGTCGGCGGGAAGTATCCAGTGCTGAGTGCTGGGGCGGTGGGAGATGCTTCCACAGGGAGCTCTGGGGCTGCCGCTTCCACTCTGAAGCCAGTGGGAAGGAGGCAACGGGAGCGCGGATAGCGAGTGCCTCTCTCTGGCCACCTCCGCGGGTAGGATGCAGGGGCTGCTGCGTAAGTTGAAAGTGGGGAGAGAAAAAGCACCCTTTTGGGTGCCTGGCAAGGGGCTGCTGACTCTGCAAAGTCCTGGAGAGATTCCCTTGTCCAGAGGGGAGCCAATGGGCTTGGGGACAGCACTTTGGGGCGACTCCTGTTTGAGTCCATAGGGGCTTGGAGACGACATCCCGGTGCGGGAGACACATCCCTGTGCAGGATGAGATGATCTGGGTAGGGATCTTGGGGGACCCAGGGGTTTCTGCGGGGGTTTACGGCGCGGGCGGGTGGTTTCAGCCGTGCTGCACTGCAGGTCTTGCTGGGGAAGGGCTCATGGCAGCGCAGCGGGGACTGGCACCCGTAGCGGGACAGGCGGCCGGGGACGGTGTGGGGCAAATCCCTCCGTGCTCTCGAGGGGAAAATACGGCACATCTGGCGCCCCGAAGCTGCCAGGCAGCGCCCGGGCGAGAACGGCCGGGGGAGGCGGGCGGGAGCGCTCCGGGATTTCCAGCCCGCCCGGGGCTCCGAGTCCAAAATTCCCAGGCGAGGAGGGGACAGCCCGTCCCGTTGCCCTGAGCGGCCGCCGGCGGGCGCAGGAGCAGCCGGGCCGAGCAGAGCCCTGGGCCGAGCAGGGCCCCGCTCCGAGCCGTGCCGGGCCGACCTTCGCCTTCCGTGTCCCCCGTCCCGTGCCCCGGGCCGGGCCGGGCCGTGCCCCGGCCGCGGCGGGGCGGGGCGGGGCGGTGACGCGCGGTCCCGTCATTTCCCGGCTCGGCGGGGTTTCTAGGGACTTTCCGGAGCGGCGGTGCCTTCCTGCAGCCCCGCTCCCCGCTCAACCCCCCTCTCCCCGCAGGCCGGCGGCCGGCCCCGCGCCGACATGGACGAGCAGTTCCAGCCCGTGAGTGCGGCACGGATCGGATCGGATCGGCCCGGGGGGCTGTCGCTGCCTGGTCCCGGCCCCGGAGCTGGGCAGGGGGCAGTGCCCGACCCCACGGGTGGGGTGGGAGGTGGGGGTGTCCGTGCCTGCTTCCGGGATGGGAGGTGGGAGGGTCTGTGTCAGCCTCCAGGGTGGGCACTCAGGGGTCTGCACCTGCCCACCTCTCTTCCCGGGGAGGGACAGGGATCTGTGCCTGCCCCGATGGGATTCTGTACCAGACTGCCATCACTCGCCCAGGGTAGTTGGGGGATTCCAGCCCCAACACACTCAATCACACTCACCTTCCCTCCCATCACCTAGTGCCTGGATGGGATTGACTATGATGACTTCAGTTTTGGCTCCCACATGATGGAGCAGAAGGAGCCCCTGATGGAGACAGGTAAGGGTCCCTCTGGCTGTACCCTTCCAGGGGTCCCCAGCTGCAGTGGAGTTTCCCAGCAGGTTGACTCATGTCTTTTAGTTGCCAGAAGCACCACAGGCTTTGTCCTTACTGGTCCCACTGTGGACTGACTGGAAATCCCTGCCCCATGCCACCAGGATGGGGCTTGTTCCATCTGTCCCTACTACTCAGTCAGCCAGGGACTGCCAGGTTAGGCTGTGACCTCCTGGGAGTCCCTGTTTCCCAAGTAGCAGAGCATCCTCTGGCCCTCTCCTCCTCTTCCTGCTACTCTGACTGCTGTTCTCAGCTGGGCTATGACAGCACAGGGTTTGGGGGCTCTGAGGACCCCCGTGAGACAGACAGGCGTCACAACACCTTCAGTGCTGTCCCTGTATCTCCAGCATCCTTAGTGAGAACATGCACTTTGTTATCCCATGTTTCTCATTGGTACCTCTCCTTTCTGTCCTCCAGTGGAAGGTCCCTACCTTGTCATTATTGAGCAGCCAAAGCAGGTAAGGATGTCACCCAGGTAAAGACAGGTGTAACTGTCACCTTTGCTCTCGTGGCATCAGGCTTTGGCCACCCTTGGCTGACACGCTCTTTGCCTCCACAGCGGGGTTTCCGATTTCGGTATGGCTGCGAGGGCCCTTCCCATGGGGGGCTGCCAGGAGCATCCAGTGAGAAGGGGCGCAAGACCTATCCCACTGTCAAGGTGAGCACTGTCATGGGAAGGGGATGGAGCAGTGTCCTCAGCCAGCAGTGCATGAGCATCAGGAGGGAGCCCTGAAGGAAGAACAGGAAATTTATAATAAGCTCTTGTGTATCTCCTGGTGCTGGAGGGATGAGAGAGCTGCGGCAGGAGGGGTGATGGCCATGGGGAGGGATAACAGGGATTTGTAGAGAATCCTTCAGGCTCCTGGCTTATTGTTCCTGACCCCCGTCTCCTTCTTCCCTGCAGATCTGTAACTACACAGGGATGGCCAGGATTGAGGTAGACCTGGTGACGCACAGTGACCCTCCCCGTGTACATGCCCACAGCCTAGTGGGCAAGCAGTGCAACGAGGCTGGCAACTGTGTCACGATCGTGGGACCCAAGGACATGACGGCTCAGTATGTGCAAGGAGGACCCAGGGTGGTCCTATGTGAGGTGGCTGTGGGTGCTGCCTGCAGCTTTTGAGATGGGGAGAAGATAGGGGTTAGTGCACTCTGGAGCTGGATTTGCTAGATGAGGTCAGGCGTGTTTAGTTCATTGTTACAACTCTGTCCCCATAGCATTTTGCCTGTCTCTGGGTTTTGACATATGCAGCTTATTTTGAGCTTCTGTCTTTGAGGTTGCAGCTCCCCAGCTTTGCAGATGACTTTTTAAGTCAGCCTGAGTCACAGAGTTATTCTGCCACTGCTGCAGTTGCTCTTACATATCCATCCCTAGTTCAACTCAGTACCATTTGCATCACTGTGGCCTTCAATCCTCCTGGTCTTGCCTTTGACAGTCCTCTGGACTTGTCACCTGTGGGAGCCCAGAGTTTCTGGGGCTCCTTTTCTCTCCTCTGTGGTTGCTCCTCTTCTGCCACACACACACTGATTCCCTGCTGCCTGAGTGCCACCGCTCTGTGCTCAGGATTATCCCAGCTGCAGGAGTAAATGCCCCTTTGGGCTTGCTGCTCCTGGCCTTGATGCTCCCAGATCGCAGCAGGTTCCCTTTTCTCCAGGTTCAGCAACCTGGGTGTGCTCCATGTCACCAAGAAGAATATGATGGAGATCATGAAGGAAAAGCTGAAGCAGCAGAAGATGCGCAACAGGAGCCGTCTGCTGACGGGTGAGGGCAGCCTGGGGACTCAGTGGGCCATGGCACTGTGGGCTGACAGCTGGGGGCTGGGCTTAGCATGCAGCTGGGATGGGTAGGAAGGGGGCCTGGAGCACTGTCCCCCCGTACAGCCTGACAGTTTGTTCCCCTGCCCTGGCAGAACTGGAACTGCGTGAGATCGAGCTGGAGGCAAAGGAGCTGAAGAAGGTGATGGACCTGAGCATTGTGCGGTTGCGCTTCACCGCCTACCTCCGTGACAGCAGTGGGAACTTCACGCTGGCTCTCCAGCCTGTCATCTCGGACCCCATCCATGACAGCAGTGAGTGTGGGGCCAGTCCAGGAAAGGGATGGGACAGGAGGTGGTAAAGACTTCTGCACAGTGACTCCCAACACCTCTTGATCTGCAGAGTCCCCCGGAGCTTCCAACCTGAAGATCTCACGGATGGATAAGACAGCAGGCTCCGTACGGGGAGGAGATGAAGTTTACTTGCTTTGTGATAAAGTTCAGAAAGGTAAAGCCATTCTCTCCAGATGAAACCTTCTGGAGGGGCTGTAGCAGCAAAGACCCAGGGCCCTTGGGTGGTCAGGGGTCTTTGTCCTTGGAGCCTGTTTGGGGCAAGAGGACAGGTGGTGCCAGTGCCACTTCTCTCCCCAGATGACATTGAGGTGCGTTTCTACGAGGATGATGAGAATGGCTGGCAGGCCTTTGGGGACTTTTCTCCTACAGATGTGCACAAGCAGGTACAGGGGAGGTGGGGAGTGTCCTGCTCTGCTTCAAGGGAGATGAATGCCTTGTGGGGTGAAGCAGCCCTGTCCCCAGCTTCAGGGATGAGCAGAACCTCATGTCCATCATGTCCTACCCACAGTATGCCATTGTCTTCCGCACACCGCCCTACCACAAGCCCAAGATCGACCGTCCAGTCACCGTCTTCCTGCAGCTGAAGCGGAAGCGAGGAGGCGACGTGAGTGACTCCAAGCAGTTCACCTACTACCCCGTGGTGGAAGGTGAGCACCACCCAGGCAGGCTGGCATGTCCCCTGCTGTTGGGGCTGCCTCTCACCCTGCTGCCCTTCTCTCCCCACAGATAAGGAAGAAGTGGAGAGGAAGCGCAAGAAAGTCCTGCCTCAGTTTCCTCAGCACTTTGGCGGTGGCTCGCACATGGGGGGGGCCGGCGGGGGGGCCGGGGGCTTTGGCTCTGGAGGAGGTGAGTGGCGATGCCTCTTCCTCCTCCTCTCTCAGATGGCTGAGGTCTGGCCCTGGGGTCTCCCTTCTGCTCACCCATCCTCCGCCCTGCCCCACAGGTGGGAACCTCAGCTTCCCATACTCCTCTGGGCTGACCTACAACAGCATCTACTCGCCTGGCCCCCACCCAGTGGGGAGCTACCAGGGGGGTGTGCAGATGAAGGGCCCCGAGGCAGAGGGGCCTGGGAGCGACAGGCAGGCACCTGCAGGAGAGAGCACATACTGCAAGGAGCTGCAGAAGCACGGTAGGAGGAGCTGAGCTTGAGGGAGGGCTGGGGCACAATGCGCAGGAGAGGAGGCATGGACTGGGGACCTTTTGGGGTTGTGTGCTGCTCTCCACACCTGGTGGATGCAGAAGGGTGGATGCTGCTCCTGGAGGTGACATCCTGCTTTGCCCCCCAGCCCAGCTGTGCCAGCTGTGGATGCTGGCATTAGCCCGTCGCAATGCCCATGCCCTGCTCGACTACTCGGTCACCGCCGACCCCCGCATGCTGCTGGCAGTCCAGAGGCACCTGGCCGCGTCACAGGATGAGAACGGAGACACGTGAGCACACGAGGGGTTTGAAGGGAGAGCATGGTGGTCTTCTTGTCTGTCAGAGCCATTATGGGGGCTCTGAGGGCAGCAGGGAGTACCTGGAGAAGCATGGAGCTGAGCTAGGGGCCATCCCACTCTCTCTACAGGCCTTTGCACCTCGCTATTATCCATGAACAGACAGCTGTGATCAAGCAGCTGATCGACATAATTGTTAGCATCCCCAGCCAGCAGATCATCAACATCTCCAATAACCTGCAACAGGTACATGCTTTTCAGAGCAGCCACTTCTCCTCTACCTGGGAGTAGTTCCTCACTCCTATTTTCCAACCCTGGGGGCTCCTGTAGCTGCTCCTGCTGAGGGGAGGCTGCAGATCTGAACAAGTTGCAGCTACTGGAGAGAATGGTGGTACAGAACTTTGCTCCTCGTGTGAGCGCTGCTGAGGATGTGCTGCTGTTGTGCAGACGCCGCTGCATCTGGCAGTCATCACCAAGCAGCCCCAAGTAGTCCAGCTCCTGCTGCAAGCCCGTGCCGACCCAACCTTGCTGGATCGCTATGGCAATTCCCTGCTGCACCTGGCACTCCAGGCTGGCGATGAGATGCTGAGGACGCTGCTGGCTCACCTGGGCTCAGATGCCCCCTATCTGCTCCACCTGCCCAATTTCCATGGTGAGTGTGGCTCAGGGGCAATGGGCAGGACCTCAGTGGTGCCATCATGGGCTTGGCCAGAAGGCTGCTGAGCCTGTCCCCATCTTGCAGGCCTCCTGCCTGTGCATTTGGCTGTGAAGGCAAAGAGTTTGGCTTGCCTGGACCTGCTGGTCAGGACGGGAGCAGATGTGAATGCAGTGGAGAGGCAAAGTGGAAGGACCCCACTGCACCTGGCTGTGGAGATGGAGAACCTGAACATGGCCACCCACCTGGTGAAGAAGGTATGGAGCTGCTGGTGTAGTGGTGGCTGTGGGACAGGGATGGGGTGCAGCCTCCTGCAGGCTCCTGGCAGAAGTGGGGGCTCCACTGAGGCCTTGGGGTTTAGGAGGAGCAGTGCTCAGGCAGCCCATCCTCATGGTCTCACACCTTTCTTAGCTGGGAGCAGACATCAACAGCCGGACTTTCGACGGGAACACCCCCCTGCACTTGGCTGCTGGCCTGGGCTCCCCCACCCTCACCAAACTGCTCCTTAAAGCTGGTAAGGCACTGCTCTTCCTCCTTCCCTCCCCATAGCTCTGGCTGCCTGTGCTGGCTGGTGCCAGGCACAAGGTCAGACCCGTGGGCCTGGCTCATGCCACCCTTTCCCGACAGGGGCAGATGTTTTGTGTGAGAATGACGAGCCCATGAGCCTGTCCTCGTCAGAGGCCAGTAGCGACACAGACACTGACCCTGAGGAGCAGGAGCTGGCCATGGATCTGGGGGAGCCAGCCCTGGCTGCAGAGCACAGCACCAGCTCCAAGCTCTCTACACAGGGGCACTGGCAGGCAGGGCACAGGCAGCGCCGCTGCCACACGTCCCTGGACCTGACTCGGAGCCAGAAGGTGCGTGGCGCAGCGGGACAAACTCACTGGGAAAGTTTCTGTGCAGGCCATGGCATGGATGGGGCAGAGTTCCAGGAGATGGTCCTGCGAGGATGCCTGTGCTCCTCTGTGTCCTGCAGAGATCCAAGGTGTGAGGAGGCAGTGGGGGATCTAGGCAGTGCTTTGGAAGATTGACATTCATGTCTGTCTGCAGGTGCGGGAGATCCTGCTGCAGGCCTCCCAGCAGGGGCCCGAGGCACACCTGCCCACTGCCCCCCAGCCAGGTGAGCGGCCCCTCCCCCCCACCCCCTCAACTCAGAAGCACCACACCTAGGCAGGGTAACACCCTCCCAGCAGCAAGGATGGGCAGCCTGTGATGGGGGCACCTCTTTCACACAGGAAAGGTCCTGTCACTGGACAATGAGGCACTGCAGGGGCTGGAGCAGCTGCTGAATCAGGACTGCAGTGGGTCAGACTGGATCGAGCTGGCCAAGCGCCTGGGGCTGTGCAGCCTCGTGGAGACCTACAAGGACACGCCCTCGCCCAGTGTCAGCCTCCTGCGCAGTTATGAGGTCAGTGCGTGGTTGGGGTGCCTCTGTCCCCTCTGCCTGTCTGGCCATCAGCCCTACTCAGTGTCCTTTCTCTGCAGCTGGCAGGTGGCAGCCTGGGGGGACTGCTGGAGGCACTGGACTCCATGGGGCTCCACAATGCCGTGAGGATGCTCCACAAAACCGAGGCACTGGAGAAGCTGCAAAGCACAGGTACGGAGAGTGAGGGCTGGGGCTGGTGGGCAGGGAGTGTCTCTGCTGCCTCTCCCATTGCCCCGTCACTGAGAGCACCTGGGGATTGCTTTGCAGAGCTGAAGGAAGACAGTGCCTACGGCAGTGAGTCGGTGGAGGAGGAGCAGGCGTCCACACTAGCCCTGAAGCCGCGGGGTGAGCTGCCCCCCAGCCAGCAGCCACAGGTGCACTGAGGAGCCAGCCAGCAGCCCTTGTGACCACACAGGGAGCTGCACTGCCCTCTGCCTTACCCACACAAGTGCCTTCTGGACTTAGGGTCCGGCTGCCTGGACTCAGGGGGATGGGATGCAGCTGGCTCCTGCCCGTCTCTGCTCTTATTTAATGGTTCCTCTTCTGAATAAAAGGACACGGGTTCTATTAGTCTTTGCCCTCCCTCTCTCCAGCCCCAGCAGTGAGCTGGGCACTAACCCCCCTGAACCCTGCCTGGGTCTGGAAGACTGGCAGCAAGGAGACAGCTGCCAGCCCCTCCTCAGCATCCCTGGGTGCTGGGGCTGTCCCCAGCCATGGGGAAGAAACCACAGTGCACCCAAGAAATGAAGAGCGAGTTTTACTTCAGTAACTGAGAGAAGAAGCTGTACAAAGGTTTTTTTTTTTCCCCACCACCCCCCAAGCCACCTGGGGCAAGGGTGGATTTTTTTTCTTTTTTTTTTTTTTTTTTTTGCAATAGACTTAAAAGAGCAGAATAAAAAGTTTTGACACATTCGCCAAGTCAGTGCTGAAACCAGCCAGGTCCCAGGCAGCTGAGAACTGCGTGTATGCCAGCCCCTGGTCACAGCCCTTCACTGTGCCTGGACCCCTTTTTGGACAGTGCTGCAACCGTGCTCCATCACTTGCACCTTGCTCTAGTCAAGCATCCTTCAGCCCCCTCTGGAGTAGTGAGGGCTGCCCCAGCCTACCCCTCACCTTGGCAAGGAGGGAGCCTGTTGGTGAGGAAGGGGCTGCACCAGTGCTGCTGCAGCATGAGGACTGCAGCACTACAGACCAGGCTTTGCTGGTAGCCTCTGAGGCCCCAGACATGCATTGGAAAAGAGATGGGAAGAAAAGCTGGCTCCAGCCTTTACTGGACCCATAGGGCAGGGGGACCCCCATATCAACCCTCGCTCCAGGGGTCACCACTCCACACTGCCGCCCACCATGCCCTGGGTACGATGCTCACACCCAAGTTGCTGCCAGTCCAAGCTGCCAGCAGTGGGGGGTGGGAAATGGGGGTCATGAAGCACCAGTGCACCAGCCTCCCATGCAGCCACATGTGCAGCAATGGGTGCTGCCATCTCAAGGCTGCCTCCTTGGTACTGGCAGCCACAGGGCTATCTCCCCAAGGAGTTGCTGGTGCTGAAGTGGAGCTGGGGAGCAGGCAGCAGCAGTACACACAGTAGCCCACACTCAGCTTGCTGTAGAGTGGGGGTGTGGGGAGCTGGATCACCCCCTGAGTCCTTTTAAAAACCTCTTTCCCCCAGAGTGCCTACAAGCTATGGCTGGGTTTGTGGTTTTGTTTTTTTTTTTCTTAAACAGTTCCCAAAAAGCATCAAAAGTAGCCCAAAAAAAACCTTCCTGGTAGTCAGCTTGATCTGGTACTAAAAAGTGCAAAACTGTATCACAAAAACTGTTCAAAAGTTGTAAGAAAGCAGGGAGGGTGCAGAGGTGACTGAGGTGGCAGGGAAGGGACCAGGTGCTGTTGCCCTGGCTTCCCTGGCCACCAGCCCTAGGAGAGGGGACAGTCTAGGGCTGGCCCCCTCCCATCTACCCCCATGGCACGATGGAGCTGGAGAAGCGGCCGCTGGCTTTGTTTTGCTGCATTTGTCTTTTTTTTTTTTTTTTTTTTAAGCCATTGAAGAATTGAGCCCAGCGGGTAGGTTTCAGTTGCTCCCTCTCCCCAGGGCAGCAAGAGTAGGTCCTGCAGCCAAGTGCAGAACAAGGAGGGGTAGGAACAAGTCTGATGGGGCCAGGCAGCTCCTGCAGGCAAGCACTGGGGACTGTCCTGCTCTGCCACTGTCTCCGGTGGAGGGGCCATGGCCCTGCATGGCTGGTGCTGGCGGCTGCAGAAGGGCTGTCACCCCCTCCAGCCTGTGCCGCAGACAGACGGACACATGCAGGGTCTCGGCAGGCACACGGCCTCCACCCCCGTGCCAGGGGAACGGGAACAGAGCTGCGGTGCAGGCAGCTGAGACCCCACACTTACGACTTCTGGGGGTGGCCAGGGGCCTGGCGGCCAGTGCGCTCTGAGACGTTGCGCTTCACCTTGGTGGTCGTGCTGGAGGGCTCTGCGTTGAGTGAGGGGCTGGAGTGGGACTTTTTCAGGCCATCGTCCTCCCCACCCGCTGTGTCAAAGAGGGTGGACTCAAATGCTGCCAGGTCCTCAGAGCCAGCCTTCAGCTTGGCCCGCAGCAGCATGGCATAGGTGCCATAACGGGATTTCTGAGGAGCACAGTGCAGCAGAGAGAGAGGTTGGCAAGCTGGGTACTGTCCTATGACCAGCATCCCTGCAGGGGGGGATGCTCATGGTCCCTCCAACCCAGCCAGCATCCCGGGGCAGAGGAATGCTCATGGTCCTAGACCACGGCAGTGGCAGTGTAATTCAGCTTATGGGATGGGTTGGTCCCATCGCTGAGGATGGCCAAACAGGTAGGGGCAGAGGGCCTGAGGGCAGAGGGGGACATCTCCAGCTCACCTCAAATTCCAGGTACTCTTCCTTCTGCTTTAGCTCCTCATACTCCTTGCCTTTCACCTTCTTCTCAGGCAGTGAGGAACGATGCTCCAGCAGCTCTGCTGACATTGTCTTGAACTTGGTCTCATGGTTCTTCACTTGCTCCTCCTGGGGAAGGGTGGCACCATGTCAGTGCTCTGCTCTGTCCCCCTGGTAGTGCGAGATGGCCAGGGACAGAACTGGTTTTTCTCCTTCTAGGAGCAGCCATGACCTCAGCCTCTGCTGCTGGGTTGTTTTTTTTCTATTTTAATAGCAGGCAAAATCACAGGCTCTTGGGGGCAATCTGCTCTTACCTCATAGAGGGGGCTGACTGCAGTCTTAAAGGAGAATTTAATCCCTCTAAAACTAGGCTGGTGTGTTTTTTTTTTAATCCTTTCTGCTCTATGAATAACTGCCCTGGTATGCATGAGCACCAGCTAATCCCCCCAGTCAGTTGCCTTTCAAAGTCCCTGGCAGGACCTTGCAGGCCATGATGTGGGACCACTTTCTCCTCCATGGTCTGACCATCACCTGACTCCAGCCCCACTGCCAGGAACAAGACTTCACTGTCTACCCCCAGTCTCAGTACCCCTCTTCTCCGTTTCCCCCTTGGCCCTTCACCTCACTGGGAAGGCAGCTGGGCACATGGCACCACACAGATCCCTCCACAGGGGAACGTGCCACTGGCAGATCCGGGGGTTTGTCCCAGGCTCACCATTGCCCCCACACTGTGGCCCACCTGAGACAGCCTGGTGCAGGAGCTGGGCAGCAGCGGGCGGCTGAACTTCTTCTGGGAGCCGATAGCTGCGGGGAAGGGGGGCGCAGAGAACATGGCTGCCACCACATTGATGCGTGTGATCCACGAGTGCATCTGTTCGGGGTTCCTGAGAAAAAAGGCCAAAATACAGATGGGCTATCTTTGTCAAAGACAAAGGGTTCTGCTCTGCAGACAAGGTCTGAGTGCCCCAGGCCTGGCCCTGGCCAGCCATGGCACCTGGACTCTACCCGCAGCTAACCTGAGCCCAGCAGGGTAGGAAAAAGAGGAGCTGGGCAAAGCTCAGCACTGACACCAGGTCCCTCTCCTTCCAGAAAGGGCCAGGACAAGGGAGAACAAGGTGGCCCTAAGCTCCATCCCACCCTAGACTCAAGTCAGGGGAGCTCCTGTGCCCCAGTGTGGGGCCCAGCCAGGGATCCTGAAGGACTCACTGTGCTTGGAAGAGGAAGACCCTCCAGTCAGCTGTCCTGAGGTAGAAGACGTTGGGTCGCTTGCTGTAGTCAGATGCCCGTGTGGCAAGTGAATGGTGGATGCTAATAGCATTCTTCAGTTCCTCTTCTGCCAGTGCCTTCCCTGGCTTATACTCCTCCTGCAAATCATGGGGTGTTTCAGAGCCAGCTTAGGGATGCACCCCACCATGAGTCAGCTCTATGAGGTTTCAGGAACTGCAGACTAGTGCTGGCTGCGGCAGGGCTTGGAAATCACCCGTCACCAGACAGCTGTGGACTCTGCTTCCAGCTCATGCTACACCCCTGGAAAGAGGCTGCACAACCCAGGCACATTGGCTTGGCAACAGTGCAGGGGGCTGTTCCCCACTGCCCCCAGTTGTCTGTGTGCATGCCAACAGGGAACTGGATGTGCAGCCCAACCCTCCACTCAGGAGAAAGACCCTGGTGCCCCTCTCTTCCCAGCCAAGCCCCCTGCACCTAGTGCTCTCAGTTAGCAATGCCTTTCAGTGCCCAAGCTGTACCCAAGCACCCTGAAAACAGGGATGCCACCAGGTCCCCAAGCAACAGCTCATGTATGCAGGGTGCTGAGTCTGCTTAGGTGAGGCTTTGCAATGCTGTTGTGCTGCAGGTCCTCTCTCACTGCTGTGGAGACTGCTGTCTCTCTGGACTGGGGACAATGCTCCTCCCTGGTGTGGATGTGGGTGGCCTTGCTGCCTACCTTCTGCAGGTAGAGAATCATTCCCTTCAGGATGGCGTGGAAGGGCTTCCAGCCGCGCTTCCCTCGGGGTGCTGCCAGGGAGGAGAGAGCAGCTCAGACATCAGTGTCAGAATTGAGCGGGGGGGGAAAAGCCACCCCCCACCCTCTTCCAGCCAGTCCTGCCACGACGCACGTCACCCCACCCCCGGGACAGGCAGCACGCCAGGACTGTCCCTGCGCACCTGAGCCCGTGCAGGCCGTGTGGCTGGCAGATGGTGCTGCTGGCAGGGGGGCCGCTGCTGCCTCCAGGGGCCAGCGCTGTGCTGCGCTCCCCCTGTGCCCCCCCTGTGCTCCCTGCCTTGCTGCTTGTGCTCGGCTTCACCACTGCCTCTGTGCTGGGGCACTGGGACAAGGCAGTGCTGCCTGCCAGGTAATGCTGGCTTTGAAGGGCAGCTGCATCTAATCACATCTAGGCAGCATTAGATGGCCAGGGCTTAGGAGGGATTTTATGGGGAATACGGTGAACGTGCCTGGCAGTGCCCAACCAGCTGCAGCCCGCTGTGTGCCTTGTCTATCACACCACAGGACCCTTCCCTTCATCCACACAATCCTGTGGCAGGGTTGCAACCCTCAGAGACCCCACCCCAGCACCCTGCCTGCCCCTTTCCCAGTGCTGTGGGCAGGGAGAGGCTTTCCAGCTCCTCAGCCTGAGGACTGAATTATGCCTGGCACAGCCAGACAGACAAGGCACTGATGCTGGAGGCTGGCATAAAGCTGCAGATGGACATCACATAGTGACTCCTGCCCTGCTTCCCATTTGGTTCTGGAGTTCACTGGTGCCCTCTTGCCCCAAGTGCCCCTCACAGACTCCCCAGGCACCTACTTTTCTTGCAGTCGGGATCAGCGTGGATCTTGCGGACTAACAGCCCGTGCTTGTAAGTGGCAATGCTGGCGTCCTGGGAAAAGTCCAGAAAGGGGTTACTGCAGCTGCTGATGCGCTTGATGGACTTTGGGTTGGGATCTGCCAGCTCCGAGAGGGACTTTCTCAGCTCCTCTTCATCTCTGCCAATCAGATTTGGGTGGAGAATGAGTTTGTTTCCTTTCTGGGGACAGCAAATACCAAGTTCCCCACTGGCCGGTGCCACTTTTAGGCCTGTCTTCTGAAAGGAAAGCCAGGAGCAGCAGGCCAGGATGGCAATCTTCCATCAGCACTGGTGAGCATCCCAAACCTAGCCATGCCTATGCCCCCCTGTCTCTCTAGACAGCTGAGGTGCTGCCTGATCCCTTGAAAGATAAGGCACTGGGCTTTTGCTGCTGATTCAGAGTGGGACTCCTGCCTGCCCCAGGGAATGAGAAGCCTTTTTTTGGGCAGGAGTGCAACAGATACCAGCCAGGCTGATGAGTCAGGAGTGATGGGGGAGCAGTACCCCAAGGCTTGGCACTACCACAGCTCACCAGCCCATGGCATACAGGCTCACCGGTCTTCAGCTGGTAGGAAGGATGGTATAGAATGGACTGCCCCCACAAGGAGAGACCCAGGCTCTGGCCCCACATTTTAAGGGTGGCAGCCAGACCACAGGGTCCAGAGCCAGAGGCGAAGGGGTGCAGGGAAGGTCTTGGGCAGTACCATCCAGGAGCAGGAAGAGGTGTGGGCAGGGTGTAGGTAGCCCGCTCCCACTGGGTCACAGCCCCTCACTATGGGCAGGTTGCACCGGTGCCGCTTCCCCCATCCACAGGAAGATGTGGGAGCCCAGAGCTGCTGCCCCCCCACTCCCTCAGCCACTTGCTGCTAATTAAACCCCTCAGCATCTGCCGGCGTCTCCATGGCAGCGGTCGAGTGCATCGCTCAGCGCTGGGTAGCACCAGGCTGATTAATCCCTGCAGCGCAGGCGCTGCTGCTCCTGCTGCTGGAGATGGCAGCTGTGGGCGAGGGTGCAGGCACCCTGTGGGGCCCTGGCACAGCCACAGCACCTCCAGAGCCTGTCTATTCCCACCCTGGGCACAGCCACCAAGGCACAAACCCAGGCCGAAGCTGTGAGAAGCCAACCTCAGGTGGCTTTCCCCCGGCACGCTGGAGAAGGGGCCCCATGGCAGTGAGGGCAGCCAGGGGTACATTGTCTGCACCCCACACGAGCCCATCCCAAGCTCCCTCTCCTTCCCTCATCCTCACAGGGGCACCTGCCTTGCAGCATCGTGGTTTGTGCAGCCTCTGGGGCTAGGTGGATTGCCTGCCCACCCAGCGCCATGCAGCAGCATCCCCCGCAGGGGTACTTACATGGCCCACTGCAGCTTCTCATTCTTGATGGAGCCGTACAGCGCCTGCACAGAGAAGAGTGGGGGGTCAGCAGGACAGCGGTGCCAGGCTGGGGGTCTGCTCCGGGGGACAGAGGAGGCACGCCAGACTGGCTCAGGTACTCCTGAGGCTAAGGTAACCCCATGTCAGTTTGTTCCAGTCCAGCTCTGTCCTGGCTAGGCTAGCCAGCTGACCTCAGTTTAAGGTTACAGACACATCGTCTTGGGGACCACGGGATCTGCAAACCCCCCCACACCCCAAAGAAATACTGGGGATAGCCTTGGCATTTTGCCCTCTCCTACCCTTTGTCTCTACCTGCCCGTGACAGTGCCACCGTGTTAGAAGCATAATGGTGAGGCATACCTAACATTTCCAAGTGCTTGGGAGAGCTGTTTCTCCCTATTCCAAAGTGTTCCAGGCTGGTAAAAATGACAGTCTTCAGGAGGCCTGAACTCAAGGAGAACAAGCTTTTGAGACAGACTTCTTTGGTGCATGCCTTCACCCTGCTCAGTGGGACCTTAGCCTGCTCCAGGGCCTCCAGAAGCTCCATGCCACAAGACACCACAGCCAACAACTTCACAGCAGTCAGCCACTCACCCTGGGCTGGCAGAGACCAGCTCATGGCAGCACCCAGCACTCCCCAGCAATGCATTGCTCCCACAGGAGCACACTTTGTGAGAGACTTCAGCACTGCTGGCCTGCGCTGGCATGCTGTCCTTTATGAAGCCCTCAGAGGACCTTGTCCTCTTGGCTGGTCAAGGCAGGAGCTTGGAGTGGCTGTGGCCTGTCTCCACCCCCTCCTCAGCACCTCCAAACACTTCTCCCTTCTTGGAGACCCAAACAACACCCATCTGAGCAAGGCAAGGTCTGCTGCCTGTATTTCTGCACAGGAACAAGCTAAGCCTGCCTGCAGCAGGATACTCCAGGGCCCCACTCCCAAGCGTTTGTCCAGTTTGAGCTGGGTGCAAGCCAGCAGTGCTCAGCACAGCTCTGCAGTCAGGGAGGCTCCAGAGAGGGTTTCAATACAGTGCTCACAGAGGGCTTCAGAGCAAGATCTAGAAGGCATCCTCCTTGAAGGAAAATAATTGAGTCTTGCACAGGCTGTTCATGCAGCTGTCAACATCCATCACTGGGCCGGAGACTGCTGCTGAGAAATCTTGCTGGTGGCTGAGAAAGTACAGCTGGAGGCGTGCAGGAGCCCGGGAATGCTGGCCAGCAGACAGGCCCCAGCGGTGTCTGGGGAAGGGACATCCATCACTCCCAAGAGGTGCAGCAGCCAAGATGGAGCGGGAACCCAGCTCCTTCCACACTTCCCATCAGGGAAATGCTGGCATAGCACCAGCTTGTTTCTCAGAGGAGGAAAGGATTGTCTCAATCTAGCAGGCAGAAAGTAGGGTTCAGTTCTCTCCTGGGAAGACAGGAGACCTATAAAGAGGTAATGGCCTCAGAGCCTGAGAGATTTAATCCCAGACCCATTCATACAGTCCCAGTGCCAGAGGGGGAGGATGCTAACTTGTGAGCAGGAGGTACCCACCAGTGGGCTGGCAGCAAGGCAGCCAGAGGAGCAAAGAGACTTAGTGAAGAATCTGGGAGGGAAAAAGCAATCCAAAGCCCTGCAGAACATAATCTGGGAGCAGAGCAGGGGGATAAGCAGGATCTCAGAGCAATGTAGATGATAAGGAGTCACTATGGGAAACAGAAGGGAAGGGATCTTAGTGCCAGGGATGCAGCTGAAAAATACTGAGAATCAACAGACACAAAAAGGAGACTAAAAAAAATGGCATAGAGTAGTGGGCACTGGAAACAGCAGAAAAGCACCTCAGAAAGAGTGGGCAGAATGGCACACGTGGCTTGGCTTCCATCTGGCTCATTGGTGATACACAGAAGTGTCAACTCCCTGCCCCAAGGAAGGAAGATCTGAGCCAGCTGAGCAGAGATTTTGGAGGGCTGGAGTCCTCTCCAGCCCTGTGCAGGGCTTGCAGGAGGTTTGCTGCTAAATGATGAGTGAATGAGCCAATAGAAGAAGATGCTAGAGGAGTAATTTGGGAAGGCGCAGTTCTGGATAACAGCCTGGCAGAGTACTGTGTTACAAAAACCTGGGCCCTGGGACTCCGGCTCAATACTTCAAAGGCTGAACTGCCTTATGGCTTCAAAAGGATCCAGCTGCCCTGCTACAAGCCCCAAGAGCATCCCACCAAGCCCATTACCAGCAGGGGCTGTTCAACACTCCTGTGCAAGGGGACAGTGGGAGACAAACAGGAAAACTGTGCGATTGAGAAGGCAACACAAAGCTTTACATAGACACTTAAAACCCACCAAAATTCTGCTTGGCTAAACACCAGCCCAAACCAAAACTAATCTCAGGTACAAAGCTGGTGGACTTGGCCCAAGTCCTAGTTGAGGAGATGCATTCCAGCCACAAAGCCCACCCTGCTGTTCTGGTCCTGTAGCAGAGCCACTGCCTGTCAGTCCACAAAATTCTGGTGCACAGATTGTTTCTGCTGGGGAAGTGCAGGTGACGCAGGTTCCTGAAGCCTAACTCACAGCCACGTCAGCAGAGACCAGAGGCACCAGATTCATCGCTCAGCAGGTCCCTCTCTCTAGACTCTCTTTGCTCCCTGGATTCATTTCCCCTGGGCCAAAAGTACAGCAACCCTTGGCATCTCTGAGCTTGCAAGTACAACCCAAGAGAAAGCTGGGCACTGGCCACATGCCAGCCACTATGGATGATGACCCCAAGCACAGTTGGGGTTTTTTGCCATCGCTGGGTTATGAGCTCACTGTTGCAGCATGCCAGGCCAATCAGCTAGCTCTGCCCTAGACATGCGCAATGCTAAAGAGACCTAGGAATGTCTCTAGGGGATTTCTAACTGAATCAACATCTTTCTTTGGTGCTTTCCCTCCCAAAAGCAGGCTGAGAGGCTGTCCGTGTGTCCTGCTCTACCAAACATCTCAAGGACAGTGGAGGGGCTGCACTGGCAAGAGGCAGGTGGCTCTGATGTTCTCGCCCAGCCATGCTGGGGACAGCCTATGTAAGCAGGGTAGGGAGAAGACACCCACCTTCAGCTTCTCAGCTCAGATCAGACCAGAGGCAAGGTCCAGTGATGGTCTGTGGAGCTGAGCAACAAGCTGGCCTGAACACAGCTTTGGCATGGGATTGCACTGAGGGCTGTAGCTCAGCACTCAAGTAACATATGAAGGTTGAGGCAGGAATTTCAGCATCCGGATGAAGGTTTTAACCCTTTCTGGAGTGCTTCTTTTATGCATCATAACTCTTATGGATACATCCCCTTTCCAGTCTGCTAGTTCCTCTACTAAACACAATGCTCAGCTCTCCATGCAGCAAGGTGCACATCAAGGCTCCCCTTCCTCTTTGTCAGCCCTGTGACCAGCCATGGGTTCATGACATTCAAGACAGACTTCACAGCCACCAAGCACCCTCCCTGTCATTCTACCTCTCTCGCTGATTGACAGCATTTAAATATGAAAGCTCAATTGCTGGCTGTCCCCAACTTTTTCTTAGCAAAATATCTTTGCTACACCCAGCCACAAAGCTCTGTGAGGTCCTCCAGGCATGCAGACATCTCAGCTGCACTCATCCGAACAGTAGGGTCAGATCAAGGCTGTATGTCAGATGGAACTGTACCTGTGTTGGGTCCCTAATTCACTTTGGCAGGTCCCACCCCCTCTGCTCCCCCCTCCCCATCCCGCACCTCCTGCACCTCCACAGCATGCACAACCCATGCTCAAGAGCAACTCATCACCTGGCACATACCAGCCCTACTGCATACACTGTCATCTCCCCCCTCCCCTTTGCTGCACAGGGGCTCCTGTGTGCACACAGAGCAGACTGACTTGGGGACAGACGTTTTTTCCCGTAGAAGGGACTGTCACGGGGACAATGTCCTGTGCATCACTTCCACCCTGCTGCAGTCATGGGTGGCAGCAGGTGACAGCTACCTATCCCAGCCCCACACTTTTGACTCAGTAACATTGTAAGCTGCATCAGCCTCTTTCAAAATATTCTAGCCACTCCTTGCCCAGGCAACTATCATCCCCAGGACAGCAGACCCTTCCCAGAGCAGCCCCACGGCGCGGGAAGCAGCGACCGAGCATCTCCCAACTGCATGTTTCCATCCGAGTGCGTCACAACTTAATGCTGCCCCCAGACCGTACTGCGCTATGACAGCACCGCGGCTCGGCACGGCCCCGATGGCCCCGCCGGGCTGGTTTTGTCCACGGGGGCAGCCCAAGTAGCTTGGGGTAACCCTGACTGCTCTGCCCCAGCCTGCCTGCGAGGAGGGGGCTGATAAGCGTTCTTCTCCCGCTACTACACCCGAGGCAGGCACCCGACCGAAGCACGGCGCGCCCAGAGACAGCCTGTTCGCTTCTTCCCACCTAGGACCGATGCGCACCAGCCTAACACCTCCAAAAAGCTTAACGATGACGGCTCACAGCGAGCAAGCTCCTGGCAGTAAAAAGCCCTTTTTTGTCCAGCCACTTCTTCCTCTCAAACTCTGCTCGGCTGGGAGCCGGGGCTGCGGCGTTACCCCTCCGCGTTGCCTTGCGGCTCTCCCTGACGCTCAGGTGGGCGCCAGTCTGCCCGGGCTGGGCTGGCCAGGGCACGGCGCAGAGCAGCCCTTGGCAGAGAGCCCGCAGAGCCTGTCACTTATGCTAAGCCGTAGGGCAGGTCCCAGCGGTACGGCTCTGTCCTGGATTCCTCTCGCAGCGATGTTTTCGAGCAAGCACTGCTGCCAGACCACTGTAAGCGGCGCAATGTCACCCAGGTCTTGCCGCGCTCCCGCCACTCCCGTGATCGGGGTGGGATGGCGGGGGTGGGGGGAGAAATCCAGGCTTAGGGACGGGGACCCTCGGACGGAGGGGGCACGGTGGAGACCCGGCTCCGCAGAAAGCAGACAGGAGATGGGGCATGGTGGCTCGCTACATCCGTACCAGGGCTGAGGCGCTTGCAGCGGGCGGGGCGGCGACTGTCCGGGCATGTTCACCCGCCCATGTCCCCGCCGGGGCGCAGGGCGCTGCACATCCCCCCGCGGCGCTCCCCGCTCCCCCGATCCGCCGCTTACCGGCTTCTTCTTACGGCGGCTCTGGATGCGGCTGACCACCAGGTCGGTGTAGAGCACCGGCTTGAGGGTGCGGGAGCGCTGGGGCCAGCCGTAGCAGAAGGTTTCCACGCCGCGGTAGTTGCGCCCGTAGCGCACCGAGCACATGGAGCGGGACCGCATGCGCCCCGCGCTGCTGTTGATGCTGTTGACGCCGATCATCCTGCCGGCGGCGGCGGGGGGGCGGCGGGGCGCCCGGCGCGGAGCCCGGCGGCCCTGCCCTGCCCTGCCGTGCCCTGCCCTGCCTGCCGCGGCCGC
Organism: Anomalospiza imberbis; assembly: GCF_031753505.1. Classification (NCBI taxonomy): domain Eukaryota; kingdom Metazoa; phylum Chordata; class Aves; order Passeriformes; family Viduidae; genus Anomalospiza; species Anomalospiza imberbis. Next base: position 16,287,155 of record NC_089688.1, read on the forward strand.
GCTGCCGCCGCCGCCTGTTGAAGCGGGGCCGGGCCGGGCCGGGCTCGGCGGCGGCTCCCGACAGAGGCGGGGCTGCCCCGCCCCGCCCGCCGCAGCCAATGGCGACCCGCGGCGCCCGGCCGGGCTGAGCCGCGCCGAGGGGCCGGCGGTGGGCATCCCACCTGGTGGGACAGTGTCCCTAGCGGTGATGCCACACGAGTTGCCCGAGCTGCCTCCGGTGCACCACCTCGCCGTCCCTGCCTCCTTTCTGAGGAGAGTGGGAGCAGGTGGCTGTACCTTCCTGGGGGGCCGCGGTGGTGACATCTCCCGAGTTTCAGGGGCTAGGTGGCACCTCCACTCTGTTCCAGCTGGGCAGGCTTCAGAGCTGCTGCTTCAGCTCGGCCCACACCAGGGACCTACAAAGCCTTTAGGAGATGGGCCCAGTGGAGATGTGCTCAGACTTTCCATCTTCAGTGCTCACCCCACACTTAAGCCTCTTGCCTGTCCCTCCCAGGTCAGGCCAGAAACATCAGGAGCTACAGGCACCCAGCTGGCTAAGGGCAGGACAAAGATGCTTCAGGCAGTTGCTCCTGTGAAGAAGCAAAGAGCTGGGCATCCTTGCAGAAAGCACAAGGATCGATACGTAATTTAGTTAGGCTTGACTGAGCAGGAGATGCAGCCAGTGGAGAGGGGGAAATTTTCCACTCTGTCCTAACTGTTTGGCATAGTGATCATTTTGACACAACTTGTGAGGGAGCGAGCATGGATGTCTGGCACGTCAGACAGTACTGGGCTGCCCCTGAGGCCTGGGGGAGCCAGGGGAGCCAGGGGCAGGGCAGCCTATTGTTCCCAGGGGAAACAGGCAAAAAAAAAAAAAAAAAAAAACAAAAAAAACCTAGCCCAGGGGATTAGACTGAGCAAGCGTTCCTGTGATTATAGCTCAGAGGTGGGAGCCAGGGCTTTCTTCCCACATTGCTAATCACTTACCCAGCACTCTGAGCGTCTGAGCCCTGCTGTTGTGCCTCCAAGCTGGAAGGTGGGGGCCCATCCTACCTTCCTCCCCCGAGGACCCGACTGCATTGTCAGGCTTAATTCATTAACATTTGTGACGTACTCTGGTCTCCTAGGCTGGCAGGCAGCACTGATTTGGCTCACTCCTGCAATTGCTAAGCAGTGCTGGTGAGAAATGGGGTCCAATTTGGCCCTACTGTTGTTTCTGCCAGTCAGTAAAGCACAAGGTTAAGCTAAAAGAGTAAGGAAGATGGGGATGAGCTAAGGCTCCACAAAGTGATCAATCACATAAAGGTCAAATCCACATCTGAAATGTAACAGACAATCAGCAATGGTCAGTGAAATCCCAGGGGGCCTGGGCTGGAATCACACTGTCAAAAGAAAAGCAGTATCTCAAGAGCTAACCAAAATATCACCATCTCCAGGATGTCCGGCTTCCCCCTCCCTCCTTGTTGCATGGGCAGCTGCTGTCATATGGCCACAGGAGTTCAGGCCCAAGACTGCAGATGTGGGCATCTTCAGGCACAGCATTATATGGGTTCTTATATCCCTGGCATGGTTCCATGACTGATCAGGGGGACATCTCAGCTGGAGAGCTGGGCAGCCCTGCCTGCAGAGTATAGTTCTCCAGGGGAGCTTTCAGAGACAGAGGAAAGGGTTTCCAGCAGCATGCTGGTAAGGCAGCACTGCCTTAGTTCCAGCAGCAGTGCTGTGAAGGGCATAGTGAGGCACTGGTGGTGAGGGGGATGTGATGCTCAGCTGTGAAAGCTCTTCAAGTGTTTTCATTGCTGCTGCATAAAAATGGGACTGTTTACACGTATTATCTAGTAGCAGATAAAGTTCTCATCTGACTCAAGCTGCCACATGCTCTCAGGCATCATGCTGTGCTTATCTTGGGACTCCCTGCAGCCAGAGACAAGGGGAGTGCTCTGGCTCCCTGTGGGTCTATTCCTGATGCTGTTCTCAGAGTCACAGGGGATGGTGGCCTTGTGCTCCTGCAGCCACCTAGGTCCTGCTCTGCTGCCCCAGTTCCCTGGTAGTGAGTGCTTTGGGTGAGAGCCACCTCCAGCCCTCCAGCTCTGAAGTCCATGGGGTAGCAGCCTGTGCTATCTACCCAGGCAGGCTTGGAAGAGCCCCCAGGACCTTTCTTCTGTGGTGCTGGAGCTTCCCAAGACCTGGCCTACAGCTTTGGGAAGCTCCTGTGAAGCCCGCCTTCCCCTCCTCTTACCCTTAGGAAATGCATGTGCTCCTGGAATGCTAAAATTAGCCAGCCAGCTGTGCAGCACACTTGCACAGGAGCCTCAGTCCCCAGGCACAGCCTGCCAGCCAGGTCTGCCAAGGAGGAAGCATCCTGCTTGGGGTAACAGTGCTAATGCAGGCTGACACAGGGAGGGCAGCAGGAGAGCCTTTCCCCATTTGCCCTTGAGCCTGTGCAGGGACCACAAAGCATCAAGCAGCCAAAAGTGGTGGGCAGAAGGGAAAGAGTGTCTTCTCTGGATGAGCTGGCTAAGGCTGCCCAAGATTCCCTTGTCAGTTCTTCTCCCAGCACCAGCCAACAGCACTTTCTCCATCTCACCTTCCCCAGAAATCTACTCCACCTTGCACAGGCAGGGGGTTTCCAAAGTGGAGTGGTGCTTCAGGCACTTCAGAAGAGCTGCAGCCTGCCCTTCCTGAGGTTCCTCACACTGTCTTTCACTCCCCCTCCCCAGCATGGCTCCGGTACAGAGGCGGCTGAAAAGCGGCAGTGGGAAGCACCGCAGCTGCAGAGGGAGCAGGCCATTTTTAGCAGAGCAGCCTCCCAGCTGCTGGGCTGCTGGCAGAGCTGTGCAGGGCTGTGCTGCAGCACTGCAGCCTTCCTCCACTTCCTTACACCCAGCAAAGGTCTTGGCCCCTGCCTGTGAGAGAAAGCCTGTAGCTTCATGGCACTTCCTTGCTGTCCTATTTCCCTCCCTGTCTGGGATCTGATGTGGTAACTTCATCTCATGTGCTTGAACTGCTGGTGTTCTGAGGGGCTGAGTTTAACAGGGCAATGCTTCAAGTGTGGGCACCCAACCACAGGGCAGTGAGGGATGCAAAGGGGGCACACCAAGAAGTCTGTGGAGCTCAGATACTCCAAGGTGTAGCAGCACTGAAGGGCCAGAGCTCACATTTCATAGATTTCCATACATTTCATAGGTTTCCATCCATTTTTTGTGCTTAAAGCCTTTTCTGGAGCTGGGTTTAAAATTAGAGGAGAATTTTTCCCAAGTAACTTCTTTTACTGGCAAAGTGTGGGCTGAGAGGGAGGACAGCCCTATTGAGAACTGCTGGTAACCCTTTAATGATGGGGTGAGCGACACAACCAGGAATAGACCCACAAAGGCTGAAAAGGGAGCTCAGCTTTTCATCCTCTGTTGCCTTTTTTCATCAACCACCTCCCCCCCCCGTGGCTCCAGCACCCTGTGGGAACCCATCTTCCACATCACGAGTATTGGCCAACTGCAGCGCTTCACCGACAGCAGCAGTTTCTGCCCAGCAGACCCCATGGGAGCTAAGCCTATTCCCAGGGTCTGAGACAGGGAGACAGCAGCTCAGAAAATCCTCCTGATAGCAGGCAATGCCAGGGAAGCGCAGCAGTCCAAGGCCAGAGGTGCTTGCTGAACACTGCTCTCTCTGACCAAACCCCTCTAGGAACTGGGTCAGGCAGGGAGAAGGCAGGAGTCCCCCAGTCCCATCAGTGTGGTGAGTTCCCAGCTCTGAGGTTTTAACTTCCAGCCCACTCTCCCCATCGTGATGCCTTGCTCATGTCACCTCTACCACCAGAGATGGCTCCAGTCCCAGGGCCTGGCCAAAGTTTTGGGTCCCAGTGCTTCAGGGAGTCAGAAAGGGCTGAGTACCACAGGACTGATGCCAGGAAGCCTCTGGCTGCAGCTGGGCAAACCAGCCCTAGTAAGCTGCCCCATGTGTGCTCCCTTGCCTGCAACACAGGCACAGCAAGAGGAATGAGGGAATCAGAACCCCAGGCTAAGCTCCAGTGTCCTGCTGGGGGAATGGAGCAGCCCATGTTCCCCTCAGCAAGGCAGGAGCACAACTGCAGGTTCAGGGATCATCACTGTTCTTGCATGTAAATGCATCTTGCATTCATAGCATCTCATGTGATCCAGCCCAAAGCTCTCACTTCTGCTCCTGCTGCTTGGCCAGCCATGGAGAACAACCAAATTTACCTTGAGCAGCTCCTTGGGGAAGTCAGTGCCTCCATTGAGTCCCTCCAAGTTGCCAATGAAGTCGGAGCAGGACATTCTCTTCCCAATGTTCTGGGGGAGTCAGGGGCAGAGAAACATCAGGATTACCTTTGGGACAGAGGTCATTGCTGGCTGAAGCAGGTCCCACAGCCCACAAACAAACACGCCAACTCTGCAGAGGGGTGAGGGACCATCCAGGTCTCTGGAAGGCTGCTTGCAGGTACAGGGAAGCTGCTGGCTTTGCAGACACTCCAGGAGTTTTAAGTAGCCTCCTTTTTCAAAATTGTGTGCTCCCTGCTCCCAAGGGTGGCTGTTTTTGGAGTCTTATTCCCACCTTCTTTTCCTGTTCAGTTTTCTTTTCTCTCCTCATTCCACCTCTACATCTTTCAGCTCAGCAAGTCTCCTTCAAAGCCCCACTCTCTCCTTCATTAGCCCCCCCTCTGATTTAGCCTTTCTCGCCTCTCCTCACCAAACACATTAAGGGTGACAAGCTCTTACGGGCCCAGGGTCCCATGCCTCCTGCTCGTGTGGCACTGTCCTCACTCTTCCCTGAGCACCTACAGTTTCAGGGTGGTGAGGTCAGACAGGGGACAGACTGGAGCAATGGCAGTGGTAACTTACATGTCCATGCAGATCTGTGTTTAGCAGCATCAGGGCGCACGTGAGGGTGTGGGCTCCATCTGCAGCACAAGCAGAGGAAAGGAATTAGAGCCCCCAGCCCAGCCCTGCAGCTGGTGCTCCAGTGCCTCACCATCTTAGGAAGGCTATGGGGTCTCTGAGCCCCCAGTACAGCACTGAGCCCCCTCCTCCCACCCTGGACACAAGGGGACACAGCAGTCACTGCAGTGCTGACAGCCTGCAGGTAAGTAGGCTGGTTCCAAACCTGAGCATACAAATTCCCTTCCAAGCCTGCTGCCCCTATAGCTAGGCAGTGATGCTGTAGCTAATCCTGCAGAGCTCCTAGCATGGCAAGGTAGGACTGACACAGCGTCTGCCAGCCAGGCAGCCCAAACCTCACCAGTCCCAGAGCCAGCCCAGAGCAGACCCAGAAGCAGACTCATTCTGTGTGAATGCAAACAGAAGTGGTGTGAAGACATGAAATAGTACAAAGTGGGTGTGCTCCCCAAATGCTAGGCACACAAGTTTCCTCACTTAGATATGCCCTGAGCTGAGGGTCTGAGAGCTGTGGTCTATTTGGTGAGGAGTGTGCTAAGTATGTCTCTTGTGTTAATCTGCTCAAGGTCAAAATTAAGAATGGGTTGAGCCCTAATTATGCATCATCCAACCAGATCAAGGCTTAAAAAAAATAAAATCTAAAGCATCTGTCATTTGAGGGAAATGACATACTAGGAGTATCTTCTAAGGCATCAGTATAGGCTCTCTGCCTGCTCTCTAGTTTCAGTCTGAGCACATTCATTGAGCTGACAAACTCATAGGTTCCTCTGAAACACACAAATGCACACACAGACACACACTCCCCACAGACATGCACAGTTTCTTACCTTCTGAAGAGATGGCATTGGGATTACACTCGTAGTAGCGCTGGGAAAAATGAGCCAGCACTCGCTCTCGTTCTTGCGTCTCTCCCATCAAGGCCAGCTCTTTTAGAAAGGACCTGAAAAAGCAGCAGCAGGGTTGGTCGCACATGAAACCCACTGCAGTTTCTTCAACTCACCCTGTGCAGGAATGGAGCTGTGCTTTCTGGTTTCAAGACCTTCCTGTGTGCTGGATGAAGCCCTGTTTTGCAGAACCTCCCCTCCCTCCAAACCCACTGTGAGACTCTCCTCCAAATTCACAGCACTATATCCTGCTGGCACATCGCAGAGACCTACAACCAATCCCAGGGGCTACACTGGGGAAGGAGGTAGGTGTAACAACAGAAGGATTTGAGCTCAAGACTTGGAAAGTGAGGCCTGGGTGAACCAGATTGTCATTCAACTGCACTGACCATTGAGTTAAGACCAGGAGCATTTTTTCTTGGTTGCGTGGCTGAGAGTCCATCTTGGAAATCACCCTCTCCTATTTAAGAGGAAAGAGGATCTCCAGGTGGCCATCATGGGGTCTGCTTGCTCCTGCAGATCTCTGTGTGGTTGCAGAGCTGCAGAGGGCACGGTCTGGTGGGACCCTGCTCTGGTGGCCACCACAGGCATACATGTACACACACTCAGTTCTGACCTGAGAGCCTGATCCAGACTCATCCCTGTGAACACGAAGAACTTCAGATATTCCCCTGCCACCATCCTGCTGAACTCATTGCTGAAATAGAGAAGGGGGAGGGTGAGAATAGAATCAACCAGGCTGTGGGGACAGCAAAAGGCACACAGGGTTCGGGTGGATTCCAGGAGGCTGGGAGCTCCCCAGGGTTGCGAGAAGCCTGCCAAGGACAGAGACACCCCATGCTCCCATGAAACTCAGAGAAGTCACCCACAAACTCACTGGAAATACTGGGCATATAAGAGAAAATGGAGAAGCTATAGAGGGAAGGGCCCACGAGAGGTCAGCTAGCCATCCCCATGCCCCAACACCTTACTGAAGCATCCAAGATGCAGTCATGGTAGGAAGGTATGAAAATCTGGATGTCTCCTAGGTTTTAAGACCTTTAGAGGGAACACCTGGTACAAATGTACCAGTTGCAAGAAGCGGGTTTTGTGGTCCTGCCAGCAGCTCCTTGCCAGCCTGGTGCCCCACAAGGGCAGTAGCTGCAGGTGCACTGTGGGCGCAAGTGAGCTCCTTGCAGAATGGAACATTCCTTCCAAATACCCACACGTACTTCTTCCCCAGGTGGCGAGCCACATCAGCTTTTTTAAAGCCATCCAGGTTGTAGAGCCTCTTGGCCAGGCGTTTGGCAGCCTCCAGGTCAGCCTTGTGTCCATTGGAAAGGGTGTCTGTGCTGCCCAGGGCCAGCTGCTCCACGCTGTCCATCTCCAGCTCTGAGTCTGAAACCAGCTGGCTCTGGGGACGGTCGCTGCAATGGGAAGGGACACCACGTCAGCCTGCCTAGAGATCCCCTCCTTGTTCAGCTGCTTAGGAAATGCATGCTCCTCACCCTGCTTTGGAGACTAGCTACTCACTTCTGGGAGCCAGGATGAACTGCACTGGTCAGAGACACTCTGAGGTCAGCTAAGGGAGCTAAGGGAAGGTGTAGGAATGCAGGTTTGGGAGGAGGGGTGGGGTGATGGGGCAGCACCAGTGACTGACTGGACCAAGGCACTCCAACCAACATTCATACTGGATGTAGAAGGAAAGCTAGAGCTACTCCTAAGTGCCCCACTTTGAACCTGTGAAACTGTATGTGTGGGCTTAGGGTCTGCCAAGCTCAGCTGTAGCAGAGACTTGGAGCAGAAACATGTGCACATCACACACTGTCCTACAGCTCTGTACTCATTTTTTAATCTGGACAAACTCCTTGTGCTGATCTTAAATGCAGTTTCTACCCAAGACAAGACAACTCCAATTCACCTTTGCCCACCCACTGATTTCAAAGCACTACACAGAGGGCAAAGATGAGGCAGAGAATGTGAGGACAAAGGAAAACCCCCCTGGCCTCCCAGCTCACAGTGGAGTGCAGTCTTCTCCAGGCTGCCCATCAGCTCTCAGCTCACCACGCCTTAAATGGCCATGTTAGGAGACACTCTTGGCTTGGCCCCCAAAGCAATCTGACTCAGCTGCATAGAAGTTATCCCAACCAAAAGCTGGTTGAATCTAATCAACAACAAATGTTAAGCAACTCTGACCTCGCCCAAGTTTTCTGGCAGCCCTTACAATGTTCCAGTCTGATTTATTTTTAAAAATCTCTAATTGAGTTTTAGGAGGCCTGCTCTCCTGAGCCAATTACCCAGGCCAATCTCCTTGAGGCTCTGCTTTTTTCAAGAAGGACGAGCCTCCTCCTGCTCAGCACTGCCTGTCCCAAGGGAGCCCTGCACAACACTGGCAGGCTGCCTCATGCCTTGGGGGGCTCTCAGTTGCCATCCTCTCCACCTTCCTGTCACCCCCAGCCAGCATGCAGCAGGAGAAGCTGCTCTGCACTCAGACCTGTGGGTCTGACACTTCCCTGGTGCAAGTCCTTGGAGAGATGTGCTTTGCTTGGAACACTGCTGAACTCAGTGGTGCCAGGGGGTGATTGTGGTAAGACCTGGATGGGTGGCTGAGGCAGATTTGTGCCCACTTGGCTCCGGGGAGACTATCCATCACTCCAATGTACCCTGGTGGAAGTGGCCACAAGAGTGGTCACAAGGTCGCCCTGAGCTCACCAGGTCTGACTCCACCAGCTCTGGAGAGCTGGGCAGGCAGCTACCAGCATCACTGTCTGCATCATGAGCACACCCCATCCTGTGGGCAAATCTCCCACCTGCCTAAAAGCTCTTCTCCTCCCAAAACAGACACATTCAAAGGTACTGCTGGCATGGGCCCTGGTTCCTGGCTGTGCCTTCACCGTCTGGCACAGTCAAAGCTGCTCTGAGGGATACCCGACAGCAGAACAGGCTGGGTGCTGCTGGGCCAGTGCTGGGCACACTCCTGGGCCCCACTTCAGCTCCTTGTGTGGCAGCAATCACTGTGACCTCAACCAAGGACAGAGGTCACAGGCTCTTTGATTCCCAGAGGCAGAAGAGATTAATCCATCCCAGTAGCTGGCAGCTGCCAGCCATAGGTTGTAGTGACTGCATTTTTTTGCTAAAATCTTTATCTTTTTTGCTTAAAAATGTTTATCACAAAATCTTATCTTTTCTGCTAAAATCCTTATCACAAGGGCGCAGGCACTGTCCCCTTTGCAACCCAGCAGTTCCAAGGGTGCTTTTCCAGCCACAGGCTGAGCTACAAAATGCAAAGCCGCCCTCTAACACTCTCCATGCTCCAGAGCAAGTTGCTGCTCAGTAACCCTCTCAAAATATTTTAATTCTTCTCTACACCATTCCTAAAACTCCTGATATCCTTCTGGACCTCTTCTATCCTGCGTGAGAGGTTGTCCTCCCTCACACAGCCAGTTCCTGAAGCATTCAGGGACAAACCTAGAGTTCTGAATCTCCCCCCATGACCTCTCTTCCTAATCTATGGACCTCAGCTTTCCTATCTAGTGCTGAGCACCCAGGTGTGGGGCCATTTACAAAATCTCTCTTGTCCTTCAATACCTGTATCTCCCTGCAGGTCCCAGCCTGTGACTACAATTCCTGCCTTGCTTCTTGCAATGGGCATGCAGGGATCTCAAATCTCGAGTCTCAAAGTAGCTCTGCCAGTGGAATTTGCTGCTCCCTCCCTCACCAAGTTCCAGCATTGATTTGGTGCTTTACAGCAAAGCATAACGTTGCTTTCAGGATGCGGCACTATTCAACCATGTTGTGAAATGGGTTTTTTCCTAGCACTCAAGCCACTCTCATGCAGTTAAATATGGATAGTCAGCCTCTGTAGGCTCAGTATGCCCTCTTTGTGGTACCTGTCTGCCACTACTCAAAGCCACAATAGGCTTAGAGAACATGCAGCTTAAAGACAGAAAAACAAGAGTCCAATTCTCAAGTAAATGGAAAGCAGAGCAAGAGACGTGTCCATGTCTGAGGTAATTGAGGTTATGCTAATTTTCTCACCAATGGGCTAATTGCAGGTCTCAGGGTAAGGCTTTTTTGGTGTGTTTAGTAAAGTGACATTTTAGTTTGGCTTGAAGAAACACTGAGATAATATTTTTTATATTAAATACACACTTAAGGAAAAAAGATCAAATAAAGATCAAATTTGATATTGTGCAAGTATCCTTGGTGTGCACGAAATAAATCACTCCTGAGCAGACACAGTGCTAGCTCATCCCTCTCCCTGCTGCCATCACTCACATCATTGAGAGCACAGGTCCCCCTGTCACCTCAGAGGCATTTCCTAGAGCCCAGAGTGCTGCAGTGAGGCACGTCTGGGGGTCTCTGCAGGGAAGGCACATCATTCAGCACAGGGCTCAGGGCTCACCCTGGGACAGAGGCTCTTCACTGACCACTTCCCACCCCAGCTCAGCAGAAGGACTTGTGCTCCCTGCCCTGGAAAGCTGCTGCAGAATCATGGTCCTGCTTAGGGCCACCATACCAAACACACTGCTTCTTCCAGGTCAGAGGGTTCTCCAGGGCCCAAATGTTCCTTCTCAGGGCCAAACACTCCTTTCCTGGAGCTGGATCATCATCTCACCCCAATATTCCTCCTCTAGCCAACTGCCTGGAGCCCAGAAGCAGAGACCACAGCACCTTCCCTGGCTGTAATGCAGTGTGTCACTGCAGGAGTCCTGACATCCTCTCCACCTTGCCACCATCAACCAAGCTTACTCGACACCATGTTCACTTGGTTTTCCAGCAACCAGGAGCAAATCTTCTCCTGGATGTGGAGCAGCAAGAAGGCACTAGTTCTGCAAAGCCAGGCCCAAGAGGCTGACCTCCACCTCCCAGATACCAGCACAGATGTATCTGCATGGTGGGACCCTTCCTGCAGCAACAGCTTGTTTCCCTGGAGCTGGGGTGTGCTCAGCTGAGCTCCTGGGCTGTCCAGGTCCATCCTGACACAGTTCCAGGCAAGATACCTGCTGCAGAAAACTCCAGACCTTTAAACACAACTCAAGTACCTCTTGCTCCCCACATGAGGCTGGTTTCATCTTAAACCATGGTAAGGAGCCTGGTGCAAATCCACAAGGGACAGATGCATGGGACAAAGTAGTACTCACCTCAATTCTGGAAGGCCCATATGCATAGCTAGATTGCCTCTGCCAAGCAAACCAAGCCTGCCTAATGTTGCTGCTAAGAATGTACCAGACCGGATCTTCGGCTGAGCTAAATAAACGCAGCTCCCTCCATCGGTCTCAGTGGAACGACTTTGATTTATGACAGCAAAAATCTGGGCCAGTTCATTCCTCACAAAATTGAAGTTAGGGCTGGGAGGACACTTGAAGGTCAGCTAGACCAGCCTCCAACCACAGGCACGGCTGGTTGTGCTTTCTGGCAGCTCTGGAGTCAAACAATCACCCAGCCACAGCAGCACCCACCAGCATCACTGCTGACAGATCCAGAGAGGACTGAACTTTGGACAGCTGTGCCCCCCCTCAGTCTTGTTTCTCTGCAGACTTCCAGAACCTCCCCTGCAGCACCAGCATTCTCTGGAGATGTCTATTTGTCCTCTATCAACCCATCCCACCAGCTCTTCTTGTGAAGGACACAACTGCTCCTGTAGAGGACAGGGACTGACACTAAAATCCCACCAAACAATTTCTGGTGCCAGCTGAGAGCCTTAAATATCCAGTTACTCACCTGCTGGATGGAGGGTGGTCTTCTCCTTCAAAGACACAGATGCTATAGAGTCAGCACAGGAAAACCTGGGTGTCTTGGACCCTTGGGCCAAGACCAGCCTTGGGGCTCTGAGTCAGATCTAAGAGCTGGAATTAATGCCTGACACACGGGGCTGCATCCCACAGGTATGTGCTCATGCCTCTGTGGGCAGACCTGCCATCCCTGGGATCCACTGTCTTTTATGCCGTGGTGGGCTGATGCGTTCTATGTCCTGGCTTCTGCTGCTCTTCGTGGCTCGCATAGGAGAAAATTGCCCCCAGGCTTGTCCTTTATTTCTTGCTGTGCCAATGCTTGTAGGGAGACCTCTTCATCCTGCACCCTAGCCTTGTCTCCCTACTGTGCTATCACCCCAGCCCATCCCATACCTCCCTTACCCTATCTTCATCCTTTCCTCAAGGTCCACCTTCCTCTGCATAGCTCTCAGCCTCAACCTCCTCCATCACACCACGAATCCACCTCACGGGGTCCCAAACTGGGCGCAGCCCTTCAAGGCATCCTCAGCAGTTTGCCCAGTGCTACCTGGGAGCTCAGGTCAGCTGAGAGACCTGCGCTGGCTCTGGGAGGGGAGGGGCACCGGCTCCCCGAGCGCTGCAGTACCAAAAGGACCTTATAAAGAAAGGCAGCGGAGCCGGCTGGCCGGCCCCGTGCTCCAGCACACGCCAGCAGCCGCGCTCTGGCAGGGACGCAGCTCTGACTCCCGGCGCATCCTCCGCCCGGGCCGGCTGCCAGCCCCACGGGCTCCCCGCTCCTCCCACACAGCCGCAGCTCCAGGGCTGAGCTCTCCCTCTAGCGAGGCTCCAGGCGCGCTGCCCTCGCCGTGGTACCTGGCCCCTTTCACCAGGCGGTTTGCAGCCCCACCTCTGATGTAGCTTCTCCCGCCTACCCTTCTTTCTGTCCCACCGCAGGCACGCCCCGATGAGGTCCCAGCAGAACCTGCCTCGCTCGGGAGGCGAGTCACGTCTCTTCCCTCCGCGGACGAACCTCAGGGACTGGCATGGCGCCAAAGCTGGCCCCAGAAGAGTGGGATTGCAGGGAAGTTAGGCAGCTGGATTTCAGGGGTCTTGCACCCCCAGAGAGATGCAGGCTGCCCATTTACATTCCTCCAGTCTACCTGTGCTGGTGGCAGTCAGCCTGTATCGCTTGTGACCATGGACAGTGGTGAATGCCGTGCTCTGGCCCTGCTGGCACAGGTGAGGATGCACTATAGTGACTGCAGAGGTTCCTTAACTCCTTTCCTCATCAATTTCCATTGAATACCCCTTAGTGGGAGAATTACAAGGATAAGCTCTGCTCGATCAGATCAGCCCTGCCAGGCATCAGGATCTGCTGGTTCCAGTTCATGAGAACCTTTGAGCAATCAGCCCAGCCACTTCTTCCTCAAACCTGCTTGGGAATCTTCAGCTTCATGGTCAGCTCCGCTGAGAGTCTAGAAAGTTGGTAGCAGCAGTGATTGGGAAGAGGAAAATTCCTGGATCTCTCCCTTGCCAGAAACCTCTGCCTCCTGAGGAATTATCCTGCAGATGATGGGCTGTCTCAGACCCTAGTCCCCCATGCCTTCACTGCTTCCCAACCTAGTTCCTGCTCCCAGCCCAATGTCCTGTCCTTTCCTCTGCACCGGATGGCAGATTCCAACCACACCTGCCTCTCTGCCAACTGCTGCCTGTGAGACTGCAAAGGGAGGCTCACTCCATGCTGGGGAGCAAAGAGCTGGACTGCTCCCTGCTGGGGACCTGCAGCAGGCCCCTGCTCCTCCACACCTCATTTCTCACTGTCTTTCCTGCAGTCTCTGCTTCAGGCCACCACTGGATCCAGGGCACCTGCTCACCTGCTGCAGGGCAGCATGGCAGATCAGAACAGTCCAGGACATGGGCAAGAAACAGGGTCTGAGCTGGACAAAAAAAAAAAATGCTGTGCAGGGACCTACTGATAACCAAGGGAATAGATTCTAAGCAGAGAAAGGTAGTTGATTTGAACTCTGCATGCATGTGTAACAGAAGGTGAGACTGGCAGTTATGGTGCTACAGGAAGTTCAGGCCTTGGGTTCCCCAGGCCAGGGAGCACAGTGGGGACTGCAGCTGCATTTCCCCTGTGCTCCTCTGTCACCAAAGCAGAGTACTCCTGCTGGAAGAGGAGATGACAAGAGGCTCAGCAAAGGTGGGCTCAGCAAAGATCTAGGACAGCTTGTAGGATACACAACATCCCTCCATGGCCTGTGTTGCAGGTCAGCACTGTTCTGAAACCTGAGCTAGGAGCGGAGAACAGTGCCACAGTGTCCTCAGCACTGCCAGCATGTTATGTGCTCCACTGACTATAAACCAGTGAGGAATAATCTCTGTTAAGCCACCGCATTGCTGCTCCTGCTGCCAGCTGTGTCTCTGCACCCTCACACCTGCCTGTGCCCCTGCATTGCTGTGCTGTGGTACAATGGCATCCCATGGACAGTTAGTCAGATACTATCCTTTTGGTTTCTCCAGGGTGCTGTGTTTCAGTCCCTTGCCTTGGCACAGGAATAAGAAGCCATTTCTTCCTGCAGAGAAGCACTGGTCATGGCTGGATACTGTCACCCTTTACTGCCATGCGCCTCCCAGACATGACCAGTTTTGCTGCACAAATTTTGTCAGGCCTCTGTGCTACCACATCTCTGGCTTCAGTGTCCCAAAGGTAGGGAAAGCCTAACCCAGCTCCTCTCTGCCCCAAAAGGCCCTTGGACTGACCCAAGGGCCACAGAGCTGATGCAATATCCCACTCTCCTCTCCTGACTGCAGACATTGGAGAAGACACAGGGCTTACATCTCCACCTGGCCACCCCAAGTTGAGCCTACAAAGATGGCACAGACTGTGACTAGAAGTGACATAGATTTGGTGTGGAAAAGACCAAAGCCTGGAAAGTGGATGAGCGTTTCAGGACGCTCATCTCTGCCCTCCATCTTCCAACGTAAACAAGGCTAAGTAGGTTCAGGAAGCCAGAACAACAAGCAGAAGACCATGGGGCTCCTGCCTTTAAGAAACAAGTGCAGATGGCAAGGAACAAAGTCTACATTAGGGAAACATTGTCAAATTTCTACTGGTAGTCAACTTCAGACTGGCCTCTCCCCATACCATTCCAGATACTGGACTGACTTGCAAAGAAAACTACCACAGGGCTGAAGTTCTAGCATTCCCTGCTTGCTTGGCTGAAGGAAACCTCACAGTCCTCCAGTACCAACAAAGCTGGCAAAGATGGAAAAGGAGTTGTGCTCCCATCAACACACCTACCACAATACCATGATGATCACTGGTCTGATCAGCCACTGCCTAGAAAATCTAGCACGTGCAGTCCTGACCCTTCCCCAGCAACACAAGTTAGGCTCTGGCTGCAAATCAGACCTCACAGCATTAGATTCCACATCAAGCCTTAGTGGCCCAGCTGGACAGCAAGCAACTTTGGTCACTCACCTTGTGTTGGAGGCCAAGGGAGTGCCAAAGCTGTCCTCTGAGTGGCAAGGGCTGTGCCGAGTGCCCTTCCTTCGTTTCCCCTGTTCCTCCTCCCTCTCTGTCCAGGGGGCATCTGTGGCTGAACTGGTCCCAGAGTCTGGCTCTAAGTGAGCCAGAGGAGCAAAATTCTCCTCGATCACCTTGGCGCTGTCTCGGATTTTCCCCTGTATTTCTGGGGTGACCGTTGGGAGGTCAAAAGTGAAAAAGGTCCCATGGGTACGGGCTGGGGAAGAAAGGATGTCAATGGAATCCAGGCTGGTGTAAGATGTGCCTTTGGCTCGATGGGACTCCATGATGGTCTCAAAATGTTTGCTGAAAGAGTCCATGCCATCCTTGGAGAGGCTGTGCCCTAGAAGGAAGGGCACCGGAGACTTGAGCATACCTTGTGTGTCCCGGTCCATGATCCTAGAGAGAAAGAAAGTGAGAAGAACTGATCATTGAAGAGCAAGGGATCAAAACCCCAAAACAAAAGACCACACACTGCTTCAGAAGGAAAATGAGAAGGGTAGAAATCTCTTCTGAACATGTGTAGACCACCAAGGAACTGCCCAAGACACCATGGGAAGCAGGACTGGGCTGGCCTCCCTCCAGACATATGCTTCTCCTTTAATGCACCACAGACTTTTGTTCCTTTAGTGGCTCATCCTCGTAAGAAGCTTATGAGATGGCTACTGCTCCCAATCACTTGACTTGAGCTTAGATCCAATAAAGGGCTCAAGTACTAGAAGCAGGATGTGGTTCAGCTCCATTTCCAACCAAATCTGGAAGTGGCTGAATTTTTCATGAGCCTTCATGAACCTTCTATCACCAAGAAGGCTCCTCCTGAAGCTGCTCAGGACAGCATGACAGCCTCCTCCATGAACACTGCACTGTGGTCACTGAGTATTGTGCTCAGAGCATGACCAACACTCGCCTGCAAGGTCTGCTGGCTGTTTCCACAAGGTGATGTTGGGTCCCAGGAGACATGTGTGACTGAGCACACAGTGATACTGAGCTCCTGGTTTCCCCAGGCAGCACACAGGAAACCTCACACCCATCTCTGGGCTTGGGGATCTGAGCTCACCCATGCCCTAGAGGTCATGATTGGTCCTAGCTCATCATCTTGTCAGGGATCAGTCCCACAGAAATGCCCAGCCTGTCTCCAGTGCTGGTCTGGGTCCAGCCCAACACAGAAGTTTCTAAACCCTGAAGCCCTGAGTGTTTTGTCCTGTAAATGAGGTGAAGTACAGCCTGCCCACCTACCTAAGCACACGACAACACGGATATTTCCATCCCAGAGAACATCAGTGCTTCAGCAGTACAAGCACAAACACAGCCCTAAAACCCTACTTTACTCATAAGCTGCTATCATTTTATTAAAGCAGCAGAAAAGCACTTCTTATGCCACTCTCTCCTCTGATTAGAGGAGAGGAACTGCTCCAGTCTGTCATAACATTTGTTATGAACAAACAGCTTCCTACAGAGGGCTCAGAAGATGCATTGCTGTAACACACGCCAAATTATTTTCATTCATTAGCCTTCATATGCCACTCAAAAATCTCACCCCAATTACTTCAGTAGGCCAAGAGCTGGCAGCTTGACTCCCCCAGAGTGCCAGCTGGTTTCAAGGGGAGTGCAGTGAAGCCAGACACAGGTAAGAAAGGCAGGGTGCAGGCTGATCTCACTCATCCACCAGTGTTTCCCTGGCTGTGCAGCACCATGTGACACTCACGACTCCTGTAGAAGCCCCAGGAGCAGCCACTTCTGAAGCAGCTTTTGGTGAGGACAAGGCAGAAGAGACCTCTTTAGTATCTGCAGATGTGCTTTACAGATGTAAATGTGCATTCTCCATCCCTCCCGCCCAGCCCTATGCTACTAAATCAAGCTAATGCTGTTGATCATTTGGCACTTTGAATCCATGAGGAGGGTGAAAACTGTGCCAGGGAAGATAATACCAGCAGATTGGAAGGAATCTTGTTTCCAGGAGAGGTAGGTAGGCTCATTTTTGTGATCAAGTATATTGCCACCAAGCCACAGAAAAACCATGGCTGGGTTTGTCCACACCATCCAAGCTCTGGAAACAATGTCTTCACCACAAAATATCAAGCACAAAGCCATTCAGTTCAAGGATGTAGCTGCAGCAGCATGGGAGCAATATTGCCTGCTCAGACCCAGGTGTTCCATTAGCCCCTGCTGCACTGCCCAACTCCTCCACCCTCTGCCTTGGTCCCCCAAGAAGGGTCACTGCACTGAGACTGGGCCAGACAAACCCAGCTGAGAGAAGCAGAGGAGAGAAGGAGATGCAGAAGCTGTAATCAAGAATCTGTGCAATGGTGACAGGCAGCAGGAAAGCAAATAAGTTTCCAGCCTTGAGCTGGTGCAGGAGAGGCAGTGATCCTTCCTTAGGAGAGGGCCAGGCAGACTCAGAAGGGAAGAGGATCCAGGAGCCAACAGCACCTCAGGCAAGGCTCTAGGTATGGCATCTGAGCAACTGGGTTTCTGATGTATCTGATGGCTGATGGAGGGAAAAGGGCTCTTCCTACTCTCCCTGCCTGCAGACACATGGTGCTGCAGAGACATGCCGTCCTCGGCAGGGGGGAAGAAAACGGGAAAATCTCTGACCCTCAGTGGTTATAACTCTCTGCTAAATGCTCCTGTGACCCTCCAGCCCCCTGACTTAGCCATGCCCCACGCCTCCAGCTCCAGGCTCCTCCAGCCTGCACAGGCACATTGCTGTGTGAGGATCCCAGCTCAGTTCAAAGAAAGTGAGACTGTTCAGCACTGTTCAGCAGCCCCTAGCTTTATTCCTCTCTCAACAAGGTTCTTGTAGAGACCTGTTTCAGCAGCTCCTTGCAGTCCCCCCAGGCGCCTTTGCACTACTCCTCCAGTGTGGCAGCAGCCTGCTCTTAGGGCTCAGTGTCCTCACTCTGACCCATGCTTAGGCACAGGTACTGACCACAGGCACTGCAGTCTCCCCTGACTGTCCACACTCCCCTGCCACATTATGCTGTCCCCTTCTCACCTACAAGAGCTGCAGGCACCTCCCCTGCTCCTTGACAGGCCCCTGCCAGCATCACCCGGAGCGTCCCCTCTGCAGCCCGAGCCTAGTGCTCCATCCAGGAGCATCACCCTGAGCTGTGGCTCTATGGCCACTTTGGGATCTCGGACAACACATCAGAGGCTTGATGCAGGTTAAAGCACATGCTTGAGCATTTGATGAAATTGAGACCATAGCCATTTTTCTAATCCCCAGCAAGGCTTGTCCTGTGGCTATTTTCTTGCCAGCAAGCAGCAAGCACAAAGGCTCTGGAAAGGCTTCCCCAGCAGCATATCTAAGGGCTTTTCTAGGCAAGGCTTGCAGGGAGAAAAGGCATCACTGCCGCCCATCAGCCCTCTGTGCTCTCGGGGGAGCAGAGCATTCCCTAGCAAAGCCTCTTCTCTCTTATCAGCCCAAGGCACCCATGTTGAGGGCCAAACCAGGCTCTTCCTATAGCTTAGCCAGCATGTCTGCTGATGCTCAGGGAGGAAGGGAATTGAGCCTGCTCTCACTGACAGGTCTTCAGCTCTCTTGGATTAATAGGAACAAAGACAGTAGGCTTAGACTAGTCATTAGAGTCAATAGACATAACTCTGAATATATTCAGGAAGCAGATTTGCTGGAAGAAGACATTTCTTTCATCGCTTTTCATGTCTTGTTTGATTTGGTGTAGAATTTTAATTTTTTTTTTTCTTTTAGCATGGTTTCTTATTTTGGGAGGGTAAATTACAAAAGAAGATTCTGAAATTTGGCCAGAATATGAAGCACAACAAGGTAGTACCAAGCCAAAGGCTCCCTTGCAGAGGGTGCTAAACCCTTAAAGCTAGATTTTCAAAGGGATATGCATGTCTAAAAGCTGAAAATCAGCATCAAAAAGCACTTCAGTGGTTTTTGTAGAGCTGGTCCTTCCCAGCATGGGGTTCAGCAGCTCCTGCAGCAGCAGAATGGTGCCAGGTCCAAGAAGCCAGAGTGGCTTCTTCATCCCCCCAACTTCACCCCTCCTGTGAGCAAGCAAAGCAGAAAGCTTGAAGAAGAAAACATCAATACTGGTGACTGGTAAACAGAGATACAGACTGCAGCTGCAGAGCTCAAAACAGTGTGTAAGCAAAAACCCAGGGCTGTGATGCCGGGACTGAACAAGCTTGCAATTTGAGCTTCGTGATTTTCAAGGCACTGTCTACAGGGTCTCCACTTACCAGGGGAATATTCAGGGGGCTGCAGGGGAAAAAAACAACTGGTCTACAAAGAAGTTGTGCCAAATGAACATGACACCCCCATACATACACTGGTAACTATACTGGGAGCACCATCTTTTAGGAGCAACAGTGGTTCTTTAAGGACACATCCAAACTTTCAGCCCCGGCTGGGGAGCTACAGTAGGGTGTCTCAGAGGACAAAAAACAGGTCTAGGCTTACGGCTCATAAAACTCACTGTGGCCTCAAAGATATTTTGAAACAAAATAACACTGCAAAAAAACTGTTACAGCAAACTGAAGAACTGGCAATAACTTTATACCTCACTCAAACATCCATTTGTAAAAAAAAACCCCACATTACAAATAGCTTACTTTCAGCTTTTCTCTAGAACCCAAAATTTTGAGGACAGGGACACTGGCATGTATTTGTCCCCTCCAATAGAGATGCAAGGGCTGGACAAACTGACAGGAGTTCAGCTCCCCTTGAGATGCACACCTTCCCTCTTTGTTAGCTCAGCACTTTCATTCTTTTCCTCCCCAGTGCAGGGACACTTCTGTATTAATGTATTATTAATGTATGTATTTCATTATTTTTAATTTCTGCTGACATCAAAACCTCCCTTTTCTTTCCTTCCACTTAAATGCTCCCCACCTACCTTCTGCACAGCTATGTGAGTTCATGATGCCATGTGGCATTCCAGGCATCACCCTAGTTTTGCGCTGCCCAGATGAGACCTGTCCCTACTCTATGGAGCATTTGCTGATGATGCTGAACCTCCTCACCTCACTCAATTGACTCAATTGACTCCCTTGACAATACACATGTCAGAACATTCCTGCACAGGGCCTTTCCCCTCCAGCTGGCTGTCTCACACAGTGCTCTGGATCTGATGATGCCCATCACTTCTCATGGTCAAACTACCACTCCAGCAGAAACTCCATGGGCAGAGTTTCATGCCACCAAGCCAAAATGCCATCTCCCATATGTGCTAATTGTCCGTGTCTGGCACGGGGCAGACAGTAGCTGGGAGCACACTTACTGCCCATGGGTAGGCAACTGAATGATAATCTTTGTGCCACCCACTCCATCAGCCTCCCAGCACAGGGTGTTTTGCCACACATATGAAAAATTACACAGAAGGCAAAAAAATGCTTTTTTGATCCCAATGTATCCCCTACACTTTCCTGAAAATGGCAAATACCTAATGAGGCTGAGCAAATGGAACCGCTCCTGCTGCTGAAGCACAGTCATCTGTGGGGAGAAGGACAGCCCAGCAGTACCTGGCAGCTCAAAGTAGCTCCAGGACACAACCTGTGCTCTGGTGTCCTGACATTGTCACCCCAACACCTGGCAGCACTGTGGCAGGATGTAATTGACCTGGCAGGACTCATGCTGGGAAGACTCAACTCAGCTGGGCAACCTGAGCTGCAGGGCTCACCCCAGGTGAGTGAGGCCCACAGCACCGCGCCCAGCGCTGGATCCCCTGTGCTGGCTTACTCTTTCCATAGGGCAGTGAGGGCCCCTTCCCAGTCCTGCCCGCAGCCCCAGCACCAATCCCTCTGATGTGATCCAGGACCCCATCTCACCCTCACACACAGTTTGCATGTTACTACTGGGATTTTTGGCTCAAACACTTCAGCAGAGCTTGTTTTGTCGTGCAGGGTACAATAACGAGGGTGACAGGAGCTTTTTGCCTTTGCACACAGAACCTCACCTTTCCCTGTTTTCCTTCCTCATCGCCTCAAACACCTCATCGTCCTCATCCACGCCCCTGTTCTGCAGCCCATCCTTGGAGCAGCTGGTAGCTGGGGTAGGTGGCTCCTCTGGTGTGCTGTTCCTCCTGCCTGGCGTGCCCACAAAACTTGGGTTGCTTTCACTGTCCTTCTGGCTCTCAATTGCTGAATCCACCTCCTCTTTCTCGGCCAGGATATCATCGATGTTGGTTTCACGATAGCACCTCAGTGGCACAGTGTCCAGGTCTGTTTCGGAGTACTTCACTGTCCTCCTTATAATCCCTGTTTCACAGGAGCCAGGCTTCTGGCTGCTCAAAGGAGACACTTCTATCTCCACCTCCACGTGGCTCAGGCTGTGCTCAGGTACCAGCCCCGGCGGCTCGGCTGGTAGAGGGGAGACAGACTTCTGGGGGAGTTCAGCCAGGGCAGTGGAGTCAGGGGCAGTGGAGCCTGCAAGGAAGCAAGGAAGGCCCAAGCATTCAGAGCTATGGGGAGCTGCATTGGGGAGCTCTGAGGACAGCATCACACACACACACACACACACACACACACAAACAAACAAACAAACAAACAAACACATGTGGTCACATGTCATGGAATCATTAAGCTTGGAAAAGACCTCCAAGATTGTCAAATCCAACCTTTGACCAAATACCACCATGTCAACAAAACCATAGCACTAAGTGCCATTTCAGTTTTTTCTTGAACACCTCCAGGAACAGTGACTCTACCATGTTAAGGGACACAGGGGAACAGTGAAGAGGTGGCAGAAAGAGAAAGAGTGCAAGAGGCAGAGACAGGCTGTCAGTGCTAGTGCATCTCTAGCCAGCCCTGAGACCCCATCTAAATCCAAAAGCTCTTTTGCAGAGGCAGCCAGGGGCTCTTTTCATCTCTTTTGCATAGTCACAGGGGACTTTGCAGGGAGGTTGGTACATGTGTGATCTGACCCCAGAAGGACATAGGCTGGCCAGTCTTGGGGGAATCTCAGCTCTTTGTTGGGAACTGAGAAGACCCAAGGGACGGGCAGCCCCAGTGTGAGTCCTGCCAACAATGCAGACTTAAAACGAGGGGTGGGCCTACCCGATGGCATCCACCTGCAACTTCTTACCTGTCTTTGGGGTATCTGAGGAGCCGTAGAAGAATTCCCACTTGGCCTTGGCAATGCGCTGGGCATGGGCAGAGCTCTGCCGGGGATACAGCCCAGTGCTGCCCTGCAGAGAGGAGAGCAATGAGTGGACAATGCACCCCCAGGGCAGAGCCCATGCCCAGTGTAGGACACCCTCGTACCTACCTGATGTCGGGGTTCTGGCTTCAGGGGACTCCTGGTGAAGCTGGGGAACTCCTCTGGCAGCCCATTGGTTAGGGATCGGCAGAGGCAGCTGGTGTCAAGGGCACAGAACTCCTTCCCACAGGGACGTGTTCCCCCTGGAGTCCTGCCCCCAGCCAGAAGTGGGTCAGACGCGGAGGCCTCCAGCTTCAGCGTCTGCAGGAGCCGCTCCTGGGGCAGGGGCTGGGGCTGGAGGGATCCCATGTCCCCACCCAGCTCCAGACTGCGGCTGAGGCTGTAGGGGCCGTTCTCCCAGCGGAGATGGGGGGTTGTCGGGCAGCCCAGTGTCCGCACACTGGCCTTCTCAATGAAGCGGAAGGTGACCACAGAGCTGTGTCCCTCTGGGGCTGGCGGACTGTGGCTGCCCAGAGAGGCGACAGCTGGGCTGGGCCGGCCCCAGCGTGGGGTGCAGGGGGCAGTCAGTCGCCCCGTGCCTGGGCAGCTCCCGCTGCCAAAGGGCGCTGCCTCAGCCGGCCTGCGGGCCAAGGAGCCAGTGCTGTTGTAGAGGCCGAGGGGGCAGCGGCGGGCATCGGGCGCCAGGCCCTTGCGCAGCAGGTGGAGGCGGCCGGCGTTGAGGTTGGGGGTGAGGCAGGGTGGGGGGCTGCACCGCCCAGCCTCGGGGCTTCCCCCCGCCAGCCAGGGCCTCCGGTTCACCCTGTGGGCAAAGGGCGGGGGAGAGGCAGTGCAGCCCTCCTCGGGGTGGAAGCGGACAGGTGCCCCTGCTTGGGCCATCCTGCCAGAAGAGGGCACAGAGGTGTCAAGTCCGGAGCCCAGCAGGGTGGCACAGGCACAGCAAGGCAGATTCCCAGCACCCCTGAGATGTCTGAAACAAGAGGCGATGCATCCTCAGGCAGCTCTGAAACAAGGGCAAGGAGCTGGTTAGGGAAGAGAAGGAAAGGAAAAGAGTCTGGGGCCATGGGGAGGACAGGCCAAATGTGCCCTGCCCTCATGGCAGAAGAAAAATATGTGCCAGGTGAGACAGCCCCCAACAAATCCACTCCTGCTGCAAGAAGCAGGCAAGGTTCATCAAGGGTATCACACCAGCACCACTGCAGGGATGCTGGCAGCCCTTTGCTTGGTCACCAGGCACCCAGAATGTTTGCTTTCTCCCCATGGTGCCAGGATGCTCAGGCACTTTCCCCACAGTTCAGCACCCTACACATTGCGAGAGAATGCACTATAAAATGGATTCCATTCGTTCTGCTTTAGGCTGAATATATTTACTACTCACAGCCTACAGCCTATTAAAGTAAGGGGAGGGGAAAAGTATCTACTGTATCCCTGAGACATCCTCCAATTATACTTGCTCAAGGAGTTTAATATGAGCAGCAAGGGCAAGGAGCCTCTGTCTTTGGAGGTCAGCCCGGGTTTAAACTGTGTCACACCAACACATGTCGCAGCCACTACTGATGGTGCAGACAGAGCTGTCAACACCAGTAGATTCAAAAAGCAGTGGTAACAGACAATCCCAGCCTGGGGGAACACAGCAAGCCTGCCCTGCACATGGCTCACTTGCCTGCCTGTCTCTGCCCAGAGACTGTACACCCAGAGATGAGACCAGCCTCCCCACAGCAGCAGGTGGGTGGCTGCAGGGAAAGGCAGGACCCGGAGCCCCCATCAACCGCACTGGCAGGGCTGCTGACATTTTTCTTTCTCCCAGTGGAGTTAAAACTTGCACTTATCCTTCCCTGAGTTTCTTCAAATTCCTAATGTGCAGAGAAGACTCTGCCTTGGCTGCTTGTGCCTTCTGACAGATGCCAAGATATTGAGTCCCTCACTTTCATCATTTGAAAGTGAGAAACCATATGCCAGCTGCAAACAGGAAAGCATTATTTTCTTCTCCCTGTTTCCAAGTGCAAACCAGACAGGATTAAATTCCTAAAGGACATGGAGCTGAATTTTCAAGTGTTTAGGCTCCAGAGATGCACAGACAAAACTATTAATGAAATAACCCAAACCACATCTGTGGTGTAGGCACCCATTTATCTGCACTATCACACTGATGAAAAAATCTGTCCTGCTGAGCAACAGCAATCTCTAATTCACTCACTGCAAATTTTATTCTCCTGATTAATTTATTATGTACTATTTTTACAATATTTTTCTCCTATTATGGTTGTGTTCACATTCAAGGTTGCTGAAGTTAACTGCTAAATAATAAAGATGAAGGGTTTATATGTTGCAAATGGAATTCCACTTTTTATCTCAATGCAGACTAAGACATATGCCAAGGAAAAAACTTATCTCTAGGAATAGTTTGTTTTCTCTGTAACATAAAAAATCTACAAAAACCAGCCTATCCCAAAACATGTGGGTTGTTACTAGAATAAATAGGATAAGCAGAATGTCCTCCTGGTTATTAAAGCAGAATTATCAAATTTAGAGTAAAGGTCATGCCTGCCTTTGACCCACCAAAGCTGGATGGCTACACCATACAGTGGAGTGAACTTTTCTTTAATAATGAGAGGTAAAAAGCACAAATGCAACTGAGATGAAAAACCAATGATGGAGTGAATGAGCTACAAATTCCTGCTTGCTGATTTCAATTGTGAATAAAAAAGATGCTCCTTAAATCATTGTGATGAATGGGGTGGGCTGTAAAGCACTGGTGGGCTGGAGAAAACCTTGCTGGTCCCACTTCTTAAAGGCAGGAGAAGTTTTACAAAGAAAATCTCACAGGGTGTCTGCCTGGGCAACCCTGGGCATGCATTCAAAGAGAAAAACTCAGGAGCTGCAGTGTGATAGCCAGGGGCAGCACATCATTGGGGGATTTAATTTGTTCAAGAAAACATCTCACAAGAAACTTGTTCCTCCTGGATGTCCCTTCTTAAGGGCCAAAGGAATGTCCATGGATGCTTCCTGGGCATTGCTTTGAGTGCAACAGGGGATGGCTGCTCCCCACGCAAGGCTTGCCTGGCGGAATGGGGTGATGCGGAGCGAAGGCAGCAGGCAGCAGGACCTGCTTACGCTGCGGGGGAAGCACACACCCACGCCACGCCACGGCAGTGTGGGGACAAGGCGTAGGAACTGGGGGAGGATGAGAAGAGATTGGGTGAAGAATGGCACAGAGATGGGAGAGAGGCAAGAGGCCAGGGCTGGGGGTTAAATTCACACGATGGGCAGTATTTGTGTGCTGGACATGGAACCCATGGCAAGGAATGGGGGAAACCAGGCTGTGGCTGCCGGGCTACCTGAGGGGGCTAGGGCCCCTGGGAGATGACTCTGCTCTCCGAAGGGACACAGAGCAGTTTGAGGGGATGAAGTGGTGACCGAAGCGGGATTTCTGGAGGCCCTGAGGCTGTGGGGCAAACAGGTGACCTCTTTCAGCTGTGGTGTCTAGGCAGGGGACGTTTCCCCACCTTGGAGCTGAGGCTGAACATGCTCTTCACCCCCCGACCCCCCCTGCCCGGCTTCCCTCACCCGGCACCTCCCGTTCGGCGGGATCAGCCCTGAGTGGATGTGACATCCATCCGGATGAGGAGGGAGCACCCCCGGCCAGGGGGGCTGGCGGAGCTGCCCGCCGCGATCTCCCTGCGTGGGGATCGGCCCCCCGCCCTTCCCGCCGCACCGGCACACCGGGGCCGGAGCGGGTCTCGGCCCCACCGGGTGCCACCGCAGCCCCGTGCCGCCGCCCGCCGGTCACCGCCGCCAGGAGGGCGCAGAGACGCCCCGGTCCCTGCAACAACTGCTGCAACTTTCCCCACTCCCCCGACGCCCCGCTTCGGCCTCCGGTCCCCGCCGCGCCCCGCTCCGCTCTCCGCATCTCACCGGCAGTGCCGCTGCCGCCACCGCATCCTCCGCGCCGCTCCTCCGCGCTGCTGCCGGCACGGTGCGGCTCGGCCCGGCCCGGCCCGTCGGGCGTGCCGCGGTACAGTACGATACAGTACAGTACAGCTCGGTACGATACGGTGCAGCACGGTGCCACCGGCCGCAACCCGCCGCTCCCCGCCGCGCTAATCCCGGCCCGGGCCTGTCACTCCGCCCCGCTGACAGCCACGGCAGCCAATGCGAAACCCCCGCCGGGCGCCGCGCCCCGCCCCACTCGGTGGCACCGGCACACGAGGAGCGGCCGAATCCACACCGGGGTGCCTGTCCCCATGTGTGGGCAGGCCGGCGGGTCCCCCACCAGTGTAGCATCCTCCACATGCTCAGGTCCCGGTGTGCACACGCCCTGTGCCGGTGCGAATCTGGTCTCATGCACTGGCAGCGCGATCCCGGGTGCCGGTGTGCCTGTTCCAATGCCACACCACTCACGTCCCCCGTGTCCTGGTGTCCATTTCTTCGTTCAGCAGCGTGCACATCAATATGAACGGCCAGTCCCTGCTCAGCTGCATGCAAGTTACTGTGTGACCACTGGCACGTGTCAGTGCATGAGCATGCATGGCCTATGCTTTGTGCCCTACGCCAAAGGGTGCAGGCTCCCCTGTGCCCCACCATTCCTTAACAACCACGAGGATGAGAAGACAAAAGCTGCTATACGGTCCAGGCTACCAACCAACATCAGCAAGTCCCTTGCTCTAGAGCCAGGGACTTATCTCTCCAAAGGTCATCACCCAAAGCACACTACAGCCAGGGGTGCCAAGGTGTCTCAGGCCACCAGGAACTTGATATCACGGTGTCACTAGGCACCCCAAGGATGGTAAATGCCACATCAATCTCAGGAAACCACTTCTAGATACAAGTGGAAAAAATCACCTATCCTTTGTCTCCTGCCTTGGCATGGGGACTCCACTGGCACGAGTGGCATATGTGAGCTCATATGGGACAGCTGGGTACCAAGGTGAGAGGTGCTATGGCAGGGCTTCAGGACCCTGTGCTGCCAGTGCACTGGGTCTGCGTGTGGCAGCCACTTGGACTGGCAGCCAGCACTTTGTGCCCTCACAGGTTGCCAGATCGATTTGCTATTAAACGGCACTTTATTACCCAGCCCAGCGATCATTATTAAATGTGAGACAAGAAGCCCAGGGGAGCTAGGGCTTCATGTACACATTGTATCTGCAAGAGAGTTTGGGAAGAGCTGCCTCTTCTTCCTGCTTTCCATGCCTGCAGCAAGCCCAATCCCAAGCTCACCTGCCCCCTCAGTCACCCAGAAAGTATGTCTCCTTCTGCCCTCCCAGGCACAGAGAAAAAGCATCAGGCAGGGCAGGCTTTCCTCATATTTAATGCATCAAAGTGCTGCCATTTTCTCCTTCCTTCTCCGGGCTCCTGCCTGAGAGGGGCCTCTCTCCCCCACACTGTGGGACTCAGCTGCCCTAGACACAGCCGGCTTTTCTGGCAGACTCCAAGAAGCTGGGCTAATCAGGGGCCCCACTGCTGAAGGATCAACGACCTGATTCCTTCAGCAGCTTCTTGATGGCAGAAGGGCGGGGAGGGGGAAGGCTTTTCTCTAAGCCACAGCCAGAGCGACAAATTTAACCAAGTGGAAGAGCTCAGAGCTTTCCCAGTGTGTCCATACCAGGACAAGGCATGCCTGTGCCTTCCCAGCACCTGCAGGAAGCCCTGGTGAGAGCTGCAGAAGGTAAGAGAGGTCTTTTCCTGACTGGAGATCCAGATCATTCACAGAAAACACACTTCTGTCCAGAACATGTGTTTTCCCTGTTGTAGCAGTAGCTGCTCCTCTCCCCACAGTGTCCTGCTCCATATCCCATGCACCTTCCCACAGCCCTAAAAATCATGAAAGATGTGTGTCCACATCCATGGGTCTGGCCAACACTGACATAAGCCTCACTTGGATCAGGATTTTTCGGGATTTAGCCTCGGCTCTCCTGATCCCTCCTGCTGTGAATCCCTCCCTAGCTGATGCAGGACAGAAGGGAGCAGAAAACCCCTCTGTCAGATGACAGAAGGGGACAAGGTTTCCCCCACAGTTCAGCTCCCACCTCCAATCCAGTGGGCTTAGCTAGAGAGACAGGAGTGCCGTGTACTGGGAACCCTCTTTACTATCATTTGGGTACTTCAGGACCTCCAGTCCTTGCCTGCAGGTACCATGTCCTTCCTGTATTAGAGTCCACTCAGCTCCATGTCATCCCTTTCAGCCTCCCAGGTCCTGAAAAAAGGAGCTTCTAGAAGTTTTCTAACTATTGCCAGCACTGTCCTCGGTCATCTTCATAAGTCTGCAATACACTTTTCCCTCCCAAAGGCAGAAGGGTCTTGATATCATCAGGGCAGCACAATGATGAACTTCCAGCTTGGAAGAGATCAACCTGACATGTCATAGTGTCCAAACAACTGTACAGATCTAGGTGAAATTTGGGTGAAGAGGGGTTAGACAAGAGCTCTTTCCCCCAGCTGGCTCCAGGATATACTCACACTCAGCTTGCCCTAAGGCACATGGATCAGTCTCTAGAAAGGTCCTGCAGCTGCAGCTCCACTTGAGGTAAACACTCTAGTGCACCCCAGGGCTGCTTCTCTGAACCTAGTGGGGGTTGTCAGAGCCATTTCCTCTCTGGTGTGCTTTGTGCTAAAGGCATTGCAAAGGGTGCAAGGGCATATTCTGCTTCACTACTGCCAAAATCAGTGGGGCTGTTCTGTAGCCTCAGGGCACAGTGCAGGCCTGAAAGGAGGGGCAGTCACTCCATCGGCACATGGGCTCTTCTCAACACAACTGACTGGAAGCATAGTGGAAATAGCAACTCCAGCCACGCAGGCAATGAGTCCCAGTGTAAGCAAGGGAAGCTGCACACCCCTCACCTCTGCATTGAGGGCTCCAGGGCAACCAGTTAGGTTGCATATGTTCCCTCAGGGCCTAGGTATAACTACGTGGCTCTAATTAATGCCCTTTACCTCCAGTGCCAACACCCAACCACATCCTAGTCATATATTACAAAAGCCATTGCAGCACAAGCCAAGTCTTTAATGGGCTGATGCACTTATCTGTTATTGCACTAGACTTGCGGTTAAAGATAAATGGTGAAAATATCCTCCCTTGGATAGTCCTATACAAATGCTCTTCTGTGGCTTAGGGCAAAAAGGCAGTGCTGGAGATCCTTCCTGAAGCCCCTCCCACCCAGAGCTGGAACAGGGGAGAGCAAGCCTGTACTGTCCTGTGCCTCCTGCGCCTCCTCTGCACGGGACACTCATGCGGGACCGTGGCGGGATTTTTCAGGGTGAAAGACATTCTAGAAGAGGATACAGACTGCAAAATGTCTTACCAGAGAGAAGAGCCCATGCGGAGTCTACATGAGGGATAGCTGCTGCCTGCCCCTCTGCCAGTGCCCTACCCAGTGTCCCAGCTCCCTGCCTTGTG
Organism: Anomalospiza imberbis; assembly: GCF_031753505.1. Classification (NCBI taxonomy): domain Eukaryota; kingdom Metazoa; phylum Chordata; class Aves; order Passeriformes; family Viduidae; genus Anomalospiza; species Anomalospiza imberbis. The sequence continues at coordinate 16,316,660 of NC_089688.1, forward strand.
CTGCTCCCTCTTACAGGAGGAACAGTGGCTTAGAAGAGTGGAGTTGTAGAGAGATGGTAGCAAACACTGTGTGCTGGGCCTCAGAATGAGCTGTAACAAAATATTTCTGTAATGCCCCAGGCACACCTGCTGTTATAGAAATCCTCTCAGACTCTGTCCCAGCCCAGGCAGCACCCGCACAGGGAGCAGGCTTCCTCCTGCACCAGCATTGCTCTGTCAAGATGAAGGCAGAAATGACAGCATGATAAAACCTGTCCTGGGGATGTGGGAGGTGGGGCCTCAGCACAGCTTGAGCCATAAATAATCTCCCTACACAGCAGTTAGGGGAACAATTGTGTGGGAGTATCTCTTGGTAAAAAGATGCTCAGGCAAAAATGGTCTTGAAGGAAAGCAAGGGATTTCTGAGTGGCGGGGTGGGCTCTCCAGTGAAGACAGAGCTTCCTGGGTGCCAGCAGGTCATTCACCAGACCCACCTCACCATGGTGAGTCACTGCACCAAAGAAACAAATATAGTCTGAAACAATCTAAATCACCCATACTCTGGTGTAGCCTCCCAGGACAGGCTTGTGCTGCAGCACAGATCTTCAGACTGCTCTCCAGCTAATCTATGCAGCAATAAGATGTGATCCCTTACCCATACCTTCAGACTCAAGATTCACATGGGGAAAGGTGAAAGGGTGTAAAGGGAAGTGTGAACAACGAATACAGAGTATTTTATGCAGAAAAGAGACAGTAAGCCCCAGGCACACAGTCTGACCCAACACAGGATGAACACAGTCACATCCAGGATTGTGTAAAAGGCCTTGAAGGTCAGTTATACAGGAGTAATTACAAATATAGCCAGAAAACTGAGCAAAATGGCTGTCATGGAAATGTGTGGAGACAAATTCAAAGGGCACACTGAGAGCTTGAATGCAGGGGATTCATGAGTGGGATGCTGCAGAACAGCCCTGTATTTCTGTTTAGCTGGGAGCTTCTCATGCATAATCCTCTTTCAACCTTGACTTGCAGAACTTGGTCTTGCTTTGCTTCTGTTTATTTATTTTTTTTTAGCCCTGACTGTATAGTCATATTTTTTTCTGAATAAGAAGTAGGAAGGTGGCATGTACAGGGAAGAGTTGAGCAGAAGTCACCATGTGTTCTTGTTTCACCAGCTTAGAAATGGAGTCTGGTTACGCTGTGCAATCTCAGCACTGACTGACAGCAGAGCTTACCCTATGAGCTCAATACCTTCTCCCATGCAACCAAGAAGTCCAGCTGTGGTCCACTCCAACCCTGAGAGTGATGGGGGCTGTCAGACTTATCCTGCAGCCAGAGAAAAGGTGGAGCCAGATCCTTTGAAAGAACCTGGTGAGAGTCCAAGGAAAAACAGTGTTGAGAGGCTTTACTGAACTTCTGTGGTATTGCATTCACCTAGCTCTCACATCTAAGAGGAGTGAATATTGCAGAGCTACTGGTGTCCTTGACAAGATCTGACAAGTTTCTTCTCCCACTTGATACTAGTAGAAAACTGTAAAGAAAATGGCCCCAAAGTCTTTGCAAGGCTAAAGGTGTTTAGCCAGCAAGGTGCCAAGTCATCATACGAGGTGACAGGTCTATCCTAGAACATCAGGATAATGTTGGCTTGGCATCATATTGATCTCCTAAAAATAAGTTGTACTCTTGGACAGCACTAGCTTCTGGAAACCCCAGCAGGCTTGCAGAAACCCAGCCAATCTCTGAATACACCTCTGACATGGAAATATTTCAATTGGAATGGAATGGAATTTTCAATGCAAGGGAAAAGTCAAAAGGCATAAACGGGGAAGACTTGCCCATTATAGCTAGAAAATCAGGAGCATCTCTGGGAAAAAAAAAAAACAAAACAGCCTTGGGTTCCTGGCTTGAGGCCAGCTCTTCTAACCACAAAACTTCCCCTCCTTCAAGGCCCAGTTTCCTAAATCCCATCTCCACTTCCTAAAGGGTGAGGTGATGACCAAACTGCTTCTCTAGACTCTTCAGAAGTATAGCTGAGCATCAGCACCACCTTGCAGCAATGGAGCTGGCTGAAGTCTCTGTTCACTACAGGGGATGTTCATGAGGTTGAAGATGCCATGTCCTGGCTCTGTGAGCTGCCAGCACCGTATGTTTCCAAGGAATACACCAGAAAGCTGCAGCAGCAGTAGTTGTTGTGAGCTAATCTGCTTCCTCCCCCTGGTGCTCAGCTTGGTCGCTCATTACTGTGGATCAGCTCATAGCCTGAGGCAGTAGCCCTGCTTTCTCCCACCGGACATCAGTGGCCACTGGGATAACAGGAGTGCCAGGGAATTGAACAGCGTCCCCTGCGTGTTGAAGGTACCTGTGCAATACACTCCCTCAGCTGTCTTGCAAGAACTGCAGGTGTCATAGCCCAGGATTCACCAGGTCCAACACAGAAAGCTGTTTTGGCAGACCTGGTTGAGGTACTATGAATCAACTAAAATTGGCATCCAACTGAAGCTTAAAAAGGAGACTTACCTCTCAAGAGAAATGCAGTCCCAACTTTGGCAGAATATATTCCAAAAGAAAGGCAGAAGCTTGCTGCAAATCTTGATTGAGAAGAGCAGAACAAAGCTCTCCTCAATCTTCAAGCTTGTCTGCTTTGGGCTGTCCCTTCCCCACACAGCTACAGTGGATAACACCCCCAAGCCCTGTACTGCAGTGCTGTACAGCCATTTAACAACTGCTCTGCATATAGGAAAACTTGATAGACACGACACAAAACCAGGACTGGTTTGGGATCCTTACCATTGGTGTAGACCTAGGTTGCTGAGTTCACTGAACATCCTGATGGTGTAAAGCTGTGTCTCAGCACACACCTCTACAATACACTAACAGTCTCTGACGCTCTTTCTGCATCTGCAAAACACCTGTGGACAAAAAACCAGAACAATATGAACATTTCATAGCTGGAAAGTACCCATAATTCCTAGTACGTCACACATGCATCTCAATAGCTGTAGCAGCCACCTGGCCAAACCCCTCACAGGCCAAGAGCTCTCAGGCCCTTGGGGCACTTAGTGCCCCAACCTTAGTGGCCCTAACCAGACACATGTCCACCTTCCACCACTCCTGCCCATAGACCCTGTGATTCTATACATTAAGGGATTCTGCCAGGTGGCAATTTTCCATTTCACTTCAGTGGGAAGTCAAGAGCAGAGTGCTACCACCACAGGGAAAGAAAGAGCTGTTTCAGGACATGGCCAGTGGCATTCTTAACTCCAACAGAAAATTTAAAACCGTGCATCACTTGTCCTTTAAATGAGAAATGCACTTCAGAGAGCCACTGGAATCCTCGAGGAGCAGGTGCTAAGTGTCCTGGGGCAGAGAGGGTGGGTAGCTTCCTACAGAGGAAAAAAAGACCTTTTTGCAAACCAGCTTCTATATTTTGAGGAAATGAGCAGAGCAGAGTGCACAGACAGGTCATTGCTTTCCAGGAAACTTGGGACCAGGGATTTGGGATTTGTTTACTGTCTGTGGGGCCTGCTCTTTTGCCAGGTGGATTTTTTTATAGTTTCTATGCCCGCAGTAATCAGCAGGTTGATGCTATGCTGCATAAGTCAGCAGGTCTCAGTGCCGAGACAGCGATGGAGTCACACGCCCTGTGCCGGCTCGGAGGTGTGGTGTGCGAGTGCGGCACCAACGCGGACCGGGTGCCCGCCGCTGCCCGCTCCGCAAACCGACAGCGGGGAGGAAGGAGCAGCATCCGTTTCTACGGGGTCGTTATGACAACTGCGCGGGCAGGAGCCCGGGCCGCTTCTCCGCGGGGGCTGCGGGAAAAGGGAGGGACCCCGACCTGTCCCCGGGGCTGCGGAGGCAGGTGGGGCACCGGCGGGGGAGCGGAGCGCCAGGAGCCGGTTGGCAGCGTGGGAGGATGCGGGCTGGGAGCGGCGGGCCGCGGGCAGCCCCGGGACGGGGACAGCCCGGTACCGGCGGAGGAGCGGGGCCCAGTGGCTGCCGGTCGGGGGTGTTATGAAAACTGTGAGCTCCAGGAATTGGCCTTTACCGAGGATCCGTCCACTCCTGCGGGCGGGCAAGGCCGGCACAGCCCACTGGGAGAGCCTCGGAGCCGGGCAGGTGGCTTGGGGGTCTGGCGGGGCCGTCGCTCACCGGCAGCAGCGGGTCCCGGCTCCGCGTGGTGCTGAACGGACAGCGGCGCCGCCCTGCGCATGCGCGACAGCCCGCCGGGACCAGGGCGTGCGCTGGGACCGGGGAACGGGGGCAGCCGGTGTGCGCCGGGGAACCGGGGCCGTGGGGAACGGGGGCAGCCGGTGTGCGCCGGGGAACCGGGGCCGTGGGGAACGGGGGCAGCCGGTGTGCGCCGGGGAACCGGGGCCGTGGGGAACGGGGGCAGCCGGTGTGCGCCGGGGAACCGGGGCCGTGGGGAACGGCGGCCGCCGGTGTGCGCCGGGGAACCTAGGCAGCTGCAGGGCTGAGCCGGGGGAACTGAGGCCGTGGGGAACTGAAGCGGCTGGTGTGCGCTGGGATCTCGCGTGCGCTGGGGAAACGGAATAACTGAGGAACTGGGACAGGCGGTGTGCTCTGGGGAACCGGCGTAGCTGCGGGGCTGCAGCCACCGGAGCGCGCCCGGGAACTGGGGCCATGGGGATCTGGTGTGCACTGGCGGTCTGGGATAACTGAGGAACTGGGACAGGCGCTGTGCACGGGGGAGCGGGTGCGCCCCGTGAGCTGGGCCACCAGAGCCGGTGTGCGCGGCGCGCCGCTGGGGAGTCGCTGCGGCACTAGTGGGACCTGTGACCACCGTGGCCCGCTGTCCCGCCCGGCACTCCCCGCCGCGGTCCGGTGCCTCTGGGCCGGTCCCGGTAGCGCGCTCCGCCGCCGGGGCGCGGCCAGGGGGCGGGGCCGAAGGCGGGGTGGCGGGGCACGCGCACTTCCGCCCGTCGCCGTGACGTCACGGGTGGCCGCCGGTGTCCTGGTCGGGTGCGGCGCCGGATGGAGCGGCCGGGGGAGCCCCGGCGGGGCCGCAGGTACCGGGGGCTGGGGGGGGACAGGGCTGGGCTGGGCTGGGCTGGGCTGGGCTGGGCTGCGCTGCGCTGCGCTGCCCTGCCCTGCGCTGCCCTGCCGCCTCGCCACGGCGCGCTGCGGCGGGCAGCGGTAGGGTGTCCTGGTCCCGGCGTCGCTTTCGCGGCCGCCCCGCTGCGGCGGCGGGACAGCCCGGGAGCGGCTCTGGGGCCCAGCGAGGCCTCCTTGGGACGGCGAGGCAGGAATGGCCTCGGGTGAGGACCCCCCCAAATGCGGCCTTTGCTGGGGCCGAGTGTAACCGCGGCTCGGTGGGCTTTGGGCCGCCGGGACCCCTCTGCTCCTTCCCTTCGCGGCCCGAGGCTTCATCCTCGCAGAGACGCTGAACGTCCGCTCCTCGGAGGGAGGCTCCCTGCGGGGAGCCCGGAGCCTTGTTTCTCCCCCGGGAAGGAGCGAGTGCCTGGTCTCTGCCCCTTGCAGGGTGCCCGAGTGGCCCGGCACGGATGCGGGGACTGGCTGACAGGTAGAGCGATGCTCGGACATGAATGCTGAGCACAGCTACTGTGCGACTGGTGCGGTAACGCTGCAGCAGCTTCTTGCTGCTTTGCTGAGGGACGGGGCCTCCTTCAGCAGCTGATGGAAAGCCCCGCCCAAGCTCTCCTGGAGGGCACTGTGGGCAGGTAGACTCGGATGCCTGAGCAGGGAACGTCCCAGGCTGGGGAGGTGGTGATGCAGGCAGCAGGCACGTGCCCTGCTGATGGCTAGCCAAGGGGCTGTTCCCTGTGGGCTAACTGTGGGAAATGTCACTGAGTCTGAGTCTGAGTCTTTTTTTCTGGCTGTTCCTCCTAGAGGCATCTGGCAGTAGGTGTGAGCTGATCTTGCCTGGCTCCTGCAGTAGCCTGGCTCTCTGGTGTCTGATGATGAGTGTGACCCCGACCAGGGGATGCCTCCTGGACCTGCCGTGGGAAGACATCTTGGTTCCACATATCCTCTGTCATCTGCCACTGCAGCAGCTGCTGAGCCTGCAGAGGGTCAGCAAGTCATTCCAGTCTCTCATCCAGCTGTACCTGGCCAACATGCGCTGCTTTGACTCAAGCCAGGTATTGGATGGCTCTGAGGCTGGGGGAGGACACAGATGTCCTACTGCTCTGGAACTAACAGGGGAGCATCTGTGTGACGAGAAGAAACCCTTGGCAAGAAGGGCAGTTTCTGCTCAGGAGCTTGGGTTAATAGTTCAGGTGTCAAACTGGACAGATGGGCTTAGGGAGGAGAGGCAGTGATTCAGGGCCCAGCAATGCCAGTGTCTTGAGTAAGAGGCCCTGGGAGGAGTAAGCCTGGAAACTCCACCCAGGCTGTTATGGGGCACTGGCTGGCAGTTTGGAGTTTTGGAGTGGCATGTCCTCATGAAAGTTGTGCAGTAGGTTGGGTCTGATGGGACATAACTGTGCTTGGTCTTCAGGGAAAGTTTGTGCTATTGCTGGGAGCCACTGCCTGGGACTGAGAAAGACTGGAGTGGCTGCTATTCTATGAGGACACAGAGTGGTCTAGCAAAGAGATTTTTGGAGAGCAGAGGTGTGGAGCTCATCATGAGTATATAAATGCAGGAGTGATGATGTGGGATGGAGAAACCAGAGTATGATCTAGCTTGTGGCAGTAGCCTTGGCTGAGGTGAGCAAAGTCTGATGGTAGGGTTTGCCCTGGGATGAGGACAGGGGATGGCTTTGGTCACTATTGTCACAGAACAGAGGAGGGGAGAGAGTATTCGGTGAGGACCAGGCTTACCTGAAACCCTGGGGGGATGCCTCATTCTTCCTGGGTTCCCCACACAGATTGGACCTGCCATCCCTCGAGCCGCTTTTGTTAACCTGTTGAAGGACAACGAAGTTCTGCAGCAGCTGGCACTCCAGAACTGCTCTGACTGGCTGACGGACCAGGAACTGCTCCCGGTCATTGGGCAGAACCACCACCTGCACCAGATCCAGCTGAAGGGCTGCGCCCAGCTCAGCCGCCACGCGCTTGTGGCCATCTCGCTGAGCTGCCCCAACCTGCGCCAGCTCTCCCTGGCTCACTGTGAGTGGGTGGACAGCCTGTCCCTGCGCAGCCTGGCTGACCACTGCAAGGCACTGGAGGCTGTGGACCTGACGGCCTGTCGCCAGCTGAAGGACGAGGCCATCTGCTACCTGGTGCAGAAGTGCGGCAGGCTCAAGTCTCTGTCACTGGCTGTCAATGCCAACGTGGGTGACGTGGCAGTTGAGGAGACTGCCAAGTGCTGCCCAGAGCTGGAGCACTTGGACCTCACAGGGTGTCTACGAGTCAAGAATGACTCCATCAGGTACTGAGCAATGTGGAGAGCCGGGGGGGGTGGCAGGTACCTGGGATGGGGAGAGGACAAGAACCAGAGAGGAAAGTCAGATTTCTTCATGCTGAAAGCAATGAGAGCTTAGTCTGGGAGAGAAGCCACTAGCAGGCCCTTCAGGGGCCTTCACTTGTGCTATTGACAGCAAATTTACCATCATGGAGGATAGGTCCGGGATCCAGATGTCCCTTGACTTTATCTCATACCAGCATGGTACTGTTCCCAAAGGATGGTGCATGTGTGGCACAGTCACGAGCGCTAGGCTGCTGGGAGTAGAGGAGTGTGAGTGGTGCACTTAGGAGTCCTGACTTGCAACTTGCATATGCTGTCTTTCTTGGCAGGGTCCTGGCTGAGTACTGTCCCAAGCTGCGCTCGCTGAAGGTCAAGCATTGCCACAACGTGGCTGAGTCCAGCTTGAGCATCCTCCGAAGCCGTGGGGTGGAGCTAGATGTGGAGCCTCCGCTGCAGAGGGCTCTTGTTCTGCTGCAGGATGTGGTTGGCTTCGCCCCTTTCATCAACCTTCAGATCTAGAACTGCTGCTGCTGGGGAGGGGGGGACTGACACAGTGCTGGGATCCCAGAAGGATGCCGGAACTTGCTGCTGTAGAGACGTGCAGAGCTTGAGGTCAGTCCCATTGCTGAGGCTGGCCTGAGTGGGGCTCACTCTTTCCTCTGGGGCTCAGTGTTCGTAAGTGGACTTCATTGGTGCCTCTGGGGAAAGTAACTCCCTCTGCAGTGGTGTGGAAAGAGCGAGTGATTTGCAGGAACACCATGGTGCTGAACAGGTGCTTGGTCAGGCCAGCTAATAGATAGGACTTATTATTTGTTGTATTTTAAATCTTTAAGCGGCAGCTGTCCAGAAAGCAGGGGAGTGTTTGATAGGGACTGTCCCCTGGGGTGGGTGTGCAGGGCATGCCAGCAGAGCTGTGGAACAAACCAAACCGGCTGGAGCAGAAAGAATAGCTACCAGTCCTCCTCTTGGGAGAGGGCAGGCCCCTCTGGGCTCTGGGAGGATGGCAGTGAGCCTAACTCCAGCCCACAGCCACTGGCTAGCCTGGCACCAAATGACTAGCATGATCCCAGTACAGGCAGTGTGTCTGCCCAGGCCTAGCGTGCTGGTTTAGGTTGGAGCAAGGTGGGAGTTGTTTCAGGGGGAACATGCTCCTAATGGCAGTTTGACTGACAGAAAAATGCCAAACCTAGCTGTGCTGTCTCTGAAAGTAGTTGGTCATTGTCATTTGTTTCTTCCAGCACTTGACTTAATATTTTAGTAGTGCCTAGGCTTGCTACTGTATTTTGCTCTCTGTTGTGTGGCTGGAGCTTTGGCTCTCAACAGTGGTGAGAAATGGCAGGAGCACTGACTCTGATATCAGCTGGAGTTTATGGAGAGAGCTGCAGATTGTGTTGGTGGGGAAAGCCTAGTTCTGGAGTTGAGCCTAAGCCCTTTTATCCGCTAGGCAGTTAACAAACAGCAGCAGCATCTTGAGAACATGATGAAGAGAGTAATTAGAGGAAGAGAGGATGACCCTGCTCCTGTCTGTGGAGGTAGTGTTGAAAACGTGTGCACGTTCTGGCTGAACTACACACCAAGTCACATCATCTTTATTAATACTGGCACTCAAAGCAACAGTGCACAAAGACTTGTTAAAAAGGCTGCTGCAAAAGCACATGCCACATCTCAGATCTAAAAATGTCCCATGCAAGGAATAGCAGAGAATGCCCAGGTTCTGGTGAGCCACTGTGGTGTGCCCCTGGGGGCAGAGGGATAGCTACACAAGGAGAGAAGTCTCCTCAGCCAGGTTAGTTGAGGAAACTGAAAGCAGTGTCCTGGCTTCCAGGTTAGTTCAAGTTAGTGGCAGGTGGAGTTGCCTCATTCTTAGCACCATACATCCATCCTGCCATGCCAGGCAGTGAGGTGGAAGGCTGAAGAGCAGTAGAACCTGGCTGTCAGTGGAACTTGTACTTCCTGGCTGGTTTTAGACTGATGTAGGTTCTCTTCATCTCCTCACTCTCAGGCTTCTTGATATCTTTGTACCTCTCTCCTTTTGTGCTCACCACCTGGTTATCAATGTAGCGGATCAACTTCTTGGGAGCCTGGAGAGGAAAGATATTTAACACCAAGTGGATGGACAGCCACACTGCTAGAGAAATGGAGGGGGCAAGCAAAAGCAGAGCTGCACTATGGGAGGTGGGTGGGTGGGCTGCTTTACCATTGTCTGTGTTGGGAAGCTTGGCCAAAACTGGGAAGGATGCTATCTGATAAGAGGGAGCAAGAGCCATGGTAGTCAGGAAAGATAAGAACTGACATTTCCTGCAGCAACTTAGCTGAGCTAATCTTCCCTCTCTGACTGACAGGTTCTATGAACAGACCTGCCTTTGGCCTGCCCTGTTGCTTTTTTGAACTTGCAGCCTGGTTTTAGTTTAAACCTTGGGACATTGACATGCTGGTGAGCTGGACCTGCTTACCTCTTTGGGTGGAGCTGGCCGATGTGTTTTCTGATCATCTGCGCTATCCACCATCATGTATCTGAAACACAAGAAACATTTGGTGAACACTGTAATATACATTGCCTGGGACTACTCAAAGCCTATGTCCCTTCTCCCCTGGCTGGTTTGTGTCCTACTTGCCTAGATTGCAGCTAGGAAAACTTAATGTTCCCCTCTGGGTGAAATGGGCAAGAAGTATGTCATGCTTCTGGTGAGAATCTAGCAGGATTCTCCTGGAGTAGCATCCTTAGCTGTATGTGAAAGGTATTGAAAACTCAGGTGGTTGATAATGCTGATAGCCACTGCAGAACTGAGAGAGGTACTGAGGTCTGGTGTGTTCTGCCATTGGGGCAGCTTTGTTCCTTCTCAGCCCAAGTGATGGCAGCCAAATGAGACATATGTGAGATTACAGGACCAATCTGTCTGCTTTTGCTCTGAATGATGGTGTTCCTTTCACACTCCTCCTACTACTTGACTATGAAACAGGTCTGTGCTGGAAGCAACTTGATAAAAGCATCACCTCATTTCCTATGTAACTGAAACATCAGGGTCCAAGCATTTGCTTGCTGTACTGCTGAGTTGCTACTCTGAGAATTTGGTGCTGGTTTAGCACAGGTGACCACGACTTCTCCCTCAGTAGTTAGTATAGTTACTCTTGTGTATCTTCAGCTATGGCGATCTGCTTTCTGTACCTGTGCTTGAGTGATGTTTAAAGTACAGGATGTTGCCAAAATGTCATTAAAGTGAAGTTCTCAGAAACATAAAAAGAAGCTGTTGGTTTTTTGTTCCCTTGCCTGTCACTCTGAAATGAGCACAGGATATGGGCAAGGACAGGGATTACTACTTCTGCCTGGATGCTGTTCTGCCTTGCTTTATCTTTCTTAGCCCATTGACTGTTTATTCTGTCCCTGGGGAGAATGCAAAATGGAAAAGATGTGGCTGGATAGACATGTGGAAGCTGCATGCCTGCATGAGGATACTAATGAAAGATGAGATCTTAAAGCAGATAGATGAAACCACAGTGTGGATTCTCCCATTGAGAATTAAATGCTTTTAGTAATGAGTATAGGTAAACTAATCTAAAGCTATTTTCATTCCCAAGAAGCCCATAGGAGGACTTCAGAGAGGTTTCTTTAAATGCATTGAATTCACACCTTCAGCAATTGAGATTTAATCTTCCCAGTGCTGTTGTACAGGCAGTCTCTTGAAGGTATCTTTAACCTTGTTTGGACTGTCTCCAAGAATGGAGGTATGAATGAGTTACTGTAGTTCTACAGGTCACCATGTGTTTGTTACCTGAGCTGCAGCACGGTGTTTGTGCCTTGAACCTTTAACCAGGACCTCAGCTAACAGCACTGTGACTTACACTGTATCTGTAGGAGGCTGAAACCTTGCACACAGCCAGTGCTGTGACCCAGCTGGTACAGGTCATGTGTTTCTGTGCCAGAGCTCTAAAAGAAACCAAACCTGTTCTGTTGTTTAGGTTTTGTGGGTTGTTTGCTAGTATTTTTTGTGTGTATGTGTTTGGTTGGTTTTTTCTTTTTTTTTTTCTTCCCAGCCGATGATTGTATTTGTGCTTAGATGTGTTCAGCCAATACCCACCCCTAGTTCTTTATAGACCACACTGTTCCCCAAACTGCTACCTCTTCATTGATTTGGAGCAAAACAAGGGATTCTTTGCTGCTGGGTACTTACTTCTGTAGGATGACCTGTTTTAGTTCCTCATGGTTGGGTGTTCTGCGGGGCCGTGCCAGTTCCTGGGAGGAGACAAGTTGGTGTGTGAATAGCACAACAACAGGGCATACATACAGCTTACCTGCCAGCTCAGTGAACCCAGCTGCTGGTGGAGCACTCCAGGGGTAAAGGGGTGCCAGCTACAGCTCCACTGGGGTCCTGGCTTGGTTGTGGGCACAGCCTATACTAAGAGAGCCAGGGGAGGGAGAGGAGCTGTCACTCTGCATGATCTTCCTGGCTTATCGTGCATAAAGTTTCTGCAGTCAAAATTGCTGCTTGAGCAGATAGTTATGGCACTTGCATGTCCCTGAGCTCTGCCCTGCTCTTTGGCCCACTGCCACCCCAGTCAGAGTACAGTACCTTCACACTCGCACCTGCTGGGCCAATTTCCACCTTCTCCTCCACAATTAACTGCACTGCCTCTTCCAAGTTCCCCAAGGCCATGGCGAGAGCCTTCTCTGCCTGGCTCACAGTACAGGCTGGGAACATCTCCAGTAGCAGCTCCACCCCATCCTTCAAGTCAGCACCTTCCTAGTTGGAGAAACAGACAGAGGTAAGTTGGGGATGCAGCGAGGAGAGGGCTACTGAAAAGGGCCTTTGGTTTTTTATGGTCAGGAAATTCAGTTTGCCCTTTGCTGAAAGCTCTCTCTCCTTACCATCATTACTAAATCTGATTCCTGACGCTAACAGGGGACTGTATCTTTAGAAAGACCAACTCCTCTCACTCTCCTTTAATCGCCTCCCTCTGTATTTCAACTAGCTTTAAAGCAAGCAGGCTCCTGTAACCTGACTCATCTGTGTGGCCATGCTTAAGAGTGAGCTTCCTGGACCCTGTGGTGTGAATGCCTGACTCCTGCCCACCTTGTGAAGTTATATGTACTTTGAATAGAAAGGAAAGGGCCTGCTAAACACTGACCTGACGCTACATCAGAAGGAATCACCATAGCAGCATTTGCTAGAAGGCTGGGGACACAGAATGCTTGTACTGCAGAGCAAGAATAGATAAGTACTGGAGAAACAGCAAGCAGGGTGTGGGGGAGGAAGGTGGGGTTGATGTAGAAGGTACTGCAGTACCTGTAGCTGCTGTGGGATCTCTGAAGGCACTGGGACAGGCTCTCTCAGCCATTGCTCTGGCTTACCCTTTCCAGCCACTGAAAAGGATGAGCCAGAGCATTGGCTCACAGTCTGTCAGCACATAATTTTCTGACAGTCTTGCTCAGGCCATACAATGGAGATCATGGACGCAAGTGATGCTGTGTCACAGCCTATGCTGTGGTTCCTTCCTAAGCTGGAAAATGCCCTCAGGTGGTGCTGGTAGCCTAGTGCTGTATGACAGTCCCCAGAGTTCCTGCTCCTCTGCAGGGTACTCATACCTGGGCCCCGGCTCCGTCTGTTAGAGTGCACAGTCTTTCCCCGTTGCAGGCTCCAGCTCCAGCCTCCTGGCCCTTGGTGAGATCTTCAGAGGGCGCTTCACTCATGCTTTCCACAGACTTTTGGCCAAGTTTTTCTTAAAGACACAGTGATATCTCCTGAGGAACAGTCCCACTAAGGCTAGAGCTCTGTGCTTTCTGTTGGCATTAGATTGCTAGCGCATTGTGTGCCAAAGCAAATCTCTTGTTAAGTGAGAAGACTTGGAAGTACTACTGTTTCTCCTGCCCTCAGCGGGGATAGCTGCAGCTCTGCTCCCACTGATCTGCAGGAAGCCAGTGCTAGCACATGCTGGAGTGCCTGACTTCTGCATTTCCGGGCTGAAAAGGGCATGGGTTGCTTGCAAATTCAATTACACTTTTCAATTCTCAATCTGCTAGTGCTTTGGTTGTGGTTACTTCCATTTCTAAGAATTCCCTGGTATTTGCTCTTTGAACTAAGATGTAGTTTTGATTTTAAACTTGGGAATACACTGTGCTAGTCCCCAGGCTGCATGCAAGCCAGCACATCCTGTGATCAGGTTACTCTGATGCATCTTTTTTTTATAACATGCTCTTTTTTCCACTGTAGGAAGAACCATTTCACTTTTGTTCTGTCCTAAGACTGGGATGGTGCTTTCCTTCCACACTCTGGCTACATCAGGATCCTCAAGGGTAGGATGCAGGGGAGCAGAGCAGAGCAGTTGATTTTGTCAAGTTCAAGAAAGCAAGTAAGATAAAAGACAGGACTGTCTATTCTACATTGTGTAGCCTTCTGGCAAGACAGCAGTGATGTTGCTAGATCAGCAAAACTCAGAGTGGTTATGCCCTGGAATGTCTGATATCCAGGCACTGCAACCTGTCTGTTCTTTAGTGGAAAGTACCCATGGAGTTAATTGATACAGCAATCCAGCTGGCATGTGAATGCTGAGGTTAGAAAGGGCCATTGTGACAGTGTAGTCTTCTGCAGTCCTGCATAGTGCAGGTCAGAGCACATCGCTGATTTTGCATCTGTGCCAGGGTTCATGGATGAACAGGAGGTGAGCTTTGAGGATGCTCAAAGTTAGATGTGATACATGTATTCAGCTGGATACCCTATTTGATGATGCACCTGATAAAGGCTGCCCAGTTGGTAGTGCCACTTAGGCAGATGGCTATCAGAGGCAGGCAGAAATCCTCTTTCAGAATTAACTTACAACAGAATTTCAACAAGCAGCCCTGAATTGGCTATTTCTTTCTTATTACTCTGGCTTTGATCTCAATAGAGGTATATGGAGAATTGATCAAGTGTTTTTCACGCCAGTATGTCTTGGACAGTATTCCATATGACTTCAATCTCCCATCTCCCATTTGTTGATGTGAAAAACCTGACTGAATGTTGAAAAAAAAAACCCCAAACCTGTCAATCAATTTGAGTTACTTTTTGAGTTCCTAACTGTGGCATACAAGTTCATACTTTTTCTGTGACATTGTTCAACTCCAAATATTAAGACTAAAAACATGTACAGATCTTCTTGTGCTGAAATTGTTTGTGTAACTCACCTTTGTTGCGAGCTTCACCAAGCCTTTCTGAGAGGGAGAACATCATTTCGCAGACATCCCCACTGCAAGAGACAGAAGCTGTATAAGCATGAGGAGGAATAAAAGCCTATCTTACTTGGCTACCATTTTATAGAAAGACAAGACTTGATGGGAAGCCCAGTAAAATCAACTGGTATTTCAGATGACTAAGGACCTACTTGCAAACTACATTAGGATTAGCATCTGTATTCAGGCAAAGAGGGACTTATTATGATGGCTCAGGTTTAGTAGTAATACATTTTCAACTGGGTATAACAAAAGAATTTGTAGTACTGAGGGTCCTGGGGCCATGCCCCCGGTGCATGACATGCACATACAAACCAGTAACAATCACATACCTGTGGATTTCTGCAAAACCAGGGATATATGCCTCCATCATTTCCACAAAGGTGTCCATATCAAAAGTCTCTTCAGAGGACTCTGGTGAGCCCAGCTCTTCCAGGACACCCGTGATATAAGAGAAGAAAACATCATCCATCCCACTGGAGACAAGGAGAACACAGAGAGCAGGGTCACCAAGCCCATTTTTTCCTTTCTCTCCATCCCCATTCTGCTTAACCTTGTCTCTTTCTAATACAGCAGCAGCAGGACCCATGTGACTGTATGTCATGAGGAGATACCACCCCTAAGGCCAAGCAGCAGGTGGTCAGTGCTTGAGAGGGAAGCATTAACAGATAAACAGTGCATGTGGTCCTGCTTCCTGGGCAGCACTGAATGACAGCCCCAGCATGTGTTCCAGAGGCTGTGCTCCTGTGGGTTCTTCAGCTGAAATAACCAAAATATTCCAAATGTTCAAAACCTTGCCTCTTCTAGATTGACTGGTATTTCAGGTGAGGTCATCATATTCTGTTAAGTTACACTTTCTATGGGATACAGTGTTCTCTGCTTGCTGCTCTCCACGCTTGTGTCACTGCTGCCACCAGCTGCCAAACTAGCTGCTGTGTTCCAGCCTCGAGGTGGCTGTTATCTCTGCAAGCAGGCAGAGTTCAAAATAGAGGCCTGACATAGATGATCCTGCTCAGCCATTTGGAAGCGCTATGGAATGAAGGAAATCCCATATCCTAATGGCTATTACTGGACAGGAAATTAATCATCTTGGTCATCAAAGAAATGACATTGCTAGACTGCAATGCTAAACGATAGTTGTTCCAACATTCCCATCAGAGACTGTGCAAATTACCTACATCCTGGATCTGACTTAAAAGAGAGCAACACAAAGAACAGGAAAACTACAGAATTCAGTATAATGCACAGAGTGACAATGCAGGAGCAACGATACTGGAACTGCCTATCTCAACATACCTGAGGTCTGCTGCAGGGATGTGGGATTGGATGAAGCGTGTCAGTGTGTCTTGAATGATTCTTTCAATCTCCATGTCTCTCGAAGCCCTTTACTTAAAAAAAAAAAAAAATAAAAATAACAAGATCAACATGCAGGTATGGTATAGGCAAGTGTGCTCTTCCCATGAAAACAATTCAAAAATTTCTCCAATGCCTTGTCATCTTTGGGTAACATCAGGCAAAGATATCCATAAAAAGCTGCAGTATGAGGATCCACTGTATAAAGGAGCCCAATATCTTGGGCCACTTCTGACTGTGTTGATGCTGTCAGTATGCAGCTGTACCATACATTTAAAAAGTCCCCTCTGGCAAGCAAAGCTGGAAATGCAGATGTGTCCAGCTGCAGGAACCAGGGACCTCTTCTGAGCTGGAAGACTGTGGTGTCCAGTGAGGAAGAAACAGGGAGTGGGCTTGTATGCTCACTGCAGAAAGGGGTGGACCTTCCAGCTAAGAGCATATGCAGTGATGCTTGGACTCGACTCAGGAATGAGTGGGAGGAAGGGTAATGTTTCCTACAGAAAGGACATCCTAGAGTATATTTTACAGGGAAATACCAAGCAGGGCACAGACAAGTAGTCCGCCAGCCAAAATATCAAAGGTCTCCAGGTCAGGCATGGACTGCCAGTGGAATCCTGCCCAAACAGGAGCCCGTTGTGCTTGGTAAATGAGCCATTCTAGAGTTGATGCAGCTGCAACAAGGGACACTTGATAACCCAAAGCTCAGGGGAGTTCTAAGAATCAGAGAGCTCCTACAGCAGTGGCAGAAGGGGGCTGCCCACAGCCCTGCTTTGGCTATCAGTACTGAGCCTGGACTGAACGCGGTGGAAAAAAAAGCTGTTTCTTAACCATTCCTTCCCCTTGGGGTCTACAGAGCTGCTGGGTGGATAAATTCCTGGTAGAAGCACCAAGTTCTTCCCAGGAAGGAAAGAAGCCTTGCATTTAGAGAAACTGATATAGTCATTGGCCAGAGAGGTTCCAAAGGTCATCATGCTCCCATCAGTGCAGCTCTCTCATTTCAACCACACTAGGACCTGACCACACCTGTTTGACACGGAAACTCATGGAACAGTCATATAGCTTACTAACAGACAATTCTGGTGTCCCATGGAAATCAGAAAGCTTTGGCATTTCCCTAGATGAGTCTTCCAGAGTTAGCAGGATATAAACAAAACCACCCCATGGCACTCATCCAAGTTTAGAATTACATAACTCAGGACATCAAAACTCCTTCTGCATTAAACTTTCAAATGCTACACTTCTTCTAGTGATGACCTACAATAGTTAAGGAAGAGATCCACTAGGAGAGCTTATCCTATGGGCTCAGTTTTGTGTGGGAGTGATTTACAATACACAAAATGATCTACAACCCAAAGGCAGGAGAAATCACTCTCCTGAGAGCTCAGTTTTCCTGAAAAGATGTTACCATACTTCTAAACTTCCAGTCATAATTGCAATGTGGGTTTTAAGATCACTTCATTAGTTGTCACTGATTCAAATATATCTGTACAAGTCCTTCTGTATTTCTTGTTGCAATATGGGTTCTGTGTAACGTTGCATAGAATCTATTTTTAAAAGCATATGATGAAATGATACTCCTATTGCTCTGCTCCACAGCTACACCCTTACAGTTTTGCACTGTCAGAACAAGAGATCTTCAGCTCCTGGAAATCCCTGTCATTTTCTGACAAACCCCAGTCTTTAAACACTGCGGGTTTTTTTTATCAAGGAGTGAGCAGTGGAGCACTGTATGTCATCTCATTAAGACAGGCTTAGTTTGAAATGCCAGGAGTGCTTATTTGAATCACATAACATCGCATGGCACACGTATTTCCTCACCTCAGGCAGAGAAAAGTGGTATCAATTCTCAAATTGTGAATGTGAAAATTACTCATTTTCTGTATTAGATACTTCGGCCAGCATCTCAGCAGGGTTTCCCACCCTATTGTCAGCCCTGAGAACCTAGCAATCTCAGCAATCTCCATCCCCTTGTATTCTCCTTCCCAACATGTCAAATTTATTTTGTTGGCTTGGTGGGGCTTTTTGTAAAACAAATGTAGAAATAATATCTCTTTAAATGTACCATTGCTCTTGTGATGTATGAAATAACTACTTATGTTATACTGAAGAAAAGTTGGTATGAATCAAAAAAAAAAAGGGGGCAAGAATCTGAACTGTTTGCATACAGCTAGATTGTTTTGGAAGGCTCTTTCAACTCCAACTTCAGCAATCATTCTCAAATGGTCAGTGTAGTGGAATGGGAATGACTGTGAGCCTTGGACTTTTTACTAACAAGACAGACTTGAGCAATTTAGAAAATTCTGAACTAAGGAACTGCGTATCAACTTTTATGTGATCATAAATTTGCCTACCGATGACTAGAGGTTTCTGCAAATGGAAGGAGGTAGGTGTTGTATCCTTGGATGTTTCTCAGAACAGGTTAGAGCAAGTTTAGGTAAATCTGATCAGAGAAGGTTCATTTAGCCCAAGTGTCAGTGAATGAATAATGGGACAGGGAATGTTCACTGAGCTCCCTCTGAATTTTTTTTCTGAAAAAGCACAGAGCATGTCTTATGCTGCTTGGTGTGTCTGTGCTCAGGGAAGTGCATTTCTCTGGGATATAAGGTCCTCACAGTGCAGCCTGTGACATACAGGCTCAGAGGGACCTTCTCAAAAGACATGTGCAGGACAGAGAATCAGCTGTTGCTATACTCCACTGAACTACTTAACTCAAATTTTGCTGGCTTAAAAGAAAAATTTCCAGGCTAAATGACACTTTACAGACAATTTCAGTGCTTCTATTTTTTGTTTTTCTTGCTGAAGAAATCCCTGAAAGGGCTTGCACAGTGTGGCTGCTATGGGAAAGCAGGCTGAGGTCACTGTGAGTGTTAACAGAATCAACTGCTTAATGCTCTAAAATGAATACAAGACTTTTGTTTATAGCTTAGTCCCAGTAAACAAAAGTGACAGAAGACAATAATGCCAGTGGCCAGACTCTTCCCTCCCCTCTAGATCTACACTGGAAAGGTGCACTTGGATACTGTGCTGACACGGGGCCCTTACCGGAGCAGACGTGTCACCTGTGCGAGGTCTTCAGCTCACGACCACTGTTAGTGATGTCACTTCAGTGCCTGCAGCGGAGTTGACAGCCCATCCTACGACTGCCAGGCTCAAGCCATGAATGAGGGAACCCCTTTATGGGAAAGGAAAGCTGAATTAGCTGAAGCAGGAGCAAAAGAATCATTCTGTATACTGGTGTCGTTATGCTTTGTATCACTTGTGACCACTTCCCCTAACACAGAGGGTACAGTGTATTTTGTGAAAAGATTCTGTGGGACGGTATCCCTGTCCCTTCAAATTCACTGCGATGTCACGATGTTTTTCAACACCCACAGTTCATGTAGCAAGGCCAGCAGTGGTCCCTGCACATCACCAAGGCATTCCCAAAGCACAGGTGGCTTCATCGCCATGGCCAAGCAGAAGTTGTCTCTCGAGGCTTTAGGGAGACAGACCGGAGAGCGAGCACCGGTGCTGCTGCCGTGCAGGTCGCCCCGGCCAGAGCGCCAGGCGGAAGCGGCGACACGGGCTGGGCGGCTCTCACTGCGCTCGGGCTGCTCCCCGCCACCGGCGGCCACCATTCCCCGGCGGGGGCTCGCCAGGGAGGCCGCAGAGTGCCCGGAACACGCGCTGCACGGGCCGGGTCCCCCCCGCCGCGCCGCCCGCACCGTGGGGCGATCCCCGCACCGCAGAGGCTGCGCGTTACCCTGCCCGGCCCCCTGGCCCGTCTCCCGTCCCCCGCGCTGCGGACCCCGGAGGAGAGCCCCAGTCCCGGGCTGCCCGGCGCTGTGTCCGGTGTCCCCTATCCCATATCCCGTATCCCGTATCCCGTATCCCGATCCCATATCCCGTGTCCCCGCGGGCGGGGCGGTAACGGGCGCGCGCCGCCGCCGCCGGGGGTTAGCGGTCACCTGATCGCCCGCGCGCCCCCGCCGCGCCGTCCTCCCTGCGCGCGGGGCCCGCGCGGCGCGCTTGAACGCGTCACGTGGCCGCGCCCGCCGCCAGCCGCCGAGGCGCGCGCGGCCCGGCGGGGCGGGGCGGGGCGGGGCGGGGCCGGGCCGGGCAGGGCGGCTGCGCGCTGCCGCTCCCCGCGCCGCCATCTTCCCTGTGGGCAGCGGCCCGGGCGGGCGCGGCGCGGGGGCGGGGGGCGCTCGGCGGAGCCGCCCCGGGAAAGGCTCCCAGGAGCTCTCCTCGCTGCCAAGTGCCAGAGGCGCGTTTCCTGCCGAGAGTGGCACGCTTTCAGGTGTTCGGGGCAGGCTGCCCAGCTCTTCGGTAGCCGAAGCTCTGGCGCGGGATGCTCCCCAAGCTGCCGCCCGCGTGCAGTCTCCTGGCTCAAGACTCGCCCCGCTACACGCAGGCTCGGCGAGCCGCTGTGTAATCATTCATTCTGCCAGCTTGGAGGGTTGCTGTGTGTTTAGGGCAGGCTCAGGCCGTTCAAGAACCACAGAATCAATTGGGTTGGAAAAGACCTCAGATCACCGAGCCCAACATGTGACCACGCACCAACCTGAGAAAGCAGCAGAGCGGGACGGGGACAGGAGCAGAGCGGGATGGGGACAGGAGCAGAGGAATGGGGACAGGAGCAGAGCGGGATGGGGACAGGAGCAGAGCGGGATGGGGACAGGAGCAGAGGAATGGGGACAGGAGCAGAGCGGGATGGGGACAGGAGCAGAGGAATGGGGACAGGAGCAGAGCGGGATGAGGGGACAGGAGCAGAGGAATGGGGACAGGAGCAGAGCGGGATGAGGGGACAGGAGCTGAGCGGGATGGGGACAGGAGCAGAGGAATGGGGACAGGAGCAGAGCGGGATGAGGGGACAGGAGCAGAGCGGGATGGGGACAGGAGCAGAGGAATGGGGACAGGAGCAGAGCGGGATGAGGGGACAGGAGCTGAGCGGGATGGGGACAGGAGCAGAGCGGGATGAGGGGACAGGAGCAGAGGAATGGGGACAGGAGCTGAGCGGGATGGGGACAGGGGCAGAGCGGGATGGGGACAGGAGCAGAGCGGGATGGGGACAGGAGCTGAGCGGGATTGGGACAGGAGCAGAGCGGGATTGGGACAGGAGCAGAGGAATGGGGACAGGAGCAGAGCGGGACGGGGACAGGAGCTGAGCGGGATGGGGACAGGAGCAGAGCGGGATTGGGACAGGAGCAGAGGAATGGGGACAGGAGCAGAGCGGGACGGGGACAGGAGCTGAGCGGGATGAGGGGACAGGAGCAGAGCGGGATGGGGACAGGAGCAGAGGAATGGGGACAGGAGCAGAGGAATGGGGACAGGAGCTGAGCGGGATGGGGACAGGGGCAGAGCGGGATGGGGACAGGAGCAGAGCGGGATGGGGACAGGGGCAGAGCGGGATGGGGACAGGAGCTGAGCGGGATGGGGACAGGAGCAGAGGAATGGGGACAGGAGCGCGGCTCTTTCCCTGCTCGCTGACTGCACTCGCCCGTCCCCAGTCAGGTGAGCTGCTCGCTGCTCTGCCTGGTCTGACAACGCAGTGCTTCCTGGAGCACCTTTGGAGAGCTAGCTCTGCTATGCCAGGTGCTTCTTCAGAAGAACCCTAAAGCAGCAAGGCATAGTTGTTCTCCGACTCATGCTCCTTAGTCAGTTTCTAAATACCCAGCAAATGAGCCTGATTCTGCCTTTGGCCATAAATTAAAAAAAAAAAAAAAAATCCAGAGCAATGCCAGCTGGGCAGGGAATATCACACTCACTCTAGCGTTACTAAGAGCACACACAGTCTGTTTCCATTGTTTATTTCTCTTGAAATGTACATACATTCCTCCATTGACACTGCATGAATAGACCTCATTGTAAGAGTATCCACTGCTTTTAATTTCTATTGCTTTTGACTGGTTTTAGCTGCACTTATCCATACATTAACCGGAAGTAATCAACTATGCTGCATTATCTTTCCTTCAGTCTGTGTTTTTGCCTTAGTTTGGTAAACACTTTGAAATCTTCTACCAAGCCTGCTATTTCTAGGTGTCAAATTGTGTGACCCACTGTGTGAAGAACATGCTGAGAATGCAGCTGCTGCTGGAACAGGCTTCATCACAGTGAAGTGGAAGGAGAATTTTTGAAGAAAATGAAGTAGCACACATGTAAAACCCGGTCCTGGGGTGACTTCATGATGCTGAATTTTATCCCCATTCGTCTGTTTGGCCCAGAAATAAGTTTTATGCCTTTAAAACTGGTTCCAAGAGTGAAGGGGGGGGAGAAGGAGCTCACAGTTTGTTTGCAGAAACTGCCCTTTCTCCCCCACATTCTTTCTCATGGACTGTGTTGTCTGCAGCACAGACAGCATGAGAAAGCTCTCCTTTGCTTTTAGTTAATTTTTTTTTAGCTAGCTGAGGCAGAGAAGTTCCCTGGACTGTGGCTTTTCTTTTTCTTGGAACTGATCAGCCTTGCTTTGGACCGAAAACCCAGAAAAACACCGGGAGCTCATGCTTTTGGCCCACCAGGGCCTGGGATGCAGCATTTTCCATCGCAGGAGGGACTGATAAAGACTGAGCGAGCCGAGCTACACCCAACAAAAAGAACTCTCTCTGAATTTGCCTCTCTTCAGAACAATGAGAGATTCCATTGTTTAATATTATTATTTATTTCATGCTTGTAAGTACTTGGCTTGTTAAATAAACTGTTTTTTCCACTTTTCTCCAAGGAAATCTTTCCCAAACTGGTGAGGGGGAGGGCCCGCTTGAATCTGTTTTCTAGAGGGACCCCATTCAGAAGTTTCCTTCCAAATTCACCCTAAACCAGGAGAAGCCCTTAGAAATTAACAGTTTTTAAAGCTATGACAAACAATTGCCTGTTTGACCTAACTTCCCTCATCAATTCTTAACTGAATTAGAACAGACATTCCTAAACTATGTTATGTTAAGAGGTTCTACCAGCATTTTCCAGGAAGTTCATAGCATCCTATTCATCAGCAGAATTTAAGGATTTGTTTCGCTTCAGCCTGCTTTGTAATTCCTTGGCTTGCTTGGAAACCTTGAGGCCCATAAGAAATGTTGAGAGTTCTCAGACACTGTCAGTTCAGACAATTTAAAAATTCTTACAAATCCTATGATTTTTGTATCACATATTTTAGAACAACAACAGACTTGACCACTGTTTGTTGTTTTTTTTTTGTTTGTTTGTTTGTTTTTCTACAACCAAGATTTTGAAGGTGGCCATCAGCCAGGATGATGATGGGAGGAGAAAACCACACTGGACTTTGATGCAGTGGTCTGAGAAAATCTAAGTTGCAGTATCACTGAGATTCTCCTGTAACTATTTAAACTTCTTAGTTGTGTCCATTGAGTACACTAGGAAGTAGTGGCTTCTTTTAGTGTACTTTTTTGCAGTTTGATATTTCACCTTCCCACCTCACTCTGAACCAAACTGATGTAAGAGAGTGGGATTTTTTAAATTACAGTAATGGAAGAGTACTAGTCTTGTAGTACTGGTAATAGATACCAGAAAAAATATGGCATCTAATAGCTCCGCAATTTTAAGTTAAATTCAGAGAGGTTTAACCTAAAGCTCAACAAAACCTCCACAGGAATTCCCTATACAAGCACACAAAATACACCCTTCATTGAGAGTCCAGGCAGGAAGAAACAACAGCACAGGAAATTGTTCTTGGAGAACCCTTCTACTCGTCAGTCACAGGCTGTTGCAAACCAGAAACGTTAACACACCATCTAATTATTTGATAGGATTCATATTCCTTCACAAATGTGATGAATAATCCAAGTATGCTGAATCAAGCCAGAGGAAAATTGTTCCTTCCCCAGCCTTTTATTAACTCTTTGTGATATAAAGTACTTGAAATCATAGAATAGTTTGGGTTAGAAGGGACCTTAAAGATCAGCTCCCCACTATGGTTCGGGATGTCACCCAAAATGAGATTGTTCTGTGACATTATAACATGTGGGTGGATGATTCTTGTATGTGAGAAATCTTAACTTTTACATGTACTTCTCTTTATATTTGACTTGAAATTAGAGAACAAAAAAATACCCCTTCCACCTGGTTTTGGCCCCTGCTTAGTGCAGACTTAGTGTCCCTTACAGTGGGTATTATGCTGTTTTTGTATACTTTAGCTTTGAAAGGCTCTGGTAATGGGGCTTAGTGTGAACCAAGACACACTTTACTGGGATATGTTTCCCGATATTTAGGCTTTATTTCCCATTGTTTTTAGCATATCTTGTCACATGTTCATATGGGTCCTTGAGACTGCTTTAAATCCTTTCCTGTTGCTAAGCCTAGAATTTCACTACACAGCTTTCAGTTTTGTCCAGTGCTTTTATTTTTACTAACCCAAATTGCATTTAATTGTAGTTTATCTTCAGTCCTCTACAGCCCCCCCCCCCATTTTTGCAGTTTAGAGAAATAGAGAAAGGGTATTTTGAGAACAGTTTTTTTTTTTTTTTTAAGTAGAAATGAGTGCTGAACCTCAGAGCTATACAACGATGAAACACCTTGCGAACACTCCTTTGGAAGCGCCCACGGCTCCCACATTTTCTACTGCAGCCGAAGGAGATTCCGGTTTTCCCGTCCCGATTTCCCCGGAGCTCGGGGGAGCGCGGCTCTCCCGGGCAGCGAGCGGGCCGGGCGCCTGGCGCCCTCTGCCGGGCGCGCCGTGGAACGCCCGGCGTTCCTCGGGAGCGCCGCTCCCGCGTTCCCGAGCGCCCTGCTCCTTCGGCCGGTTACGAACGTGCTCCAAAGGCACTCCAAAGGATGTTTCCTTCGGTTGATCCTGCGAAAACGCATGTTGCAATTTCAGAGTCTGACACGTAGAGGAATCTGCAACTCTAGGTTACAGTTGGCTTTATTAGAGCCTATTTTTCTTTCCACTTTCTTGGTAACATGGAGTTCTACTTGAATATTTCCTTGGTTTTTTTGTCACTCTTTGCCTCCGCTTATGTACATCTTGTCATAGTTACAAAGGTCTTGTAGTCAAATAAGAGACAATTCTGTGGTTGTGTATGACAAATGAATCTGTTTCATTCCTGTATTGTGACTTAGTTAGCTTTCTAGTGTTCACGGGTATGAAGAATTTTTTTTGTGACAGCGAAATGAGTAATTTGTCTAAAAATAAACAGCGAAGTATGTGAATAATAAGTAAATGAATAATTTGTCATCTTTCTGTCAGGGAACTCATTGTGCTTTGCATTTGTTTTACAGTTCTATAGACAGTAGGCTGGAGCACAGAGTGATGACATGTATTTCCAAAAGTCTCAGTATGAGTCTGTGGCAGAGCCAGAAGAAGGAACCAGGAATTTGTGTTCACTGACTCATCCAGTTGGAAGTGCATTACTTATGGGAATTTTTGAGGATGTGAAAAAATAAAAGAATCTGTGAACAAAGGGGTTTTTCAGTCTCAGATACATTGAGCAAAGGAAGTCTGTAACATGCTGGGGTGTCTGGAGCTGCTCCAGTTTGGCCAATCTAAAGGAACAGTAAGAAGATGATACTGAGGAGCACTGAAGAGGAGCACACAAAGGCTTTTGGTGCTCTTATATAGGATGGTGATGTAACTCTGAAGTGGGTGGTATTATAGCAAATAACTTTCCAGCTGACAGTGTCAGATGGTCTCACGGCTGGGAGGAGCTTTCAGGCTACCAAGTGTTTGGAGATGCTGTCCTGGTGCAGATCTCATAAGCACTGTGTGCTCTATGATGGGCAGCTCTTCCCAGCTTCTTGTAGGTGCTGCCAGTTAGGGTTCCATAGTAGGCTGGGTCTTGGTCATTGTGTACAGCCCTCACAATGCTCACTTCTTTTCTTGGCAAGTGTGATAAAAGGCTTTCTCAGTACTTATCTCTAGCCTCGATCAACAGTCTGCTGCCAGAGGATGTTGTGTGGTTCTGAAGAAACTGACATTTGCAGCATCAATACTGCTGTGATTTCTTGCATTTTGCCTCTGAATGCAGGCCCTGCTGCCAAGAAGAACTTTCTCACCCATAATACTTCTCAGCCATCTGCCAAAGTAGATATTGGACAGTTTGCCAGGTTAAGGCCAAACTGTTTAAAATTTAATTTATTGGAGGCTTGTTAGTTTGTCATGCATATTATCGACAAAAGTATTGACAGGGTCTGTTCTTCTGTTGCATTCATATGTGAAAGTAATTTTTGTCTTCTATTTTTTGTAGCAGCTAATTCAGCCAGAATTCAAGTGTGAAGGCTTTTCCTAATTTAGAGGAATTTTAAGAACTGGAAAATTATGCTACGTAACTAGCTAAATTTGAACACATCTCTGAATTTACATAATAAATGCCTGAATTTTGCAGTTAGCAGAACTAAAATATGGAGAGGATCAGAACACTATTTAAGCACTCTGTCTCACTGCTATCTCTAATTTCTTTTATTCTGATGTGTTTCTTTTGTTCAGATGTAATGGGAAAAAAATCTAACTATTTCAGTACTGGAAGAAGCTCGGGATACAGTCTTTGATCCTCACCTTCCACTGTCTTTAGGTATTATCCTCATTTCACAGATGGACAAATTAAGGCAAGCAACATGTGACTTTTTTTTCTTAAAGCACTTGGAGATCTGCTACTGAGAAACATATGAAAAAGCTACACACTTCTTATACAGTTATGTAGCTTTTCTTTAACATATCCAGCTACTTCGTCTCAGGCAAACTGAAAATAGGAAACATATTCAGCTAGGATAATGTACCTGCCTGCAGAGCATTCTGATTAAATGATACTTGAGTAGGTCATGTAGTAAAAATAATAACAATAACAATAATAAATAGGATGCTGCCTTCAGGAGCTCCCTCGAGAGCTCCTGATAATTTGTGGTTTTTAAAATTCTGATTGCTGTTATTTCTGATATATGGAAAATACTCCCTGGAAGTGCATTCAGTTCCTCGTCTCCTTTTGATGTCCTGCTCTTGGAGAGTTTTGTATTTTAGTTTTGACTGGCACATAAAATAATAATAAGAAGAAAAGTGAGTTTGAAAAATTAGGGTTAGAAGATAAATTCGTTGTGAGCAGCAATGAGCAAACTCAGTGCAGTCAGTACCTGAGAACAAGCATGGCCTTTGAAGAAAGCCTTAGCAATCACAAGTAGATTTCCACAGGTACGTATTTGGAAAACCACTGTACGGAGCGTGCAGTGGAGGGTGAATGTTGTTACAGAGAACTTGCCATATTCTACTTGGGCCGTGTAGAAATGATCCACTTCATACAGCGCAGTCTGGAAAACCGCAAGGATGAGTTTATTCCCTTTCTTATTTTCCTGTGCTATTGATTGCTTCCCGTGCCATCAGCTAACCCTGCAGCGCATGAGAGAAGCGCACTCGTTTCACTCGAGGTAGCCCGTGGCCCCGCTCGTTGTCCGGGGGCGAGTCCTTGCCCCGGCGCTGGGCAGCAGCCGAGCCGAGCCGAGCCGAGCCGCTCCGGGACGGCGCGGCCGAGCAGGGGAAGGCGCCGGGGGTGCTGGCGAAGAGCAGTGCGGCAGCCGAGCACTAGATGCCACTCTGAGGCCACAGGAGGAGCTTGGCGACTCGGCAGCATCCCGGCACAGAGGGCTGGGAACGAGAGCGCTCGGAAAGCCCCGTGTGGGAGGGAGACAGGCCGAGCTCCTCGCATACCCCTCCGATGACGCTCAGAGAACAAACAGCGGAAAGGTGAATCAGGGGCCACCGGTGCTGCATTTGGGCCCCGCGTGAGTCAGGGCCAATGGCAGGTGCTTCGGATGGGAACGAAACCTCCATCCAGAGCTAGCAAATAATCTCCCGACTTCAATGGCTTTGTGCACAGGTGTCCCCACTTCTGACCTATTAGCCAGATGGGCTCAAAAGGAGGGTGGAAGAGCAAGGTGAAAGGGCAGTTATAGCTCACTGGATGGGATTTCATGAGAGTTTAAGGATGATCTGAAGACCTGTGGCTCTTACTGTGTTTCTGCTGGTACAGTTGCCCTACAGGTAGGTCTTTAAAATTCTGTGATCAATAGAAATGCAGTTAACAACTCCCTCCTTCACCATTCCCATACATCTCCTACACATTGCGGCATTGTTCTGAGAACCAGGCATCAAAACTGTCTATAATCTGACTAAACTAATAATGTGCTTGAGTCACAAACCTCAGCGTGGGTATTGCGTGGCTCAGGAAATGCAGGAGTATCTGAAGAAAGGTTTGGCTGGTTGTCAAGATACAGACTAGTTGTGCAATTTGGATTCAGATCAAGGCTGAAATGTGGAATGAAGTTTTGATGGGGCAGCATCTTTTCTTGGAAGTGAGTCTGCTTTGCTGAACAACTTGAAATAGAACACTTTCTGTGAGTGACCCATACTATATGTTTTCTAAAAAGTACTCCCTGTTCATGCACTGTAATATTAGCAACACAAACATGTTGCTTCAAAGTACTGAAGAAGCTGTGAACTACTAAAAGGGCAGTGAAAGCAGAGAAACATATATCTATTTCCTTTTACGTGGAGGGATTTACCAAAGCAACATCATAGTTTTGAGTGAGCTGTGTGGCTTGTAGTCATCAGCCTTAAGAATGAATACATGTCAATCTGGAGGAAACAGGAAGGGATGAATCCTGGTAAAAATCCTAGTCACTGATGCGTATTATTTCTCTTCAATTACTTGGTATTCCTACAGAATCAGGAATAGTGTGCAATGCATTGCTAAGTGAGTTGTGTTGGTCTCAAATAGCAGGCTTATAGAGTAAATAAGATTTTCACTGCTATTAACTACAAGAATTATTTTAGGTAGAAATGGTGGAGGTACAGGTCTCACAGCTGAGTGTTTTTTTGAGTGCGAACCTCCTAAGACCACTAGCATTGCTTCTGTGGCCTGTACTCTACTGCGTCCCTCCCACGTGAACTGTGATTGGATCTAACCCTGTTGTGGCAGAGATGTGTGTGAGTTTGACCTTTACAGAGTTAAGTACTCAAAAATAACTGCAATGGCAAAGTGCAAGTATAATGCATTGTCTGGCTGTTTCATTCTCTACACTAATTGGTCTGTACAAAGAATAAACAGATATTTACTGTAACAGAGGATTGTATATTTGGTGTTCAAGTTCCTGTACTTGCTCTTTGCTGTCCAGTTTAAACATCTGTTACATTGGGATCATAAATCCTACTAGTGAAATATAGCCAGTATGCCCTAGAAATTGAGTGGCACTTCAGTAGCCAGCTTCTAGTAAAAAGTATCAGAAAGAAGCATTCTGTCTTTCCTGCCACCACCTACCTTCTGGCAAAAATATCTTCTGAAGAGTGTTTGTTCAGTAATGTACAGAAAGTCCATGTGTATTCCTTCTGTGTATCTGTAAGTATGTGAAGGTATATTGCCCTGTGGTTGTCTAAGTCCACTGAGTAATCCATCTGGGGTCCCTCAGATGTGTGACTAAAGCCTGGATACTTATGTAAAGCAGGATGTTGGGTCAGTTTCTGTTTTCTATAACTTGAATTTAAATGTAGAAGTAACTACTTTGAAGTAGAGCATTCTTAGATATTGAGGAAAGAGTTTGGTCCTTTGCACGTGAACTACACAGCCATTGCACACACACACTTTTATCCATGAAGCCACCCTAAGTCCTAACGTGGAACTTCAAGGTTCTCTGTTGGTAACATCCATCTTCTGCACCCTCCTCGTATTAGCATTGATCTACAGGGGAAATAGAGAACATGGCTGTGTTATTATATACCTGACTGCAATTTCTGCTCTAGTGATTGAATGTACATACAGAATTTTGAAACATGGCCATTCTAACTTATTTTGTCTTCCTGTCAATAGCATGGCACTTGTCCAAATTAGGATCGATATAAGCTGATCTTTTTATGTTAAACTGTAATGAAGTTGCCCCTCCTATTGGAGATGTGATCTTGCTTCAGGCAATGCTTTTAACTGTGAACTTTTGGAATGGAGATGGGGGAGAAGGGGAAACGGAAGCAGAGGAATGAGCAAAAGCCAGAGTGGAGAATAAAAGCATTCCTTCTGCTTCTTGAAAGTGGTAGGAGTTGGGTAAGAGGGGGACTTGGATATGAAGAGAGCTGGCTTGTTAGGACTTGTACTAGTATGGGTAAGAACTGTCAGCCTCTAGTACTGTCAAAAAGCCAGTGGTGGACACTGGGAATGAAAGCCTGGTTCTCTTGAAACGTCATGCCGTGTTACCTTTAATTTATATTTTAATTTCTAATATTTTCTTCTATTTCATAAAGTTTGTGAAATCAAAGAACTGAAAGAACAGAGGAAAAATGTAATGAGGCAAGGAGTGGGGAATGAGAGATGTAGAAGGGGATATTAGATCAACCATTTTTCCCTTGTGGGTAGGATGAGATCATCTCTACAGTGACTTCTCCTGGTCATTATCTAGTTCAGAAGAGTTTCAGGGTATCGATGTTGTGTCATAGCTGTAGTGTGACATTTCACAGGCATTCAC